>NC_050186.1:33527585-33843418 GCF_008315115.2 Sander lucioperca | reverse complement strand
TATGTTTGACGTAGCCAAAGCTTAGCCTGTTATCCCTAAAGGCAGCCACACAACAGGCTGATAATCGGCCGTTGGACAGTCTGGTGAGGTCAGTGAATCGAGTCTGTTCGGTGTGTTCCGTGCCGTCGTTCGTTGGAGGAGCTGTCGGCCTTCATTTTTGCCGACCTGACATGTTCAGTCGGAGACAGGGCAGTCGGGACTCACCGCAAGCGGGATGAGCGTGACTAAGCCTCTCAAAATCTGACGAAAATCTTTTAAATTGACCTTTGTCGATCTGAAATGAAGACAGATTCAGCAACTGCATGGCCTATTTATCGCTTAAATGTTTTCAGAAACACGTTTCGGTGAACTATTTTAGTACAATATGAGATCGTATTTTGAATGAGTTGCCATTAATGGCTGGTTGAAAAATCCAAAATCCGGAAGCAGCAGCCAGACCCACGTGACACGTTCGTGCAATCAGCTGCCGGTTTTCATTTTTGGGCGACAATACAGATTAGCGCCACCTGCTGTTATGGAGACGTATTACATCTCGTCGCTTTGGTGTGTTCCGAGGCACTAGTTTGACCGACTCGGGGAGACTGATCAGTCCAACTGCCTTTTCTGCCAACGGTCGGCCCGGTATGTAGCTGTCTTAAAACAAAATCCCACTGCTTTAAAATTACACACTTTGCAGTTTGGGTTTAGTGACTGCCTGCCTTACCTCTAAGGCTGCACGATATGACCTAAACTCACAATTAATTGCACATTTTACCTCGATGACGATAAATTAACGATAATTAATCATGTTGTTCTAAATCATCTTTTCTGAAGCCAAAATGTTTCCAGACTGCAGGTTTTTTGGGCACAAGTTGCTCAGTTTACTGGAACTTGGTGTTTGAGTTATCCTCCATTATGTTTTCCATTTCCTGTCCAACATTTCATAATCGTGGAGCTGGCGATGGTAACCACAAGAATATTCCATAACGTAACATACCGTACATTGCAGAGCAACCTGTAGAGAATGTTAATTAGGCTACACGGTTGTTTTGCCAAAGTTAAATTGCATGTTTCCATTATGAGGAAGTCAAACTTGTTGTTTCTGTCATATGTCTGCGTCATATGTGGTTGTTGCCGAGATAGTAAACAATAGCAGTTAGCGTGGGTTAGCATGACGGTGTTAGCTAGCACCAGTCGGGATCACTTCACTGGCAGTGTGTCTCAATTTGTTTTGCGAGTAACAAACTTGAGTACTCTATAATAATTGAATGCGAGTACCCGGATGTTGAAATTACTGAAGATGCCCATCCCTACTAGCAGCTGCGATAAATTAGTGAAGCTCAATGCTTACCTGTTCAGGAGGAAATTACTTGTGTCTGTTTTAACTGCATCAAAAATAGTGAAAGTGATAGTGATTCAGAGGCCCCTATTTTAAAGATCTAAGCGCACGGCGTGAAGCACATGGCGCAGGTGCGTTTAGGGCGTGTCCAAATCCACTTTTGCTAGTTTGACGGCGGAAAAAAGGGACCTCGCGCCGGGCGCATGGTTCAAAAGGGTTGTACTTAGTGTCTTCATTAATTCATAGGTGTGCTTTGGGCGTAAAATGCAATAAACCAATCAGAGTGTCATCTCCCATTCCCTTTAAAAGCCAGGCGTGTTTGGACCTTGGAGCATTGCTATTATGATGGCGGATTTGCACCGTAATATTTTTATTTGTAATCGTTGCGCCGCATGTTTTTGTGCTGCTGTGTGTCCCTGTGTTTGGAACAAGCATAGTGTGCGCTCGCTGTGTATAAGCCTAGGCGCATTTTACTAATACGCTGTTAAAATAACAATGAAATGCTGCATTATTGACTTTAGACCAGGTTTTTGTTGGTCAATTGCGCGATCACTTCCCGCTGCCTCAAGATAGTAATACGCCAAGAATTCACCTGAACACACCCCCTTGTAAGACCAGCACGCCCATGGGTGCAAAGATGGGCGCGGGTGCATTTGCCATTTAAACGACGTGGACGCTGGACGTGAAATTGACAACTGTGTCGGTCTTAAACTAGCAAAGACACTTGCGTCGGGCTTTGCGCTGCGCTGGGTGCAAGATAGGGCCCTGACACCGACAGTGATGAGCCTAGCTTGTTGAGGCAATAAAGTAGAAGCCAGCCAAGTTCCAACATCTCGTACAAAGTCTTCCCATCAGCTGTGATGAAGAAAAAATAAACAGCGAAGCTCACGCCTCTACAGCAGGTAAAGTCCTAAAAGACACGTTAAGATAGATATTTTCTACAGCGTGGTGTTTCCTCCACTGAAGAAGAACATCTGACCTGGAGTGTCCTCAGCCTCATGCTTAGACGAGAGGTCATGAGGTCACAGCACACTATGACTCTCCTCGTCGTCACTCCGTCAACACGCATCACGTCCTGCAGGCGTTTTTTTTTTTTTTTTTTTTCTTCTAAATAACAACAGCAGCTCATTCTTCAGTCTGAGGAGCAGATTTAGCTGCTAGGACGTCAGTCTGGATTAAATAGTGCTGAGTTCCGATCTTGTTTTAGCTCTGACCTCCGGGCTCCAGCACACATCAGACAGTCTGCTTTTAAAATGGAGGAAGAGTCCAGTTAGCAGAGGCATACTTCACCTTCAGGCTAAACACAAAGTCCTAGAGGGTCCTGTGAAAATATTAATGAGGCATGAAGTGACTTCTCATTTAAAGCTGTGAGTATGAAGTGGACTTACCTGCAGTCCTCAACTCGTTTTACTCTGATCATCTCATTTCATTTATTTATTTTCTTAGTTATAGGAACAACGCACATTAATTGACATTTCTGTAAGTGTGCCAGTGTTAGCCAGCTGGCTAATTTTCAACTGCAGTCCTTTTGTGAGATACTTTGAAACCAATAAGGTGATTGGTGCTTGGAGACACAAGACAACACACCATTGAGACAGCAAAAAAATAAGCATTGTCAGTGCAGAAGCCATGCATAGTAACAGGAAGCAGCAAAACAGTACAGTAATACATCCCCAATGTCCACTATTCAGTAGGGGTGGGAATCACTAGAGGCCTCACGATACGATATCATCACGATACTTATGTCACGATACGATATGATTGCGATTTTAAACATATTGCAATTTTTTACCAATTTTAAATGATGTCCCCAAAATGAAACTTTGTCAACATCTGTTTGATCTAAAAAGATATTTTTTTTTTCTGTTTGTTCATCTCACTTCAATTTTATTGCTGCAAAATGGGATTGTCAAGCAGACAAACCGACCAACACATATATAATAATACATCGATACTTGGCGTCTGTGTATTGATACATTATTGCCACGGAAAATATCGCAATACTATGCTGTATCGATTTCCCCCCCCCACCCCTACCATACAAGCAACATAAAGAAACAAAACCATATATATACCAACTATAGCCATTTTTGACACATAAAAACATGCAGAACAGCAATAAATATAATAAAATACAACAATAATGATGGAGATCTTTATAAAAAGAGTCAAACTAAACAAATAATGTAAAACATTTGGACCCACAGCATTGTTACTGCCAGCAATGAACCTTTTTGAGCAGTAGTGTAATTATTATGAAAAAAATTATTTAATAATTTTAAGCCAGAGACTCCATTTGATATTTTACTATATACAGTGGCACTCATGAGTTTATGAACCCATGCTAAAGTTGACTAAAAAGAGGAATAAAAAAATCATCTTTTGGAAATTGATCTTAATTTAAAAAAATTATGAAAAATCCAACTTTTAAGGACACCAATTTTCTTTGTGAATGAATAATGTATCGTAAATAAATAAATGTTCTTCCTTTCAGATTCATATGAAGTCTATTTTAATGAAAATGATGAATAGGCACCTAATAAATGTTAAAAGGCTTTAAATCACGTGTCAAACTCAAGGCCGCCGGCTAAATCCGTACACATATATACAATCCGTACAGACCTGCACCAGAGTTCGGATGAGATTTCACACGAGCCGGACTTTCCGACCAAACACTCCAGGGTTCTTTTTAAACGGAGTGTTTTGTAGGGATGCGGTGGGGGCCATCAACACAGTGAAAAAGTTTTATTCATACAACAGAAAACTCTGATTGGACAGATAGTCTAGCTAGCTGTCTGGATTTACCCTGCAGAGATCTGAGGAGCAGTTAACCATAGTCCTCAGAAATCCACTGGAGGTTAGAACACCAACACTAAGGAACAGGAAGGGGACGGACATCAGCTGAAAACGAGGGACATCCGTGGAATTTTCGGTGGCAACGGACCTAGATATAGACTACTAGAAATCAGGCTGTTTGCATGGTGTGTTGACCCTGGCAATGAAGGCACATGGTTCTTGAGACCATGAACGCCACTTCTTTGTAGCGTTCTTATTCTTGTCATCAAAATGGATGCGATAGATACAGCACAAATTGCCTCCATCTACCGAAAGAAAAACAGAAATATTTTGGAAGTGAAGCCAGTTAGTTGAAATCATCAACATATATAAAACAATGTCTCTAAGGCTGCCATTTCATTTACAACTTTTGCCAAATGAAAATCTCCCTGATTTTTAACAGTTAAACACTAAGCAAAGTTAAATAACAATAAAATAAGTCAGAAAAGACTGTGGAGCCCAGCTGACATTTAAATTGAGCTGGTTTGGCAAACAGAGGGGGCTGAGGGGCTGGGAAATGAAAAAATAATTTCTGAAAAGGTTAAATTAGTGAGTTAATTTAAGTAATTATTTAGTGACACATTTTATCAGGTCACCTGCACCTCAGTTTATCACAGCACAACAGTTACCATGGTCAAAAAACACAAAACTGCTGTTTTTTCCCCATAGATAACAGGCCTGGCCTTTTTAGTAGGCTATATCAACCGTTGTACTGGAAATATCCCTAGTTTTCATGTCAGAACCTTTGTTCTTATATTTTATTTTCAGTTGTTTCAACTTCCGTTTTTTCATTGTACTGCACCTAAATTAAATGCATTTTAGGTTCAATCACAGTCAACCAGTTTTCACCTGTAATAACATAATTGTGATTACATATTGCAGTATTGTAATCTGTTGAAATTACTTGTTTTTATCTTTGCTGCTTGAAAAAGGTGTTATTAGTATCAATGGGACTTCCTGGTTAAATATAAATAACAACAGTTTGGACAGATACCTTCATCTGCAGTCATCACGATGGCTACATTAGTGGCTGTTTCTGAGGACTCTCCTTCCATCTGCTGTGCACCTAAAGAACATAAAAGAAAACACAATAACATCTTTCTTAATACAGCATTTATACTGTCAATGGTTATAGTAAACATCTAAATCTAAATCTCAACAGTCAACTCAAAGTGTGAAATGATCAGGATACCAAGCTTATAGAAGCTGTTTAATGTCACTTGGATAAATATTGTATCTATATATTGTAATTTTCAAACAAGTGAGCTTTTCTCTGTCAAATGTCAATGGCTGACCTCAGAAGTTTCATTTAAGCTCGAATTTAAGCAATACCAAAAACTGATTTGTAGCAATTGGCTTTTAAAATGTATTAAGATTGCAAGAAATACCATTTCCACACATGGCTTCAAAGATCTGTTCCACTGACTTCTTCTGGATGCAAACTGCTGTGTCTGTTGATTTAAAGACATTCAACCACGACACAAAGGTGAAAATTTCATCATATAATTTGCATCAGACATTAATGTGGACAGTGGTCAGATATGCTGTGTAATGAGAATTGAATTACAAAAGTTACATATCTAGTGAAATGTGTTTCTTAAGTTTAATGTTATATATTCATTTAAATTTAATTACATTTTTTAATTACATTTTTTTATTGATCTCCAGCAGTTGGGGGGGGTTCGGTGCATTGCTAAAGATCACCTTGGCAGTGCTCAGGAGGTGAACTGCCACCTCTCCAGCTACTCAGTCCATAAAACAACTCAGCATACCTTCTGCGTCCATGTGCTCGGACATTCCCTCTGCCATGTCAGTGGGGTTGCATTGTGTTGTATCTAATTGATAAAAACTGAGTGTCCCAAATGATGACGGTCTTATTTGAGACAGGTTATGGTTAGGGTTAAGGTTATGGTAGCACAGGTGGTTTAGCAGGTTCATAATTAATTAAGAACATTGTATGGGGTATTTGGGACACTTAACTGCACGTATACCATAACGTTCTCATGTCAACACTAATGTCACACCACCATAAAACATTTAAAACATTTTTTTCTGTATTGTTTTCGCTTATTGACGCCTTTTGACTAAATAATCACAGTTTAAAGGCTCTCATTTTAATGGTCTTACCTGTACATATCCCCGTTATCCAGCAGACTTCTGGTTAGCGGCGACCTGGATTCCTCCTGGGATTGGATCTGGAGTCTTCTCGTGTATGTATCCGTGATTAACCATGCGAATGGATGATAACAGCCTTCTGAGCCTACCAGTAGGCATAGCAGGCCCCTTCTGACCCATATCTATGAGGCTGATAACCGCTGATAATGCCCATTCAATCCAATGATAACATTCGAAGCGGGTGATTTTATGGAAAGTACCCCATGCCGATCTTGAGGTATGGTGAAGGATATGTGATGATGTGCTATTTAATATTTTACTTTTTAATATTAATGAACGTGCGTTACATTCAAGCCATTGCCAAATGAGTTGCTACAGAGCTAATTAACTATGAGCTCCACACAACTCTCTCTGTATCTCTCAGTATGACTGTGTTCAGAAGATTGTGTCGTCCGGTGACTTTCCCACGCAGAAACTCAAGTGAAGATAATGACCTCTTCTGAAGAGTCCATCATGTTTCTTTAATCCTCCGTGTCCTCCTTGGCTACTAGCAACTGCGTGGAGGTGGGGGGGGCAGCATGGAAGGCTTGCATCATGTGGACGCATTGACAGTTTTGTTGTCATTACTTAGAATTCCTCATGTGGGCAGCAGAAATTACACACTATAGCTTTAACAGGATTATGAAGAGGTGTCAGTTACTTAAGTTAAATAAAATAGAAAATGAAATGCACCTTGTTTCATGTTGTCTTATATCATTATCTCAGAAGACATTGCCCTCCCAAGAAATACAACAGACCTCCAGCAGCAGTAAGAATTATGACTCATGTCTGTTGGGAGCAAAGGAGGCGGCAGCGTGATGTTGTAATAGAGCGACAAAGTCGGAGTGGATGACAGCGTTGTAGTCGACTCACCAGCTGTCTAGTCTGAGTCCAAGTCTGACTCACCAAAGAAGAGTCCAGGAGAATCACCAACTCAAGTCGGACCCCAGTCCAGGATTCGAGTACTCCATCACTGGTGAATGAATGGTCCAAAAAAATATAAGACTTTGACACAGCAGACAGCTGTTTTCTACTAAGGTCAGTGGTTCGATCCCTGGCCCTGCAGTCCCATGTCAAAGTGTGCTTGGGCAAGACACTGAACACCGAATTGCTCTTAATGCTGCGCCATCAGTCTGTGAATGTTTATCTGATGAGCAGGTGGCACCTTGTATGGCCAGCCTCGGCCGCCAGTGTATGAATGTGTGTGTAAATGGTGAATGGTGCCTGTACTGTAAAAGCGCTTTGGGTAGTCGTTAAGACCAGAAAGGTGCTATATAAATGCAGTCTATTTACATTTAACAAAGCATTTTGCCATAAGCATTGGTAACCTTCAGATAAATGATAAAATGTATCATTTTCAAAGATGGTGATGATAACGTGAACTAGTTGGTGTCCACTGTCCAGGGCTTCACATTAACTTTTTTGCTCACCAGCCGCCCCTGGCTAGTTGTTTTCCAAAGATACTAGCCACTCAGCCTTTTCACTAGCCACAATTCTGTGGGAAATTAGGTTTTATTTGATTAATGTTGCTATGGTGTGCTACAATTTACTTGAAGAACCAGATTTACAACTCTTTAAATGTAAATGACCTCCCAAATCAAGACTACATAATAGGCCTAACACTACATTAAAATATTATGCTCTGATAAGGTTGTGTGTAAAGCTCCTTTTATATGAAAACATGCAACCGATTAAAGGTGCAGTAGGTAAGACTTATAAAACTCATTTTCTGTCATATTTGCTGAAACTGACCCTATGCTCGAGTAGAACTACATGAAGCAGGTAATTTAAAAACCACCTACAGCCTGTAGTGCGATTTGCAAAACTCCACAGCTCCCTGTTCAGATGCACCAATCAGGGCCAGGGGGGGTGTCAATCACTGCTCATGCACACGCATTCATTGTTGCAGCTGTCGCCGTGGTCCTGCTGCACTGCCTGCTACGCTCTGCGGGCCCTGCAGTGTCCTGCTGCGTCCTGCTACATCCAGCTATGCTCTGCTGTGCCATGCTACATCCTGTAACGCCCTGCAGTGCCCTGCTACAACATGAACTACTACGACTATTTCTAGTCACTGTTCCATTATCTTTATTGTGACTATTATTGCCACTGTTCATAACACCGCCAACCGGCACCATCAGACACCGCCTACCAAGAGCCTGGGTCTTTCTTAAAGGAAAGGAAAAGGAAGTTTTTCCTCGCCACTGTCGGACTAAATGCTTGCTCTTGGGGGAATTACTGGAATTGTTGGGTCTTTGTAAATTATAGAGTGTGGTCTAGACCTACTCTATCTGTAAAGTGTCATGAGATAAGTCTTGTTATGATTTGATACTATAAATAAAATTGAATTGAATTAAATTCATTCTCCCTTGTGGGGGGAGGGGCTTAGGATACCGTTTTGGGCTTTAGTGGAAAGGGGGGAGGGACTGAGAAGTTGTTGATGTTAAAAAATGTTGGCTTAGTCCTGGATCTTCGCAATCCTACGTACAGCACCTTTAAGACAGACATAAAGTCATTTTGCATACGTAGTGCAGGGGTGTAGAAGAGTAATTGAAAGTGGTTTGGAGCATGCGCTCAGGTGTCACTCAAGCGGAGTCAGCAGCTGGCACACGCCCTCGGTGACAAGAAGCGGAGCGCACAGAGAAAAACTTTTTTTTAAACAGTCAGTTGTCATCTACTTCTTTTACAAACCTCTGTCAAATTTTTTTTTTCTGCCACAAGCGCAACTGTTGCCAAACACACCATGCAGAGTGCGCACGCTGAACGGAGCTCTGGGGGATATTGGAGAGCAGAGCGTGCACAGAGGCCTGCTTGTGGTGTTGAAACAGAAAAAATACCCAACGATGAGGTGTGTTATTAGGTGACGGCTTGAGAGGGACCGGGCCACCATACTTTGGCTGTGAACTGCGCAGTAGATTAGAGCTGTGCTTCTGTGTCGGGTGGTGGCACAGTACTCCAGCGACCAGTGTTATAACATAGTTATATATGCCTATATGCCACCTGCCACTGACACATTTTACCCCCATTTGGCAGGTAGGCGGATGCTAATGTCAAGTCCTGTTGGTGTCATATGCAAACTTGAAGCAGCAGATTTAAACGTTACAACCAAATACTGCATTTCACTAAAATCACTTTAGTTTTTAGCCTAATAAAAGTCCTAAGTAAGGGGTCCTTGGCTTAAAAAACATTGAAGACCCCTGGTGTAGGCAATGAGAAACGAAGGGATTTGTGTGTATAGCTTTGCAGCGACTGTTTAACAAATCTGAATTATATGTCAAAACAGGGGAATAGTGTTTATAGTTTAGGAAAATGGGTATGTTTTTTTGATATGGCGTTATGGTTTTGAAATGTTAGTTCAAAAGCCTGGTTATAGTGTTTAAGCAATCAAGAAAAACTGTAATATATGATTGCCAGAATGATTCTTTTAGAGCCAGAATGGGCAAATGGCCAGAGAACATACATACAACATCTGCCATATCTCTGCCATACGCCATACAAGCTTCGATAATAAAGTTGAAAGGACAACAAAATCAAATTAAAATGTAGCGCAGTTTATGAGAGCAGCAGGCCATGGTAATCATAAATAAGGTATGATTGATTTTACCAGGTATTGTTGCAATAATTGCAAAACATATAAGCAAGATCGCCACAGTCGGCAGTCAGCAAAACAAGCTACAATGGAAGTTGTTGGGCAACTGCGCACCCAATTTACTATTTAAAAAAGTGCTCATTTTGCCACTGACAGGCTCAGATTATTATTCTAAGTGTCTGACGACATTATGGAAAGGATTTCTAAGGAGGTCGACCTTTCTGTTAAAGAGCAAAATCCTTTTTAAAACATTCGCGAAATTTCTATCGCTAAAGCCATCAGACTCCATGTAAATAAACATTTTAGCATTGTAAAATACACTTCATTCAAAGTTGACAAACACAAAATAAAACTATGAAAAGCCGTCTTGGTTTTATACAGTCTATGAAATAAACACATCATTTACAAATTTACACGTAAGATTATATTGGCTCTGTATGCGCTAAAAGTATGGTTATTTACATAGAGTCTGGTTGGTTTAGCAACAGTTTCTGGTTAAACAAAGATTATACTCTTTAACATAAAGGTCTATCTCTGTAGAGATTCTTTCCATAATGTTGTCAGACACCTAATAACAATCTGAGCCTGTCAGCGGAAAAAACAGCACTTTTAGTGGACTCAAATTGACGATGTATTTTGACCACGGATGTATTATATTGACTGTGACACAGGGGAGAATTCAGTCCAAAATGGTGGCGGTTGCGCAAAAAACATGTGAATGCCGCCTCTTATTATTATAACCTTTTTGGCGCAACGCAGTAGCTAGATGCTGTCTATGTTGGCGGTCATAAAAGCCTGTACCTGGCTGACAGTCAATTTCCGGCGGCGTGTGTGGGTGTGTGTGTGTGTGTGTGTGTGTGTGTGTGTGTGGGTATCGACCAGTGTAGCCGAGCCATGAGGAAACAGCAGCTGTCTGAACGCATCGACACACACTGCTGTGAAGAACACACACACACACACACACACACACACTGTAGCCTACTCTGGATCTGTTCAACACTGTAAAAAGACGTTGTTAGACACAAGTCTCTCTGTATTTCTCAGTATGACTATGTTCAGAACATTGTGTTGTCCGGTAACTTACCCGCGCAGAAACTCGAGTGTCCTCCTTGGCTACTAGCAATTGCGTGGAGGAGGGGTGGGGGAGTTGCGTGATCACGGAAGGCTTGTGTCATGTGGACGCGCCGACAGTTTTGTTGTCATAACTTAGAATTCCTCATGGGGGAGACAGAAACTACGCACTATAGCTTTAATAAACAGAAATATGCAGTGTAGACCACAGGGAAGAGAATTCCACAACTTAGAACAATTGGATCACTCATACGTGAACTAGCCCTTAAAGCTATAGTGCGTAGTTTCTGTTGCCCCCCATGAGGAATTCTAAGTAATAACAACAACACTGTCAGCGCGTCCACATGATACAAGCCTTACGTCCTCCCCCACGCAGTTGCTAGTAGCCAAGGAGGACACAGAGGATTGAAAAAACACGACGGACTCTTCAGAAGAGGTCATTATCTTCACTCGAGTTTCTGCGTGGGAAAGTCACCGGACGACCCAATCTTCTGAACATAGTCATACTGAGAGATACAGAGAGAGTTGTGTGGAGCTGATAGTCTTAATTAACTTTGTAGCAACTCATTTGGCAATGGCTTGAATGTAACGGATGTTCATTAATATGAAAAAGTTACGCACTAAAGCTTTAATGTTTTGGTATATTTACAGGGAGATTTTAGGGGGAAAAGTGTCTCCATGTCAATATAGTGGTAGGGAAGTGGAGACACTTCTGCCCATAAAGTCTACACTATACATTTTATTTTATAATTAAATGTCTGTACTATGGAGCTGTAAAGGCCAATTTGAGAGTCTGATATAAACAGATCAAATCCTTGCAGAGCAATCTGAAAATATTAACAGATTCTCCTGTGTGGAGATATGAGGTTTCTGTCTCTGTCATTAGCATTAGTGTCGGTCTGAACGCAGCACATTAGCTACAGGTTTTACTGCGCTATAATTAATCCTCTTCACGCTCATCTATAATTCATGGAGGTGGATTTGTTTCTTCTTGGATTTGGAAGAGAGAGAGAGGAGTTTATTTAAATGTTACACAGTTTGGTGAAAATAAGGTGGTGGTGTGTGTGTGTGGGGGGTGGGGGGCTGTAATTAAACTGGCTTTTAATGTTTAATTTTGTTCTTTAATCTTAATGTGTGTGTCGTCCCCCCCCCCCCCCTCCCCACACACACACACACACTGCACGTGTCTGGCCTGTGTGGGAAAATGATTTCCTCTAGAAGATAGAAATCCAGTAAAAAAATCAGTCCAACCCAAACTAACTAATCTGACCGCCTGATATTGCGATTTGATTCACTTTAAAGATGCAAATGTACAAAACTCCTCTGTGTTCAATCCCTTTATTTTTTCCTCATACATATTTAACATCAAGAAGCCTTTTTTAGACATTTAAATTTGATTTAAAAAAAAACATTTCACATCAATCTGATGAAGCTTCAGGATTTCTGAGAATTAAATCGGTTTTATATACAATGTAATGCAAAAAAATAAATGCAAAGTTTTTGGTGGAGCTAGGCAGTTTTCCGCTCTGTTTCAAGTCTTTGTGCACAGTTGATCACACTCTATACTGGACTAATGTACATCTTCTTCAGAATAAAACATGTAAAATCCAAACTGTGCATTGCAAAAAATATCCTTATTGATAACTAAAGTTTTACTTTCTTAAAACAAGTGGAAACAACATACTGCTCCATTCACACAGCCATTCACCCTGTGTGTGTGTGTGTGTGTGTGTGTGTGTGTGTGTGTGTGTGTGTGTGTGTGTGTGTGTGTTGCACACACGCACTTACTGCACATAACATTTAAACATTTAAAATTAACTGACTGAACATTGTTTTCTGACGTAGCCAGCGTACTCCACACAAGGAATTAGTTTTTCCTCTGCAATTTGTTTCCCCAAGTACAGAATAGGGTTATTTTCTGTCTTTATTTAACGCAATACGCATTGTTGACAGTTTCAACAATACATCAATGATACCTAAGCGGGCACTACAGACCGACATTGCAGTCCTGCATACTGTATGTGGAGCGGAGCAGTGAACAACTCTGAGCTTCAGTTTCTGCAGGCATTCAAAAGATAGCAGTTGGCTCGCTTGTTGCCTTGGTTCTGTGTACTGTGTGTGTGTGTGTGTGTGTGTGTGTGTGTGTGTGTGTGGGTGGCAGTGTCAGTCTCTCCACCCTGCACCAACCCGAGTTTGCTTTTGTTGCATTGCTCCTTTTGTTAACATTGGCAACGTGCACATCATATTGGTCATTGCATTCATGCATCCTCATAAAGCAGTGATCCTAAACTAAAAACCCCATTGTCATTATGTTGGTGAAATAAATGTCAGTTGGTTACCTCTGAGTTTGGTGTGCATCTCCTTCCTTTGTAGTGGCCTGCGAGCTGCTCATAACAGTATAAAGTTGAGCTTTTCTTAACTTTCCCTCCTACTGTTGGGAGCCTTTTGAATCTCTGGGGGGTGCAGCCAGGTCCCATTCACAATGAATAGCAGCTGTTTATTATTGTCCCAGCGTTTGAGTCTGTATGTGCGAACAGTCCGTTGGAGTGTAAAGTTCTACAAGCTGCGCTGTACTCAGGCAATGCGGTGCTTTGAGCTAAATGCTAACATGCTCACAATGACAATGTTAACATGTTGATGTTTGTGCAGAAAAATACTTCGCACATCTACAACGTGAGACAGGTGTGTTGAAGGGGGACAAGCAGGTCAAAAGTTGCAAAGAAACTCCTCTGATATGATTGGTATGATATAGGTTAGGGGTGGGAATCACCAGAGGCCTCACGATACGATATAATCACGATACTTGTGTCATAATACGATTTTAAACATATTGCAATTTTCTGCGATATATTGTAATTTATTACCTTTTTTTCCAACTTCAAATTTTTTTCTGTTTGTTCATTTCACTTCAATTTTATTGGTGCAAAATGGGATTGTGAAGCAGACAAACTGACCAACACATACAGTATATAATAATACATCGATACTTGGCGTCTGTGTATCGATACAGTATTGCCATGGAAAATATTGCGATACTATGCTGTATCGATTTTCTCCCCCCACCCCTATTAATTTATTAATATTATTAATTACTATTAGGGGTATATATATATACCCCTAATCATTCATTTACATTAAAAAATATGTTACAGATGCATTGTTCCATTTATAGTGTAGCATACGGAAACTTAGTCTACTTTGGATGTATCGTGAGATAAACTGGGTATCACTGTCACTGTGTCGAGAGCCAAAGCATTAAGAGATTATTGTAGCAACCAACGTAATATCTTAGATTAATATAGTGCATTTCATGAAACCTACGGACGCTTTACACAAGTACAGGGCGACAAGGGAAGAGAAAATAGTAGGCCAACACAAACACGGACTGAAAATAAATAAAAACCGGGCGCTAATTAAAAGGGTGTGTAATTTAATGTAGGCTACTGGCGTACATCCACATTGTGCATTGTAACGTTATTTTATGAATGAAATAGACATATTACATACCTGAGGGCCAATTCGGGTCAGTGTTGAATCATTTACAATCCCGTAATTTTCTCCATCTGTTGAAAGCCCAACCGAGTGTGACTCGGTTTCACTCGTCCTCTTTCACGTTCCCTTTTAGCTTCTAGTTGTTCTTTGTTTAATTTCCCTCTTTTCTGTGATGGCCCTGCCTCAGTATCAGCCATAACTACAACAGATAACAGCCATAACTACAACAGATAACTTCTAAAATAAAATTAAAATACATTTAGGCCTATATGAAGAAATCTCCTGCTTCCTTTTAACTGGCTGCACAGGCTTTTCTGGTGTTACAAAGAAATCTGTGACCCGTCAGAATGTGTGCTCTGTAGCGCCATCTACCTGCTGTAAATCATTTTGTGACTGTGCAGGAAAATTTGGACCCGGGCAGAGGCCTTACTAAAAACTATATAAAAATAGCGTTCTTTTCACTGTTAGTCTTGTTTCCTGTTACAGTTTTTTATGATCATTAGATATAAAATTACACAGTTTCAGAAACATAAAAAAGTTACATATAGTTAATTTAAAGACCACGGTGGATTTGGCCGTGGCTGCAGCTGGTTGTTTTTGGCAGCTGCTGCTCTCTACCTACAGGCTGCAGGTTTGTGTTTTTGTTAAGGAACTTTCTGCAGAGTTGCTGGCGGTACGGCACTGCATTTGACTGCTGGACATTTACCCTGGATTACCTTTTTTATATAGCCACAGATCATATGACTGCTTCATTAGTGCTGGTTAACTGCTGGACATTTACCCCGGTGGCCTCATTCCAAAAACTTTGTTTACGATGACATTCAGGATTTTTGGTATAACAGAAACTTTCCTAACTGCATTTAGGAGAACAAAAATCGTATCTTATGATAGGAATTTAGCTATTACAGAGCTGTCCAAACTTAGGGATTTCCCAAGTTAAGAATCCTTAATTATTATGGAATAGTCGTAACTACCTGTTCCAATTTGAGTTTTAACAAATGCGGTTGTGTTTTATCTTTTGCCGTTTAGTTTTGTACTTCCAGGGCTACCGTAGCTAATAGATACTTTTACCCCCTGGATCCTGTAATTAAAAAAACTTCAGGTTAATTACCGTCTTCTCCTAAAAGACTGTTTTACAAATCAAACCCTGATGCTTTTTCTTCTTCTTGAAGCCCCTGGGAGCAGATCAGAGTCTAATCAACATGGATGTTTAAAAGAATCACTCTCAGAAACGCTCCAACATCCTCCTGCTCAGCGTTACAGAGCTGTGAGTCACTCCACTGAAGGAACCCAGCGAGGGATGAAAGTGGTATTAGTGCCGGTTAATTCGTCCTGACAGTTGGAAATGTTAAATCCTGCAGGGGGCTCAGCTTAGCGCGCTCACTCTCTGCCTAAGTAGGTTAAATACAAACCAGTGTGATCAATCTGCAGACACTAAATAAATCCATGCAGTCGAGCCAAACACCGGCTGGAAACTCTTGTGACTGAAGAAAAGTGAAGGAGTAGAAACACCAATGGTAGCACAGAAGCCCTGGAGCAAGGCACTTAACCACCAACCAGTGGTGAAATGTAACTAAATTTATTTATTCAAGTACTGTACAGTAATATGAGGTACTTGTACTTGGATACTCTCATGTTATGCTACTTTATACTTCTACTACATTTATTTACCAGCTATAGTTATTCTCAGATTAAGATTTTACAAACAAAAGATGTGAACAGTATATCAGATATAATGCTGTGTCATAGATTTAACTTTCCAAAAGTATATATAGCATTTAAAATAAGCTTCACTTCAACCGGAGGTCACTCTTTTTCGACCAGATGTCCGTCACCTTCCTCTTTCTTTGTGTTGGCGTTCTAAACTCCGGTGGATTTCTGAGGACTATGGTTAACTGCTCCTCAGATCTCTGCAGAGTAAATCCAGACAGCTAGCTAGACTATCTGTCCAATCTGAGTTTTCTGTTGCACGACTAAAACTACTTTTGAACTTTTACACATGTTCCACCAAAACAAGTTCCTTCCCGAGGCTATTTTACAGCGGCACCGTGGCTCTGTCAGGCACTTACCCTTCCTCCGCAGCGCTGTAGTGGAAGGTCTGGCAAAGCGAGACTACCAGCTGCCCAGAGGCAACCAGTAGAGGCAAAGATGATTTACTAACCAGAACAATGGGTCCAGTACCCAGGAGCCACTTACACCTGCCAGGGGGTCGAGTGTTACAAGAACAAGAGCAAAGATGCTATGGGAAGAAAGGCCAGTAGAAGGAAGAAATGAAAGACAGGGGAGAAGTGAAGAGTGTAGGACAGAAGAGAAGAGAGGGAAAGGGCGGGGGGAGGGGGGTTGAATCAGAAAGTAAAAGAGAATACAGTACAGAAAAGTAGAAGGGAATGTAGAGGGAAAGAATAGACGAAAGAATGGAAATAAAACAGAACCGAAGACAAAGAGAGAATCAAAGAAAGAATAGAAGAAAGATGTAGAGAAGAAGAGAAAGAAACATGGAACAAATGGAATAACAGAAGCAAAGCAAGGAACCAGAAAAGTTATTTTTTTGGGATTGTATGTTTCGGGGTTTTTTTTGTTTTTTTTAAATAAATGTAGCGCTCGATGTACAAACTGCAATGAGTTGCAGTGAGGTGGGCGGGGTAGATTGCAGTCATACAAAGTACAGGACTGTGATTCCAGAGTCCAGTTTTCATATCCAGACTCCAATCTGTAGTTAGGTTTAGACAACAGAACCTTGTTGCCTAACACTGGAGGGGTAGCATAAGCAGCACGTTAGCAGCAGCCTCAGCCCGCCATAGGTCTACACAGGGTGTGTTCAGGCACAGTATTGAGTGTACGTCACATACATTTTGGCAGTGCTCAGAGCTTGTCACACAAGTAAAGTGGAAGAAAACTGACTTAAAGTGTAGAAGTACACTTTGGGTCGCGTTTCTGCATGCATAGTGAAGTAGAGTGAACCGCAAACCATTACGTGGCCTGTGTAGAGCGCTGGATTGATTAAAATAGAAGCATATCTGTTCTGTCAGACAAGCTTGAGACGGTGACTGCTGAAATACTTTCTGTAATGTCTTGGAGATGTGGTTGTCCTACAAACTTCCTGCTTGCTGCCTATCCACTTCCTTCTACAGCTAGTATTGACGGGTTGTAATGGATCCCACGTAACTTCTAGGCAAGACCCGCCCTACGAAGCAGGCCGATTGGTTGGGGTTAGGCATTGACCTCGAGTGGTTAAGGTTAGGATAGCCGATTGGTCAGGGGATAGGACCTGAACAAATCAGGTTATGGTACATTACGTAAGTACGGACGCCTGGCCAATAGTAGTGTGTGAATGCTATTGAAGGGCGGGTCTTGCGTAGAAGTTGCGTGGGTTCCATAATAACGCGGTATTGACACATTATTATGGATCCAACTGCCATTCTAGGCAAGACCCGCTCTTTAGTAGCATTCGCGCGCTACGATTGGCCAGGCGTCTAGAACTTAGCGCCGCTCAAGAGCCAGACCTTACTCTGCAGCGCTGCGGAGATAGGTCTGGCAATGCGAGGCTACACGGACCGTGACAGAAGTAGGTGTGTAAAGAATTAAAAAAGAGTTTGTAAGTGAAATGTATTTATAGAGCGCTTATCACAGTTTAAAAAGTGCTCATTAAAAGAGTGTTCAAAGTTTATAAGGTCTGATTCCCAACACACGCTTTGTTTTATCTTCCAACAAGTCTCATCATGTGATTTTAATGCAGGGTTATTTATTTCATTTGATGTCAGTTTGGGTTGGCTTGAGCTTCACTTTTGATAAACCTCTCGACGTTCATTTTGCGACCTGCTCAGCTGGGACTGGAAGCAGGGTCAGACAGTCAGACAGACGGCTGTTGGAGGAAAAAGGCCCCGCAGCTGCTCTGCTGCATGACATTACAGAGGAAAAACACGACGAGGAAATGTATGCTGCTGCCTCTTTGTGTTCACGCTGTGAGAGAGCAAGCTGAGCGGAAACTGATCAGATCTGATCAGAGCCACGTTCAGGATGAGGCCAGCGGTGCGGGGCTGACTCCGAGTGTGTGTGTGTGTGTGTGTTTGTGTGTTTGGGAGAGGGGTTGGGGGGGGGGGGGGGGCACATTCACATAGCCATAAACTAATTTCATCCAGAGTCGTGGTCTCAGCATGTCTAAAAATAATAATGCTTCACATGTTTTATCTACAAACTGGAGGTCAGAATCAGCGTTCAGTTCTTTATAGGAGCTGTCGAACATCTATTTTTGGTTAAGAATTATTTTTTTGTGTCCCTATGTTTTAATTTGAAGTTATGACTTTTATGTCATTGTGTTCGGTTGGTATTCGGTTTGGTTTTATGTTGATTTTCTTCTCATAATGCCCACTTATTTTAATCCCTATTTTCATACATTCATGTTTCAATCTATTTTCTTTTTAATCTTCATAATGGAAAACTGTTTTCATGCTCATGCGTTTCATTCCGGAGGTCAAAGGTCATTACGGAGCAGCTCGGCCCGCCTAGCTCCAATTAGTCAGTCAAGGTTGAAAATGATATTTAGAGAAATACTTCAGGCCAAAAGCCGAAAACAAATAGCTGCTCATCATCATTAACGAGGTCAGATCAAACTAAATCATGATGACAACACGTCAATAAAGTTCAGAAGGAAACGGGGATGACGCAGAGCTGTGAGAGACAGAGAAACAACTGATCTCTCTAAACAGATATTTGCATATGAATAAAAGAATCTAAAGGCAACTGTTAAGGAAAAACTCAGTAGCAGCTTTTTTTCAGGATACGTGAAGGTTCGGGAGACTTTGATGTCTTACACGCAAGCATTTATTGATCTCGAACGAGGAGATTAAGGAAGACAGTACAGTTTAAAGGACCCATGGCATGAAAATTTCACTTTATGAGGTTTTTTTAACATTAATGTGAGTCCCCCAGTGGCTAGAAATGGCGATAGGTGTAAACCGAGCCCTGGGTATCCTGCTCTGCCTTTGAGAAAATGAAAGCTCAGATGGGCCGATCTGGAATCTTCCCTTTATGATGTCATAAGGGGAAAGGTTACCTCCCCTTTCTCTGCTTTGCCCGCCCAGAGAATTTGGCCCACCCATGAGAAAGAGAGAGACATCATGGCTTTAAAACAAGCGAAGCATGGCAGTTGGTCAAGGCCACACCCCCCCCCTCCACCTTGCCCCCCGTCTCTCCTCCTCAATAGCATTTAAAGCTACAGACACAGAAATGGCACATCCTAAGTAAAGCTCATTGTGGGACTGGCTCTAGTGGCTGTAATTCTGCACCAAGGCTGAATTTCGGGAAAGAGACTTCAGATACAGTATTAGGGGACCACTAAGGTCTATATAAAAGAGACTTCAGATACAGTATTAGGGGACCACTAAGGTCTATATAAAAGAGACTTCAGATACAGTATTAGGGGACCACTAAGGTCTATATAAAAGAGACTTCAGATACAGTATTAGGGGACCACTAAGGCCTATATAAAAGAGACTTCAGATACAGTATTAGGGGACCACTAAGGCCTATATAAAAGAGACTTCAGATACAGTATTAGGGGACCACTAAGGCCTATATAAAAGAGACTTCAGATACAGTATTAGGGGACCACTAAGGTCTATATAAAAGAGACTTCTGATACAGTATTAGGGGACCACTAAGGCCTATATAAAAGAGACTTCTGATACAGTATTAGGGGACCACTAAGGCCTATATAAAAACATCCCAAAAGCAGCATGTCATAGGACCTTTAACCACGATGGGCTTTGTGTGTCGTCCCCAACTCTGAGGTCCTGTGCCTTTTCCTGATGCTTATATCCCTAGCCCCAACTATCAAATAGGTGATATCTCAAGATATTGATGGTGCCAATGAAAAGATATTCACCTTGAGCATAGTTCTGGGATGCATGAGAAACTATGTCACCTTGTTACACTGCTTACACTGACCTCCAAAAGGAGATAGTCCTGAAACAAAACATTCCTTTATTATGGCTGCTGTCTACCTAGGCTCCCTGATTGAGACAGGCAAGCAAGGATAGAACAGGTTTGGATATCAGAGACTGGATGAATACTCTCGTCCCCTGCCCTGTGACGCCGTAGGAGCGACGCAGTCGCTACAGCGTGGAGTTGACACAGAAGCATAAAACAGCCTTAAGCTTTCCCTTTAGTCTCATCGTACCACTACATGGTGTTTCCGGAAATTCCACCAAAGCAACAGGGCTAGATTTTAGTATTGAAAGCATTCTGGTTTCCGTTCGTAGTCAGTGTTTTGGTTGGTCGGTTGATTTGAAAGTATTCAGTGTGGAGAGCAAAAGAGGCGGAACGCATTAGCCGAAATATAATCTCGGAACCCATCGGCTATTGTCTGACGACGATTTAGCTTTTTTGAAATGTATCTGCATTCATATGCAGATATCTGTTGCTGGAAATGACCAAAAATGTCGTCTCGATGTAAAACACCTACAAAAAGTATCGACTCGGACTGTAAATAATGACACACGGAAGAGGAAGTCAGAATCAGAATTGACTTTATTGTCATTGTAAATACATACAACTAAGTTAAAAGTGCTACTCTATGGTGCAAACATAGAAACACATGTTAAACTAAGTAGTAACTAAATAGTAAAATAGTGAAAGTATTTAGTAAAAGAATTTACTTGTATTGCACATTATTACGTAAAGTGCAGGTGTGTTTCATAAGTAGATGAAAGTGCTTATTGCTGTTTCCTATTTATGTATTGGCCCGTATATCAGTTATCCGGATATCCGCTTGCTACACCGGATCCAGAATGCTGAATCATAGAATACAATAGAATGCCTTTTATTGTCACTATACACATGTACAATGAGATTAAAAGCAACTAATTTTCCAGTGCCAACATGTACGTAAAATAAATATAACATGGAATAAAATAAGTAGTGCAAAAAAAGGGGGGTAAGGTGCACAGTTCTGAGACGCTATATACATATAAAAAAATATATATAAATGGTTTTATATACAGTGTGATATGCAGTGTGGGTTATTGCACATTATTTGAATATTGCCCAATAGTGGTGATCATATTCAATGAGTAATAGATACTTGACAATGAGAGTAATGATATTGCACAGTATATAGATATTGCACAGTATTATATATATATATATAATGAAATCATAAGAGGTACAATTCCAGTGAAATGTTATCCCATCAATTTGTGCATGATTCCTCATTAAGCAAAAGGTGGCCAACAGATCGGCACACAGAAAAAGTTACCCGGTTGAACCGCACCGGTACTCCAGGATCCAGCCAAGTCTCAGCAAAAGGACACCGTCAACCCCGCTGGAAACCGACTTCTGCACACTGGCTATGAGGATGCCCAGCAGAGAAGTCACAGTCGGTGTATAATTCCTCCACACTTAAAAAAAACTTTCTTTTTATCTGACTATCAGGCCATTTCTTTCATCCAGCAACAGTCAACAACACTGACTTCTTATCACCTTTACAGTTACTTTAGTTTGTAGAGCTTGTCCTGTAGGAGATTAATGTTCCTAAATTAAAGCTGACAAATCCCAAACAAATGACTGACTGACACAGATGTGTGTGTGTGTGTGTGTGTGTGTGTGTGTGTGTGTGTGTGTGTGTGTGTGTGTGTGTGTTGATTTGTTACACTGTCTGTACCTTCAGATTATTATTAGACATAAGGCTTAGGGTGTGACACACGCACACGCCCACACACACACACACACACACACACACACACACACACACTTACATTAATCATAAAAAAAGATACATAAACAAACTAAAAATTAGTTAGATCCCTGTTTTGGGTTCTTCTTGTCTCTAATTGCCCTAAATAATTTGGATTTTAGATATTTTTAGATTTTATATATGGTTTCTATCCAGCTTTATATATATATATATATATATATATATATATATATATATATATATATATATATATATATATATATAATATAATATATACATACATAGACATACAAACACACAACACACACACACACACACACACACACACACACACACACACATACATATATATATACACAATATACATATGAACAAGATGTGCATTCATTTTTAAACATTGTGCTGCTGAAGCCTTTATTTTAGCATGATTCAGTTCATATTTTTTTAATGTCCGACCTCGTCAGATTTCTGTCATGACTTGACTTGTATGTAAAAATGATTTATACAGACATGAGACCATGTAAAATGACCAGACCATTACAGTAATGGAACCAGGTGCATGGCTGAAAGCGGCTCAGCAGAAAACAACTTCATGATGTTAAAGGCTTGTATGAACACAGCAGCTATGATCAGAACACAAAGTGATCTGCCAAACTAAAACATATATGAAATATGAGTGACAGACTGTGAAGCAGTGTGTTGTGGAGTTCTATGATATTTAAACTGTGTGTTAAAGTCACACTTTGCTGCCTGCTTCCTTACAAACAAACTTTCTCATGACATCAGGCACAAATTAAATTGTCAGACGTGACTCAAACCAACACACCTCTGCTGTGTTAATGCTGAACCACACGCACACACACACACACACACACACACACACAGAGGAGGTGAAACCAAGTCGTTATGGTTACGCTGTGTAACAGCAACGCCCTTTAACTCCGGAGGAGTGATGTCACATGGTCGCCACCCAGGCGTGCGTCATAGTGACACTGACAGACGGAAACCTCGACACAATAACAGGTTTATGTTTACTGAGCTGATAAATACACTGACACACACTGAACACTGGGAATTCATGGGTTTGTAAACTCTAAACTAAAGCATTAAGTTTAAAATCCAAATGTTCAATCTAGCAGATGAAGACCTATGTAATGTTAAACCCTATACTGTACGTAAAATTGTGTTTAGTTTTCTTGATAGATACCTGAGACTTTGTACATGATTCTTTGCTACAAAGATCACATTGCTTGACTGATTTCATTCATGCTCAGTTGAGAGTATATTGTATGCCAATATAAATATGACAAATTGACTTTATTTTTTTTTTACCGGAATGTGGAGACAACCTCCAGATAGGGCACATTGTATGTAGCCTGAGGGAAGGCTGCTCGTTAAGTTAATTGCTCTGCGATCATGGGAATGACTGTGAGAGGTCTTTCTCAGGTGGAGTCTGAGAAAGACATTTCACAAAAAGTGTATTGGATTAGAAATCCAATACACTTTTTGTGAAATGGCTGTCCATTTTGTGTACGCCATTTTGTGCACGTGCGTGGGACAGGGGGAAGACCATGGATGTATAAAGAGAAGCAGTGTGAGCAAGACGGATGGTAAATCTGGCACATGTTAACGTTTTGGGGGGGGAAGGGTGTATTTGTTTGGGTGCTGAGTTCAAATAGCAATCGTATTATTGAGAGATAATATAGTGAGGAAAACTGAAACTCTACCAAGGATTTTAAAAAGAATGGGTGTTTGGGTTGTTTTTATTTCTAAAAATGACTATTTCATTTTCCGGAGATCGACTATTTAAAGTGCTCATATTATGCTTTTTGGCTTTTTCCCTTTCCTTTATTGTGTTATATATCTTTTTTTGTGTATTTTATAGGTTTACAAAGTGAAAAATGTGGTGTTAAAAGGAAATTGTGTTACCCCCGTTATTAGTCTCCATTAACTGACCCTCCTCCACAGTGCTGGGGAGGAGGGTCTAGCTAGTCCACACAGCATTCTGGGATGGGAAAAAAAACGTGCTCTGGTTTATTGGCATTTCTTTAAACCAATCACAATCGTTTTGGGCGGCGCTAAGCTGTGCCTCTGCAAAATAGCCTCTGGAAGGAACTTGTTTTGGTGGAATGTGTACGTAGGGAGGCGAGCTCTGTAATGAAAATAGCTGTGGAGTGTGTGATGAGAATTGTACTCCAAAAAAAAAGACATAACATATATATAAGAATACAATCTGATTGCCGGTTCTAGCTCGGAGGATGCTTCCCAAATCGACCGGAGTTTAGAATGCCAACACAAAGTAAGCAGAAGATGAGGGACATCCGGCTGAACTTCCGGCGGCACCTGAACTATCCCGTAAATGAAACGCCGTCGAGATAGACTACCCCGCTATTATCGCGTTAATTTTGACAGCCCTAATAACTATCAAATATGATGTACCTTATGTTATTTTTCTATGATA
This sequence comes from Sander lucioperca, assembly GCF_008315115.2. Lineage (NCBI taxonomy): Eukaryota > Metazoa > Chordata > Actinopteri > Perciformes > Percidae > Sander > Sander lucioperca. Next base: position 33,818,808 of record NC_050186.1, on the reverse strand, counting down.
TTGTATAGTTTGACATGTGGTTTTGTTATCCTGGGCCAGATGCTTTGCTCAGCAGCACCTCAGCAGCAGCATCAGTGTTAACCCTGTCCCTCCTCTGGTCTCTTCCTTCTCTGTGGGATTTGAGCTGACAGCTCTCTGCTCACAGTTAAAGATGTTTCCACGCTCTCTTTCATCCCCTTAGGCATTTTTTTTTTGAGGAAACAGCAGATTATTGCCAGAGAGATCAGACATTATTATAGATCTGATAGATGCTGCAAGACAGGTTTTTAGATATATGGCAGTATTTACATTTACATATCATCATCATTATCATCATGTTCGTCCCGCTAACCTCAATTTAGTCCAAGTCCTCAGCTCGGTGCTCCAGGCTGAATGCTGTGGGTCCAGACTGAAGGGAATAAAACGTGAAGCTGTGTAGTTTCTATCTGGGTCAGAGGATGAACACATTCATCAGCAGCAGATTCACATCAGCACAGTCTGAACAGAAACAAAAAAGATCTGATAGAAGAGACTCCACTGTGCATGCAATGTTCATCTTTAACCTCTGAGACCCTGATTTCCCCCTTAAGTGGATTTTAGTGGTCTTATTTACACATTGACAGTGTGAACACACAGTATTAATTAACACTGTATGTTTAGATATAAACATAAACTGATCTGATATCTAATATAATATGCATGTGTAACATGACATATACATACGTACAGTTGTGTTCAAAATAATAGCAGTCCAACATCACTAACCTCATAAATCAAATTTTTTGGTAGAAGTGATATTTCTACATGGCACATAATTTACTAGTAAGTGTTGTAGGGTCATAGAAAACCAACAGACCAACAGTCATGACATGCATGCTGCTCATTCTGTGTAATTGAATCTGTAATTGAAAGGGGCATGTTCAAAATAATAGCAGTGTTGTGTTCAATTAGTGAGGTGATTGATTCTGTGAAGAAACACATGTCAGTTATTCACACTGTTCTGTGTGTTTTGAAAGTTTGGATAATAATATATGGCTCAGACCAAATGAGGCGTCGCACCTTCTCACAACTCCAGGTTTGTCCGCAAGTTGCTGAAGTGCAAACTTCTCATCATCCTATAATGCACAGCGCAGATGACTACGGCAGCTGGTTTAATCAAAAAAAGCACAGTTCTTTCAGGAGTTGGGGCTGCTCGGATCTTTGGTCTGTTGGATCCCGTTCTCACCACAAACAAACCACTCCAGAGATCTTTTGGAAGCGTACTGAGACCTAGCCTCGTGAGACTGTCTGGTACATTTCATTTGTACAGAGAGTCTGGCCACTCTCCATTGACAAGTGTTAACTTCCTTGAAGGCAGGTACTCTGCTGAAGTTTAAAACTATTGGATCTGCCCAGAACCACTCTGGATCTGCCATAACAAATCGCTAACGTTTGGTCGTGATGTCGGCTTAGCATCGCTAGCATTCGCCTTAGCATCGCTAGCATTCGCCTTAGCCAACTCCTTCACCACTAACGGAGCGAGCTGGAAAATCTAACTTTTCCCGAACCCCGTGGGGAGGAGGGCCACAACATCATGGCCATCGACAAAACTCAGCAAAGATTGTTCTTGCTCGAGCTTTAACTTCTGCATATTCGGCAGCGTTGCCACAACAGAACGAACGGCTTCGCTCGCATCTTTCTCCGCCGCCATTACGGAACTACAACTCAAACTAGCGCACGACCTCAACGTCATCGTTCTCAGCCACTCCCTCTGTTCGCTGATTGGACCGGTAAAGATTTGGCTGGAGAAAACCCGCAAACCCAGACGGAGTACTGAAGGAAAATGAAAATTGAGCGGAAGTACGTAGGAGGGCAGAGCCAGGCTAGTGACAGCCCCCTAAGAATAATGAAAAATATTACCTAAGATCTTTCTAATAATTTTTATATTGTACAGGGGTAAAGGAAGAAAAAGTTTGGAAGGCAACCGTATGCAACAGATAGTTACATTAAATCAATGTCTTTGTTTTATACAAACTATAAAGCCAACCTGATACAGGTTTAAACCCATATGTTGGGATATTTGTCTGCGAAGAAGTTTTTTGTACGGGTATTATGTATGACCATGTTTCAGCTCTTCATTGAGACTACAAGCTTTTTACAAACCCAAGACTCCATGCTTTTAATGGCTTCAACATGTCATCAAGTTAAAACATTTGACATGTCTTGTGCATTTTTTTAGACACATTATTAAATTATACTATATGGACTCATTTAATGTCATTGACAAATTGGGATATACAATATAATTTAAATTAAAAGTGATTCTGTATGTCAATAATGTTTGTTTGGCATATACATGTAGCCTATATAAGCATGATTCATATTTAAATGTGTATGTAAAAAAATTAAATACATATAAATACTTATTTAAGTTACATTTTGTTTTGTATTTATGTGTTTTTTTCTCTCCGTGTGAATACTGTATAAAACCCAACGTTACCTTTGTTTTTGGTTGTTGCTGCTGGCAGCAGCAGCAGGTCATCCAGGTGTTGTATAATCAGAGTGGTCAGACTGCAGCCTGAGGAGCGTTACAGTTCAGACAGGACGACCTTGATGATACGCCTGGGAGGGGGGGTCTTCAGCCCAAACACGTCCACCTGGATCAGACTCAGCCCCGCAGAGGTCTGTTAACCTGAGGAAGGTTGAGGTCAACAAGAAGGTGAAGCCTGCTGTCCTCCCCCAGAGGCTGCCGTGTTCATTACAGTCACAATATGAAAGACTTTTAGAACACCATCTTTATGATTTAACTCAGGGGACTGCCCATTTCTCCCACGCTCCATTGTTCCGACCTCTCAATAACCCGAAAAATTCCCTTTGGTCCTACAGCCCACTAGTCCGACGTCCCTTTGTTTTGAAAAAATAAACCCTCTGATCCGACATACCATGGTTATGGTTATGGTTAGGGTTAGGGTTAGGGACAATTATTTATAATATTTCTTCAGGATTTTTGCCTTGTTTAACATGTTGGGAATCCCAAAGTTTCCTGTTTGAAAAAGCCAAGATGAGGCGTCTTCTCACTGATGAAGTTTCACATTGATTATTGCAGGGATATGCCCTATTCCTATTGATTATCATTGCATACATATGATAATATAAATACACATCCAACCCAAAACTAACTTTACCCTGTCGGACTTTGGACTTAGCCTACATTTTTATTTCAGTTTTTCAAAGATAGGCTAAACATTTAAATGTGTTAATAAGCTAGAGAAAAGTAATTTTGCTTGTTATTTTTGATTCACATTTTAGATGATGGGAGGTGATCCCCAAAAGCCTATATGGTCAGAACAATGGGATGTCGGAGCAGAGAGTTTATTTCTTTCGAAACAAAGGGACGTCGGACTAGTGGGCTGTAGGACCAAAGGGAATTTTTCAGGTTATTGAGAGGTCGGAACAATGGAGCGTCGGAGAAATTACATGGCACCTTAAATCATAGGTGTCAAGCTCATTTAAGTTCATGGGCCACAAAGAGCCTAATTTGATCTCAAGTGGGCCGGACCAGTAAACCACTCCAGAAAGATCAGAAACCGTTGGCAAAAGCAAGTTGCTTCTGCAACGACAGCATTCTAAGGTCATTGTAGAACGACATTTTTTTTACGGAACCAAGGAAGAGGAGTGATATTACGAGAAAAAAAATCTGAATTTCTGAGAAATAAAAGTCGTAAATTAACGGAAAAAGAACTCCGATATTCTCTGAGTCATTTGACAAGACCTCTTTGCATTTTGACTGTCTTGGTCTAATCAATGATAAAGGAACCTTTTGTTTTGATGGAAATGATTTATTCATTGACTGGTTTTATTTACATTTAAAACAGGAGATAATTATTTTGATGGAGTTATCACCTTTTGCAGGTCACACAGAGTGATGTGCTGAATGTAGCCTACCACGTGGTGAGGATTGTACTTAGAGTTTTGACAATTGTAAGTTTGTTTCAGTAAATGTGCCAAAGTGATTGAGAGAAACTGTAAATATAAGTACTTTGAAAGTCTTTCTCATGTCACAGAAACCACTGAGAGTGAAAAAAAGAGAGGTAAAGAGTAAGTTTTTGCATTAGGCCTGTTTATGGGTACTTCTATAGTGTTTTAGAGCGCTAGAGCTAGTTAACAAGACAAATAGTGGCATTTCTGTAACTTGATATCTTGGATGTGATACTGCTGTTGCTGCAGCGCAAACTATTGGTGGGTATAAGGAATTTGTTAACCCACCCACCCAAAATCACCACCAGTATATACTGTAACACTGTATAAACTACAGTACATCAGTTGCTCCCAACCTGGGAGTTGGGACCCCTTAAAGATTCCCAAGACAATTTGAGGGGTCACAAGGTGATCAAATGGATGCAACATATAAAAATATAAATTCAAAACCTGGATACTTTCACATGTTCAGGCCTCAAACACTAGCTATAATGGTTGGAGAACAGTAAATAATACAGTTACAATATCACCATTGCACTCAACAAAACAAAATTACACCAGGACCAAACCTAGAACACCAACCACCAACCAACTTCTGTGTAGAACATTTCATGCAGGTTGATGTAATTCAAAGTGCACTTTGAGGCAGTATTCACAGTTAAGTGTGTATCCAGTGTGGGTTTAAGTGTACCTGTTAATAAGGGGGGGCACACTTTCTATCACCCAGTGCACTGTGTGATCAGAAATCAAGAGAACAAACCCACTGTTCTTGACATACAGCTCTGTACCACCACCTGCTGGCCAAAAGTATCACTGCTGATTTTCTTTTCCCTCAAATGATAAAGTTGCATTGTTACATGACTTTACTGAGTGGAATAAAAATGAAATAAATAAATGATTAGTTTAGCAACTAGAAAAAAAACAAAGTAGATGCAGTCAGTCTCGTGATTTAGACTCACTGAGACAATGGAAGGCTTGATTCCTGCTAGGAAGATCGGACTGCAGCTGCCGTCACTGATGCCACCCAGCCTTCTCAACATGCTGCAAATTCCCCCTGGATCTGCCACGTGTGAAAAAAAGTGCATCTCTCGTCAATGCTTAAAAACTGCCACGGAATCAAGGAATATCTGTGCATGCCTGCCTATTTGACTTTCTGTAGAAGACAGACACCAGTAATGTCCGGAGGGTGCAAGGTCTTTTCTCTTGCAGCCGCCACTTTCACCTTTATGTCTCTTTTGTATGTGTTAGCGCTACCCTTGGAGTGAGCGATGCGAGCAAAGTTCATATATTATTTTAACTTTACCTTGGGTGCCGCTGACCTTTCAACACTGGGCCCTATTTTAACAATCTAAGCGCACGGCGTGAAGCGCCTGGTGCGTCGGGTGCAAGATAGAGCCCACTGTAGCAAACACCAAAGCTTAGCCCTCATGATCTGCACCATCCTCCCTCCAAGAATTTCAAACCCCTTCATTAGAACAGCAGGTCCCCCCCACCCCAGCCCTTTATGGAACCCTGCCAAACATAAGGTTCGACATCCACCCATTCCTCCCAAGCAGCAACCCAGCAGGCAGCTCCGCCCTCAAAGACACCTTGCCATCCCCTTGGCTCTTTAGTAAATAAAAGGCACTTCCAAGTCCAGACAACTCCTATGAAGATTTAATGTCTGTGCTGAGAACATAATCCAGAATTATTTCTCTTGAGCCTTGTCACAATGTTAAAAGGTTTACCCCCAGAAAAGAGAAGTGAAGTCAAAATTCAACCCCTGATATGTAAGACGAGCACTATAAATTAGATACCCAAACCATTAATTGTCACCTTTGAAAGCATATTTCTGTAGTTTTTAAACAGGAAAAAGTTCTGCTTGCTAATCCATAACCTAGCTGTTGCAATATATGTTTGCCCACGGGACATTATTGTGTGAGGGACTGGGGGGAGTTTTGAGTGTTACACCCGGAGCTCGTATTGAGTACATGTATGTGAGTTCACAACAGTGTTTGTCATTATTATAAGCATTAACAACATTAACAATTTACATTGTCCGTTGCTATAGACCTTTTTCACGGCAGACATTTTGACATGTCATAGTAGGAAAAGCACGGACGATTTTAAAATTGTCGGCCGATTTTCCAATCCTGAGAGACCCCACACACGGCAATAAAAAATCACGGGTCTAACAGTTTTGGTCTTACAGTGTGTGGTGCGCAGCACACGGCAAAATCAACACATCACACACGAACCGATTTGACTCCCGAGCATTCCCAGGTCAGACGGGAAATCTCGCAAAATCCCTCGAGATCAAACATGACTTCAGAGTAAACAATCACGGCGGACGAAGAGGATGCAGTGGCGATAGTTTGTAGTTGGTTTTTAACCGAAAAAAAAAACTTTATCAAAAGAAAATGCAATGGTCAAAGAAGTGGAGACAACGCGAGCATGGACTATACTTGCTATACTTATCTCCGACGTCCACCGGACTTTCTGGTGCGCCATGCCACCGGCTGTTTTGATTTTGTTTCCCGGTGCTTTCCTCGCTTTCTGATTGGCTACACGCCACAGTCCACAGGCTGCGTGCTCGTTTGTCCCCGGGGGACACCACACACAAGGAAAAATCGGGCCAAAACAATCCAACATGTTGGATATCCCCGATTTGAGATCGGAGCGGTCCCGACGTCCTTCCGAGCAGACGAGAGCAGTCTTAACACACCACACACGGCAGGAATATCTGATCAGATTATTTTACCATAATCGTAGCATCCTTAAGATTGTCGGAAGGGGTGAATCGGGGCTAAAATCGGCCTAATTATCCTGCCGTGTGAACCAGGCTTTAGGAGAGGCCCTGGTATGGTGCATGCTGACTCACTGAAATAGCTTACTGGGACACTTACTTACTGGGAATTGAGCCATCGATAAGGTTATCAATTTCAGCTGTGCTTTTCCTACTATGACAAGTCAAAATGTCTGCTGTGAAAAAGGTCCATTGTTTGTGCGCTGCTCCCAAGTGGTTAGCGTTGCCGCAGCAGTAAATTATCAACAGTTTGCTAATTCACAACCTAGTCAAGATAGGTACTGTACAATTCTTGTTGTTTTTGTTCGCTCTAACATTATGATAGTATTTGTCTGTAAAAGTTTGCAAAGGGTTTTATGGCCATGAAAGACCTAAATACACGTTTTGGTAAAAAAAGTGGGATAATTTGGGTTTATTCATAATACGAAATGCTATACTAGTAGCCAGTGTTGGGAAAGTTCACTTTCTACATGAACTAGTTCAAAGTTCAGTTCACAAATTTTAAAATGAACTAGTTCAGTTCATAGTTCATACTTCAAAATTTTGAACTAAGTTCACAGTTCCAAATGTGAACTAGTTCATAGTTCTTTTTTTCCATATGTTGCTGCGAGCTATTTTTTTTTCAAAATTATTGCCACAGCCCATATAGAATCACAGACGGCAATTATTTTATCAGTTTTAACACTTCATATCCAATTTTGAATCCTTATCCAACCAGGGTTTACATTAGCAATGAGGGGACAGCATTTCCCCATTGTTGCTTTAACGCTTTGTTGCTGTCCATTCAGTCCACACTAGTAGCAGCTGCAGCTTTCACCCCTCGGTATATTCTCAAAAACATGGGGAAAAACGTGCTGCTTGAATGGTCTTTTTTAATGAGGAATTATTAAAAGAAAAACAAGCCTCCATGCTGCTTTTTGTTTTGATGACGCATGCGGCGGTGCAACACTGGTGGCTGGTGTTGCCAGATTGGGTGTTTTTTCCCCTACATATTAAGGCCTGTTTCCGGTGTGTTTTAGCCGGGTTTTCGCCTAGAAGGCTCTATAGAAATCTGGCACCCTATTGAACGAAGTTAAACTGAGAGAGCGTACCGTTCACAGACACCAGAATGAACGAGTTCACAGTAACGTTCATCAGGCAGTAATACAGTACGTTCAGTTCACGTTCGCCCAAAATATGAACGAGTTCATGAACTATCGTTCAATGAGCGCGTTCAGGCACAGCACTGCTAGTAGCTTACTGGAGACGTTCCCTGTTCGCTCATCATCTGATACAAACGTATCGTCCTCTCATCAGTCACTGTATTTTTGTTAAAACAATTTCAAATAGTTCGCTAGTTTTTTACTCTGTTCTGCTTGCAAGTAGTTCATTTGAGGATGTTTGTTCCTCGGCCAGCAGTTGCTGTCGATTCTGCCATATTTGATTTTAGTCAGCAGAGATACTAGCAGAAATGGTCGCTATAGCAATGCGACCATGAATATGGGGGGTGGGACCTCTGAAGGGGGATTTCATTTGTTTAGCAGTTGAGTTGAAATATCAACAATCTTTAAGCAGCATCGCTTACTATCCCTTTAAGTTGGCTGGCTGACTAAACAGTGAGGGACTAGAAATAGTCTGTGTTGGGGCGCCCTCCCTTTCCCCCCTTTCCTGTCTACAGCTCTTCCTTTCAATTAATGGCCCTAAGGCCCAAATAATAATTTTAAACAAACAAATAAATTGTGTTTGTTGCTCTTCTTTTTTTTTTTGTTAGAGCGAACTGCCGCGAAAATATGATTACAGTTTGATTATAGCTTTTAACTTCAGTGATGCATCTTCAGCTATACAAAACTGACAAAAAAACTCCTTGTTTCTCAGAATGGATAAGGGAAAACATAACAACTGATGTCCATAACCTTAACCCATTCATGTTGTGTAATTAACATGGACACACTGGTGTCTTTGTGTCTCAGATGTGATTGTAAATTCACATTCTCAGAAAGTGGAAGCACTGCTACTTGGGCGGAGTGATTAGCGCAACACTGAAAAGCACAGTTACTTCCGTCAACAAAACCAATGTGAATAGCTAGTTAGTAGCGAACGTGACTGGTGATCATGGCATTATTTGTACACCCTGTGACTATACAAATCACAACATGTAAATAGGAATATGTTTGCGTTATTTTGTCACTTATTCGGAGCAGTCGGCTAGTTGGAACCAGTTACTTGCATGATCTGTGCTAGGCTAAGCTAATGCTGGGGGCGTCAGACAGCGTTACAGCATGCACGGAGATGAGAAGGGTATGTATCGACAGAGACAGAGTATTGTCTAACTCTGGAGGTTACGGTGAATAAGCTAAATCCCAATAAGTCGTCGTGTTCCTTTAATTTCAGGCCCTGCTTCCGGGTGTCAAGGTCCTCCGTTATCCACTAGGACGGATGCTCAAATCCTCTTTAAGCGCCGCGGTCGGTTAACGAAGTGAGATGACGGCTGGAGCGCTCGCTCTCTGTGTCAAATATTGCTGCAGATGGGATTACTTTGGAATTAGTTGAAAGCCCCTTGCGATAAAGACACTAAAGAGACATTGTGTTTTTTTGTACTTTTTATGGATGTATGATACTCAAACAGGGGGGGCACAAAATACAACAAATTGGGGCAAAGCCCCCTTTTTGACCTCTCGTGGTGCTGGGTGCGCTCAGCATTGAGAGGAAACTGCATGTTCACAAACAGGTTGCAGTCCAGGGGTAGGCCTATATTCTAGTGTCCCAGACTGTGCCTCTCCTGTCACAGAGCTAAGCAGCATGTCTTCTGGTGATCTTTAAAACACACACACACACACACACACACAAAGTTTTATCGTGCACAGACAGAATACTGTTTATTTCTATAAGTATGTAAAGAGAAAACAACCTTTAGGCAAAACTCATTTTAATTCAATCTGTTCAAGCCAAGAGAGGTGTTACTAAACACACCTTCACACCCACAAACTCACCTGATTTCCTGTAAATGGAGAGAGAAGGGAGCAACACTGACCAGGTGATCCAGGTACATAAACACAGAAAGAGAAAGCGAAAGAGTAAGACGTGTTTTCAGAGAGACTGAAGGCTGAGGCAGGGTGAGTGTCAAACCAATATTTATTGTTTTACTGTCAAAGTCTTCAACTGTTTGTTTTCTCCCTGTGGACTGTAAAGGAAAGAAATGTTAGAATGAACTCAGCAGTTTAATTTATTTGTGGACACAAAGTCGCGATTGGCTGAATAATACACATTAAACCTGCGGTAAAGCAAGAAAACCGGTTTAACTGACATGGTTTTATTGTACTTTAAGTGTGTGTGTGTGTGTGTGTGTGCGTGCGTGCGTGCGTGCGTGCGTGCGTGCGTGCGTGCGTGTGTGTGTGCGTGTGTGTGCGCGAATGTGTACTGTAGAGAACAGAGAACTTTTATCTCCTCACATACTCATTACACAAGAATAATCATTCAGTGTGTGTGTGTGTGTGTGTGTGTGTGTTTGTGTGTGTGTGTGGTACTTCCTGTTCTTCCTGTTTATAGATGGGTGATTGTGTGGAGGAAGAGGACGGAGCAGAGTCTGTAGTATCTGGCTGTCTGTCTATGAAGTGTAGTAGTAGTACTCCTCCAAACTTCAGTAATGAACCTGGACCCTCGGACACAAAGTAAGAGAACTGCTACTAACTCATTTATATGACTCATTTTGACTTTCCTCTACCACTGCAATGTTTATTATGTTTTTTGTTGATTTTCTGTTTGTATAATAAATGAATACTAAAATGTTATTGATAACTAAAATTGAACAAAGAGAAAGCATTTGTGCCACCTTCCTCTTCATATCTTTGATAGCTGTCACACGCAATTTCCACCAACTGCGGAAGGGCTGCCGATCGGCTCCGCTGCGTGTCGGTTCCGTGCTCCGCCGTCCTTCAATACCCACTAGGTCCGTATTTGTTGCGGAATGGCTGTGGCCATGACTGACAGCTGAAGTCACGAGGACCCACGAGATCTCACAAATTCACGTATGATCGCGCGATATAACAGGATGTAGTTTCTATAATGACTTCAGACCCGTCGCCCTGACCTCTGTGGTTATGAAGTCCTTTGAGCGCCTTGTGCTTTCACACCTCAAAGCCATCACCGACCCCCTGCAGTTTGCCTACAGAGCCAATAGGTCTGTAGATGATGCAGTCAACCTGGCCCTACACTACATCCTCCGGCACCTGGACTCCGCAGGAACCTACGCCAGGATCCTCTTTGTGGACTTCAGCTCTGCCTTCAACACCATCATCCCGGCTCTGCTCCAGGAGAAACTCTCCCAGCTTGGTGTGCCTGACTCCACCTGCAGGTGGATCACTGACTTCCTGTCTGACAGGAAGCAGCATGTGAAGCTGGGGAAAGACATCTCCAACTCACAGACCATCAGCACCGGATCCCCTCAGGGCTGTGTTCTTTCTCCTCTGCTCTTCTCCCTGTACACCAACAGCTGCACCTACAGTCACCAGTCCGTCAAGCTTCTGAAGTTCGCGGACGTCACCTCCCTCATCGGACTCATCTCTGATGGTGACGAGTCCGCCTACAGGTGGGAGGCTGACCACCTGGTGAAGTGGTGCAAGCAAAACAACCTTGAGCTCAATGGTCTAAAGACAGTGGAGATGTTTGTGGACTTCAGGAAGAATTCAGCCCCACCTGCCCCCATCACCCTCTCTGGCTCCACAATTAACATTGTGGAGTCTTTCCGCTTCCTGGGAAATATCATCTCCCAAGACCTCAAGTAGGAGCTGGACATCAGCTCCCTCGTCAAGAAAGCACAACAGAGGATGTACTTCCTGCGGCAGCTGAAGAAATTCAACCTGCCAAAGACAATGATGGTGCACTTCTACACAGCCATCATTGAGTCCATCCTCACATCCTCCATTACCATCTGGTACGCTGCTAGCACAGCCAAGGACAAGGGCAGACTGCAGCGTGTCATTCGGTCAGCTGAGAAGGTAATTGGCTGCAATCTGCCACCACTCCAGGACCTATACGCCACCAGGACTCTGAAGCGTGCTGGAAAGATTGTGGCTGACCCCTCCCACCCCGAACACAAACTCTTTGAGCCACTCCCCTCTGGCAGGAGGCTGAGGTCCATCAGGACCAAAACTTCACGTCGCAAGGACAGTTTTTTCCCCTCCGCCACTATCAACAAGGCCACCCTGACTCTCTCTACACCCCACCTCTGGCTCTACATGCCACTGTACTTAACCTACTGTTCTGGTCTTTTTATCTTAACACTTACTCTGTTATTTTTAATACGTTCTGTGTGTGTGTATATATATATATTTATACTTATATTGTTTGTTCTGTTTAACCTGTTTGTTTAACTTATTTTAGAGAATGTGACATGCACCTACAACACCAGAACAAATTCTTTGTATGTGTAAAAAATATACTCGGCAATAAAGCTTTTCTGATTCTGATTCTGATAAACAGAACCGCAAAACAACAGTTTGCTTCAGGCCTGTCTCTGCCCATTATGACGTTTTCAAGGTGTAGTGCAGGGAAATATGATCCGCCGTGAGCACAGTGTATTTTATTTTGAAAATTAACCGGATGTTTTATTTTGTTTCTGTGCTCGACTTCCTGTCCCGCACTATCTGCCCTGTGCTGAATTGCTGCGGAGCTCTCCGACATCCGGCAAAAATAGAAGCTCTGCGTATCTGCTCCGGAGGGCTGCGGATCACCGGAGCTGGGACGCAGTCGGAACGCAGCCGTTCTACAGTCAGTGGAAATACACACATTAACTTTAATGGAAACCTAATGACTCCGCCACCGTTCCGGAGCGGATCCGCAGCCGTTCCGCAGTTGGTGGAAATTGGGGGTCAGTCACCTAGAAAAAACTGTAATCTAATCTAAGACTAGTACACACTAATACAGACTTTGAGTCCTCCTAATTGTTAACAGTAGCAACAGTTTGGGTATTTAGAGCTTCCTAAAATAGAGAATTTATCAATGGTTCAAGTGATAAACATAAACATCATGGTGTTTCCAGAGGTCAAGACAACACACAGAGAGCAGAGTCTGTAGTATCCGGCTGTCTGTCCATGAAGAGTGACCGGTCCAAACGTAATCCTCTGGACTTCAGTATTGGTCCTGGACCCTCAGGCACAAAGTAAGAAGATGTTTTTACCATCAGCTGTCCTGTTGGCAGATAATGCATTGAGGATGAAGGCAAAATGTTCTGCGAAAATGGTTTCACTCCAGAGAATTTGACAGTGTAATTAAACTTCATGACAAGTCCAAATTGTTTGACGTTACTTAAAGTCAAGGAAAATATTCATGACATAATTATAATGGTCCCATGACAGCCAATGTCGAAAAACCAACCACTTATGACTGTATAATGTAATGTTAAAATATAAAGCTTAATAGTTTCTTTGAATTGAATAAATAGGCCTGCTATGACATATTTATGTTATTTGTTATTTTGTCTAGGTTAATGTGAAGTTGTCATATCAAAGACATTGTTGTCTTGGTTGATGTCAACTAGAGGATGGAGACCCGAACCGAGCCCGTCGGGATCCGACGGTACCCGACGGGCCGGGCCGGGTTCGGACAGATATTTAGAAATGATGTTGGGGTTCGGGTCGGGCTCGGTCACATCAACGCGATAAGGCATTGAACATTTTACTTTTAAAACAGCTTATTATTCAGGTGCACGCCTGTGTTAACGTGTGCTTGGTTCCCCGTGTGCGCTGATGCGTTCATCTGTTGACATTTCCGAATGCCTTCCTACAGTTGCTAAATAAAAGCGGGCTTTCCACACACGTGGATGTGTCCGTGTACACAAATCAATAGATTAAATAACGTGGCCATTTCACAAACTGCCGTGAGACTGGGTTGGATAATCTCTGAGCTATCTACTGAACAACAACGTCAGCTAATGTTTTTTGACACTATTAACACTATGATGGAACTAAACCTGACACTTTATACTGTAAGTCACAGTAATAACGACCAATTTCACACAATGTTCTAACATTCAGCAATTTTAGTTGCTTACCTTTTTAATTTGGGTTCTAATCTGCTCCATGAAATAACCAACTTCTTCTGTGGGGACTACCAACGTTAAACTTCACAACCGTCTCCTGCTCTCCCTCTGTCATAGTAGATAGACTCAGCCAAAGGCAGGAGTCTGGCACAACCACCTCCAAATGGTCAAAATTACATTTCTGTTAACCTTTCCTTGACAGGGTTACAGGTGCATAGCATTGGCGACAGACACACAGGATATTAAACTCATTGAACCTTTAATTGTTTGTCCTCTGTCACTAACAGACAAGTTCGAAAACTCTCACTTGAAACACCATTTTACATAATAATTTTTAGGGGGGGTGAGATGAAGAAAAAAAATGGGTCTAAAATCGCCCATGTACTGCAGTGTGTGTGGTATATGCAGATAAATGGTGTCAACGTTTTCCTTTAATAAACTACAGGTAGATCACTAAAAGTTTAATTATACAGCCACGTAGGAAAAGCAGTTGAAGGAACATTTTCATTACAGACTGAATTCAAACAGAAAAGTAACACCAGGAACACACCGCAGCTATTTTTATTTCGGCGCCCATGTTATTCAATCTGTCCGTTCATACCGGCACGTAGCGTCCACGTATGTCTGCGCGCTGCAGCGATAGTTTCAGCGTCCCGTCTATTTTTTACACGATACGTGAGCGTATGTGTCAAGCCAGGCAGGTGATCACATACAGGAAGACCACAGTGCAGCCGGATACTTTACAAAAATAAAGCACATTTCAAAATAAAACACTTAGGTTCATGGTGATTTCGCGACACGCCTGCGGTGTGTTCCCTGTGTAAATCTGAACACCTCAGGTGTGAGACAGTGTCAGCCACGTCTTAATATTTTTAAACTACAATCAAAAAATCATTTTAGTTATAAAGACATGTCTTCTTCACAGAAGGAGAAGTGATGTTTCTTTGGAGGAGCAGCCGTCCAGATCCAGAACCAGACCTGGACTGCAGACAGACGATCAGACCTGCACTGTACAAAGTAAGTCTGTACATCTGTCTGCTGCTGTCTATTGTTATACAGTCACATTTGTTGCGTCATACAGCACAACAGTTTAAGATCATTAGTCCATCTGAAATTTAACTGCATTTTTTTTCTGCTCCAACAAACATTGTATATTCACTTTCACTCCTCCTTTGTTCTCCTTTGAGAGAAAATCAGAACACAAAATACAAAATAGATTTATATTTAATGTTTTACTTTTATGATGGTGCCCCCTGTCTGCAGGCTTGCATTAACCGAGTGTTAGTCTATATCCACGACGTTCCACTTCCGGGATGGCTCTCGTTATGCCGAAAATTCC
The DNA here is from genome assembly GCF_008315115.2 of Sander lucioperca. NCBI lineage: Eukaryota > Metazoa > Chordata > Actinopteri > Perciformes > Percidae > Sander > Sander lucioperca. The sequence goes on along the minus strand of NC_050186.1, from coordinate 33,803,733 downwards.
ACCAGATGTCCATTAACTTACGCTTTCTTTGTGTTGTAATTTTAAACTCTATGGTTAACTGCTCCTCAGATCTCTGCAAGGTAAATCCAGACAGCTAGCTAGACTATCTGTCCAATCTGAGGTTTCTCTCGCACGACTAAAACAACCTTTGAACGAGCACGTTCCACTAAAACAACTTCCTTACCAGGGCTATTTTGCTCAGGGTTTAGCCCGACCAAGACGATTATGATTGGTTTAAAGAAGTGCCGATAAACGAGAGCACGTTTTTCTCCTATCCCAGATTGCTGTGTGGACTAGCCAGACCCTCTTCCGCAGAGCTGTGGAGGAAGGTCTGACAATGTGAGCTAACCGAGTGTAGAACAGTAATGTCAATGTTGTATCATAGACAGACAGTCACAGTTAGAACAGCTAGCAGCCTGGGACAATGACACGTTATTATGGAACCCATGCAACATAGGCAAGACCCGCCCTTCAATAGCATTCACACGCTACTGTTGGCCAGGCGTCCATGCTTACGCAAGGTAATGGAACCAGATTTGTTCAGGTCCTATCCCCTGAGCAGTCGGCTATCCTGACCTTAACTACTCGAGGTCAATGCCTAACACCAACCAATCAGGCTGCTTCATAGGGCGGATCTTGCCTAGAAGTTGCGTGGGATCCATAATAACGCGACAATGACGTTGTATCTGTGACGTCACCCATTGGTTTGTGGACTGCTGTTTTGAAGCCCTGAGTTTAGCGATACGGGCTTCACCATCTTGGTTTTTTGTAACCACATTTGACGATTTTTGATGAGAGGTAATGCTAAAGAGGAAAGTTGCTAATGTTCAACCCTTCTGAAGCTAGTCATCCAGTGGAGACCATTCATCTGCATGTACGCCAGTACAGAAAATGAGCAAACTTTTCCTTAAGTTATCAGCTAATGCTAGCTGTAGCTAGCTAGCTTAGTTAGCAGAAGGCTTAACAAGACATTTCTAGACAACCAAATTATTTTTGATGAAGTGAAAACACAGAGTGAGAGGGGCAAAGCAGAAGACTTGAAACTAGCAATGGAGGCCATGAAACTCATTATGAAAATGTTAACTGAGGTAGTAAATCAAAAGTAGAAGTAGGGTTATTTAAAACAGTAGGACATTAAAGCAGGTAAAGATGTTCTAGTAGAAACACTAAATACAAGTATCTCTGTATATGTTCTTGTGTTAAACATTTTCATATTGGTTACAAAAACAATTCACCAGATTGAAAACTTTTCATTTTTCATTATTTCTCTCACATTTGTCCTTTTTAGTGATTGGTGGTCAGCATGAACATAAGATCAGTCTGAAGCAGACATGTGACTGTGTGACTGAAGGAAGTGACCAAACAGGAAATGGAACCTGCCTCAACGCTAAAGGAAGTCAAACATCCCTTAAAAGGATCTACACTGTGGTCTACATCACAGATGGACAGAGTGAAGAGGTTAATACCCAACATGAGGTGAGGCAGCTCGAAACAGCTTCAAGATGAATGAAACCAACCCAATCAAGTGCAGCGACATCTTTAAAGCCTTACCTGGCCAACAGAAACACATCAGAGTCATCATGATGATCGGCGTCGCTGGCGTTGGAAAAACCTTCTCAGTGAAGAAGTTCTGTCTGGACTGGGCCGAGGGTTTGGAAAACCAAGATGTCAGTCTGGTGATTCCGCTTTCGTTCAGGGAGTTGAACTTGATCAGAAATGAGCAGTACAGTCTACTCGAGCTACTCCATGTTTTCCATCCAACATTAGAGAAGGTCACAGCAGAACAGCTCGCTGGCTGTAAAGTTCTCTTCATTTTTGACGGCCTGGATGAAAGCAGACTTTCACTGGATTTCCAAAACAATGAGGTTGTGTCTGATGTCACAGTGAAGTCATCAGTCAACGTGCTGTTGACTAACCTGATCAAAGGGAAGCTGCTTCCCTCAGCTCTCATCTGGATAACTTCCCGACCTGCAGCAGCCAATCAGATCCCTCCTGCATGTGTTGACAGGGTAACAGAAGTACGAGGCTTTACTGACGCCCAGAAGGAGGAGTACTTCAAGAAGAAAGTCAGTGATGAAGAGCAGTCCAGCAGAATCCTCTCACACATCAAGACATCCAGGAGCCTCCACATCATGTGTCTGCTCCCAGTCTTCTGCTGGATCACTGCTACAGTTCTGGACCACATGTTGACTACAGACCAGAGAGGAGAGCTGCCGAAGACACTGACTGACATGTACTCACACTTCCTGCTGGTTCAGACAAAGAGGAAGATGTACAAGTATGCCGAGGGACATGAGACGAGTCCACAGGAGCAGACAGAGGCCGACAGGGAAGTTCTTCTGAAGCTGGGAAGGCTTGCGTTTGAACAGCTGGAAAAAGGAAACATCATGTTCTACCAAGAAGACCTAGAGCGATGTGGTCTTGATGTCACAGAGGCCTCAGTGTACTCAGGATTTTGTACACAGATCTTCAAAAGAGAGAGTGTAATCTTCCAGAAAACAGTCTACTGCTTCGTTCATCTGAGTATTCAGGAGTTTCTGGCTGCAGTCTACATGTTCCACTGTTACACCAACAGGAACACAGAGGTGCTGGAGGACTTCCTTGGAGAGGTCTACGTTGATTCATCCCTGGATGTCTTCCTGAGTAAAACTATGGCAAAATCCCTCAAAAGTAAAAATGGCCACCTGGACCTATTTGTTCGCTTCCTTCATGGCCTCTCTCTGGAGTCCAACCAGAGACTCTTAGGAGGCCTGCTGGGTCAGACAGACAACAGTCCAGAAATCATCCACAGAGCCATCAACAACCTGAAGTGGATGAACAGTTATGGGATTTCTCCTGACAGAAGCATCAACATCTACCACTGTCTGATGGAGATTAATGACCACTCAGTCCACCAGGTGATCCAGGAGTTCCTGAAGTCAGAGAATAAATCAGAGAAGAGCCTCTCTGTGATCCACTGCTCAGCTCTGGCCTACATGCTGCAGATGTCAAAGGAGGTTCTGGATGAATTGGACCTGGATAAATACAACACATCAGAGGAGGGACGACTGAGACTGATTCCAGTTGTGAGGAACTGCAGAAAGGCTGTGTAAGTCCCCATTGTTGTTCTTTCTCCAAATTATTTTCAGTATTTTCAACATATACATCGATGTTTTTAGCTGCAGAGTAACGTCAGACAATCTGCTACCTGTTTACAATGGCACACACATCCAGATTACAAAGCAAACCCCAGAGTTTTCAAATCAAATGGGGCAGCAGTGTTTCCAAATGTCTCCCTTTTAGGGGCTCGGAGACGTAGAGAGTAGTGTGGAGTAGGGCTGTGCAATTCATTGAAATTTAATCGTGATTATGATTTTGGCTCCCAATGATCACAAAAACAGAATAATCGTGAAAAATTATTATTTAGCTCATTGTGTTTTGCAAGTTAACTCTTATTTTCTCTTGTGTTCTGAATGAAAAAATAAAGTTTAAATAGGAAAAGTATTAAGGCAAATTTCACACTTCAGTTCACCAACAACAACAACAACAATAACAACTAGAGATAAATATTAAAAGGTGCAGCAAAACAGCATAGAAAAAGGATAAAAAACGAAATCAAAATAAAAACAAATGGAAAACAGCTAATTTGGTTACAAGTTAAAAGCCGCTTAAAAGAGATGGGTTTTGAGTGCGGTTTTGAAGTGAGCAAGTGATGTGGAAAGTCTGAGGTCTTTAGGGAGAGAGTTCCAGCGGAAGGGGGCAGCAACAGAGAAGGCCCTGTCCCCCCAGATTCGGTGCTTGGTGCGGGTGAGAGGGGAAAGGATGGAGGTTGCGGGTGGGGGTATGATGGTGCAAAAGGTCAGTGAGGTAGGAGGGGGCAAGGTTATTGAGAGCTTTGTAGGTGATGAGGAGGGTTTTTAACTGGATTTTGTGTTGGATGGGGAGCCAGTGGAGGTCTCGGAGGACTGGAGTGATGTGGTCTCTGGTACTGGAGTGAGTGAGTAGACAGGCGGCTGAGTTTTGGATATATTGTAGTTTTTTTTAGGAATTTGGTGGGCGTACCATACAGAATGCTGCAGTAGTCCAGTCGTGAGGTGGTGAAAGCATGGATGAGAGTTTCAGCGGCTGACAAGGAAAGGGAGGGACGAAGGTGGGCAATGTTTTTGAGATGGAAGAATGCAGATTTGGTGATGTGGTTGATGTGGTGCTCAAAGGAGAGGGTTTCACCCTGAGGTTGCGGATTTTTTTTTTTAGATACTGGAAAAGAAGAATCATCGATGCTGAGAGAGAAGTTTTGGTAGGATTTGATTAGGGATTTTTGGTCGGTAATAAGGATTGTCACAGTTGACTTTGAGGAAGTTAGCTTGCATGCATGCTTTTAGGCAGTTTGTGAGTGTGGAGCAGGTGGCAGCTGTGATGGATTTGGTGGGGATGTAAAGCTGGGTGTCATCGGCATAACAGTGATAATGTAGTCCATGGTGGCGTATGATGTGACCAAGGGGGAGCATGTAGAGGATGAAGAGGAGGGGACCAAGCACCGAACCTTGGGGGACTCCCTGCAAGACTGGGGCAGTGTTGGATATGGATTTGTTGATGCTGATAAATTGGTGGCGGTCTGAGAGGTATGATTTGAACCAGGAGAGGGCAAGGGTAGGGTAGTAGTGTAGATATAGTCTTAAAAATCACTGAACATCATATTAAAATAAAGTTTAACAAACACAAATCACAGCACCCTGTGTATTTCAGTATAACACATTTTACAGTACATTACAGTCATTTGTCAGACACGTTTGTCCAAAGAAGTGCTCAAGGGCACTTTGTCATGTGGACATGAGGCGCTCAAGGTTCAAACACCACACCTTGTGATCAATGACCGATCAGCTGAGCTGCTGCAGCTGCTCATGTTCATGTGCTTTGTGATCAAAATGCATGTCTAGTTTATGATAAAATAGTCATGTTAAAGTCATTTTAAGTGTTTTATTATCTGTAATCACAGACTTACTGGCTGTCGACTCTCAGAGACTCACTGTGAAGTTGTGGCCTCAGCTCTGAAGTCTAACCCCTCCCCTCTGAGATTGTTGGACCTGTATAACAACAAGCTGCAGGATTCAGGAGTGAAGCATCTGTCTGCTGGACTAGAGAGTCCTCACTGTAGACTGGAGACTTTGAGGTCAGTTCATGTATTGTGCTAACATACAGTATATATTTACCAAATTTGAATCCATAACTGAAGTTGTTTTTCTTACTTGTCTGAGCACAAAGTTTGTCTAGATGCCTGAACAGTGGCTTTGACTGTAAATTTCATCTATAATCAAAAGGGACTAACACATTGAAAACATTGTGAATATATCTCTCTTTGCCTAACCAACTAATCAAACTAACTTTAAAGGGGGAGAGTGTGGAACATATTTCTCTTTGCCTAACACACACACACACACACACACACAATCAAACTAACTTTAAAGGGGGAGAGTGTGAAACATATTTCCAAATGTAGGTGTTTGAAGTATCTTAAGTTGTGTCTGATCTGTCCACAGACAGTAAAAATAGTGGATGTAGCATCCGTGATGTCAGCCATTGGTTTGTGGAATGTCGTTGTGAAGCCTGTGCATGTAACATTTATAGATATATCTTGCATCCCTAATTCTAAACCTTATTCAGCTCTGAACAGATTAATGGTTACTGCTGTGCATGTAAACGCAATGATTGAATCATTTTAAGCAGGAACATTGTCTTCTAAGGATAAAACATATATTCTTTTTTCAGATTGAAGAGCTGCAGTTTGTCAGAGATCAGCTGGGCTTCTCTGGCCACAGCTCTGAAGTCCAACCCGTCCCATCTGAGAGAGCTGCAGCTGAGTTACAACGAGCTGCGAGATTCAGGAGTGAAACTGCTGTCTGATTTTCTGGAGAGTCCACACTGTAGACTGGAGACTCTGAGGTCAGTTCACTGAGTCTCTGTTACTATATTGGATCTTATATGTTTAATTTATGTACAAACATAACTTGCATCCATAAAGTTGTACATTTGATTTTGTTCGTATTTTCAAGTTTCTTGTACTAAATGTAGTCAACAGTCTCAAAAGAGTTGTGTTCCTCAAAGGGACTGTAGAAAATGTTGGTTGTTAAAGTAAATTTATAATTGTTGGTAAATGGCCACATCTGTTTACAGAAGATCCAGTGAAATAATATTGGTCTTAAATTAATAAAGTTTACTTGCTGTAGTAGAAATATTTCTTTGGTTTCTGTATGTGATGTGAATATGATTTCACAAATACTGTCTGATCATTGATTTTGATCCTTAAGAGCACACACAGCTGTTTAAAGGATCAATATAGTGTTGATCCTCTAATCACAGACCTGACTGAGGTCAGCAGCATGTTATTGTTTACTTTTTTATCTACATCATTTATTCGTTATTCAGGTTGCGGAGCTCTGGTTTGTCAGAGGTCACCTGTGCTTCTCTGGTCTCAGCTCTGAAGTCCAACCCCTCCCATCTGAGAGAGCTCGATCTGAGTGACAACAAGCTGCAGGATTCAGGAGTGAAGCTGCTCTGTGGGTTTCTGGAGAGTCCACACTGTAGACTGGAAAGTCTGGGGTCAGACACCATTTTTTACTTCTGTGCTGAGATTAATATGATGTGGAAGCTGGGGTGACACTACACTGCTGAAATAAAGCTGATATTATAATGATCCACACTGAGTATCTTAATGCTAAAGTCTATTTTTCTTCTTAAGTGTTTTCATTGACAGAGCAATGTTGAGCTTCACGTTTAAAACTTTAACATAACAAGAGAATTCCTACACTGGATAATTCAATCTAAACCTCTGAAACACTTCAAACACTCTTAATTTTTTTATTGTTATCGTTATAGTAGATACACAGTAATGGCATGAGAGAGACCAGACCATAAAAGACCATAGGTTGAATTTGAACCCGGGCTGCTGCCAAGGACACCTAGATAAGCTAGAGGTCGCCCCTTAATTAAAATACGTAATCACGATTAATCACAAACTAATCACACATTTTTTATTGCTCTCTTCTAAATTTCTACATTCTAAACCTTCAGCTATGAACAGATTATTAAACGTTGAATGATTTCAAGCAGGAACATTGTCTTCTAAAGTTACAACATTCTTCTTTATTTAGATTAAGGTGCTGCATTTTGTCAGAGACCAGCTGTGTTTCTCTGGCCTCAGCTCTGAAGATCAACCCCTACCATCTGAGGGAGCTGAACCTGAGTCTCAACAACCTGAAGGATTCGGACGTGAAGCTGCTCTGTGATCTTGTGGAGAGTCCGAACTGTAGACTCGAGACTCTGAGGTCAGTAGAGAGTTGAGTCAGTCCATGCTGCTTTCAGCAGTATTTATCTAAACACAGATAGTACCAAAGCAAGTCAGTTTAAATCAATGTTTAAACATAAACGTGTTGCTACATTTTGTCGGGGCTGAACGTGCACCAGTAAAATAGAGCCAAACTAAGTAGTAACCCTCTGCCTACTTCCATGGCATGGATCTATAGATAGAATGCAGGTTTTATGCACTTCCCCATTGGCTTTACCTTTCAGACCAGAAAGCTTTGTCCATTATTTTTTACAGTCTTTTGTTCACTCCAATACGCTAACATGAGAGCTGTAAGGAAGCAGACTCCACTACACAGCCGCTCCACTTGTGGTCTGAATAGGACTAAAGTCCCTGCTGGTCTTTATATTGCATCACTGACCGATATTTCTGTTGTCTTCTCTTAATAGACGGGAGTGGTGATCTCTGTCAGTGTGAGCATCAGTAAAGTAGATCAGGATCAGCTGAGTCCTGATGATCCAGAGGTTGAAGCAGCAGGGCCTTGTTACTGGGATGGCCCTCAGTGCTGCAGTCTAAACTGCTCTGAGATCAGCTCCACTGTCAGACACAATGTCAAGCCCACCATCATCCCTGTGTTCCTCTGATCCTTCCACACAGTCGCTGCACACACAGTGAGACTCATCCACACTCTACGCATTACTTCTGTTTATGGCAGCATTTCTTGTCAGCACTAGACAAACACTATATCGTATTACATGGCTGTGACAAATAAATGTACCACTTCTAAGCAGAGGGCAGAACATAATGTTATCTCTGAGCCTGACCGGGTAAAGCCTCTCTTCCTCCAGGAAGCTGCCTCCATCTCACGCATGGTATGTGTCCACAGGGGCTTTTTTTTTTACAGCAGGGATCACCCCGCTTGGATGCTTGATGGGCTTGCCACTAGCAGTTATCAATATCTCTTCAATGACCACTGACAAGCAAAGAAAACAGGCCACACCACATCGTTGGGAAAATTTCTCTTATTTTACGAAAATAGTTCACCCAAAATGTGTTTCTGAAATAATTTGATGTGAGAAATAAGCTGCAGATGCTGAATCTGTCATTTTAGATATTTTTTTTATAACGGTCAGTATAAAATATTTTCTGGAGTTTTCTGACATTCAGCAGCAGCGTGAATGTGCACAGCGCTCACGCTGACTGACTAAAAACCCCAAAAGCACTACTGCTCGACTTGGGTTCCAGGCAAACATCCTCTTCCTTTACCTTTTATTCTTTCTCTAACTGGGAATGTTGATATTGGCAGTGTGCGAAGAGGTAAGTTACTCAAAACCTTTTTTTTCTGAAGTCAATTAATACAACCCCCTAATCCCAGTGTTAAACGTCCAATATGTAATTTTCTGTCACAAGTGGTCTCTCTCTATCAAAACCATAGATGTAAACCAAGCCCCCAGGAAGTGCAAATTGACCATAGTGGCCAAAAAGTGGAATAGCAACTCCCGGCCCGTCACGTGATGCCCTCTGGCCCAAAACGACTTTTCCCCATAGACTTAAATGGAAAAAGGGGCGACCTCTAGCTCACCCAGTAAGAGCGTGGGCCCCATGTAGGCCGGGTCCTTTGCAGCAACCCGGGTTCGAGTACGACCTGCAGCCCTTTGCTGCGTGTCATCCCCCATCTCTCTCCCACCTTTCCTTACTATCCACTGTCACTATCAAATGACGGGAAAAGCCCTAAAAAGTCATCTTTAAAGTAGGGCTGTCAGCATTAACGCGTTAATCGCAATGCAATTAAGAGCCGAGCATAATGCGTTAATTTATTTTACACTTCACTCAGCTTCGCGTCGTGCCTAATAGGCTACTATTTTGACCCTTTGCCGCACCTTTACTACTCCTACTGCTGCAGGCTGCAGGCATGATGGAGAAAGACAGCAGCAACACAATCTGAATGCTGCTTTTTATTTTCCAAAACTCCCAGACGGCTCAGTAGACAAGTCGAAAGCCACATTGTGTAAAACCAAATTAAAATATCACTGAAGCACGTCAAGCTGGAGCTACCACCTACGAGCTAAGCATAGTAGTACAGTTAATGTGTCAGCATCGTAGAAGACTCGGCTCTTAAAGACGTACTACGGTTGGCATGTTTTGACCCGTCTTATACATTGCCGTCGAGGGGGACAGTAGTTTCACACACACACACACACACACACACACACCTGTACGACACGGAGAAAGCAGCCCAACTGGAACTGCTGCAAAGTGATGCAAGGTGATCACTGGACGTCAGTGAGTTATCTAAATTATTTAGGAGTTACTGCACACTATATTGACTCTAGATTCAAATGTGTGACTAGATTCACACATTTTTCTTTTGTTTACAGTAAATAAATAATAAACAAATACAAATCTTAAAGTCAACTTCATAAAGGAACTTTCTTTGCATTCATTTGATTCCCAATCAAGATACACTGGTAAGAATTGCTTTCCATTGTTAATATGTACTTAAAAACAGTTCTGAAATGCAAAATAATAGAATTTTAATCGTGTGATAAAACATGCGATTAACTGTAGAAATTTAGCGATTAATCGCGATTAAGAAAAAATTAATCGTTTGACAGCCCTACTCTAAAGACTTGCATAGAGAAAGACACATCTGTAAATAAGTGGATACATTTTTTTGAGTGTCACAACCCCCCACAAAATTACTTTGTTTCACTTTCAGAATTTGATCTGGGCCCCTTTTTTCTTTTCTTATGCAACAGTTATTTTCTGTGTATATATTTGTTTTCTCTAATTGTTTATTTCATATTAATGTTTGATATATTTTGTTTATGTTTGCACCATTCACCCAGGCAAATTCCTTGTCAGTGGGCTTATTGTGGCAATAAACCTTTTTCTGATGCTGATAACATATGGAAAGTCTAGAAAGCCGTACGATTTAAGCCATTGAAACCCCATTCAAGTTAGCGGAGAATGTCACCGGGAGTAGCCGATTTGGCCGGCAGAGGTCTCTAGTGTGCCTGCTCTATGGGCCACATAGTGCAGATCAGCGATGATCATCTATGTAATTTTATATGCCGAAGTTGAACTTTTTAGGCTTCATGGGCCACTAAACAATTCTTTTTTAAAGATAATTTGTTGGGGGCATTTTAGGCCTTTATTTGTATAGGACAGTTTAGACTTGAAAGGGGAGAGAGAGGGGGGAATGACATGCAGCAAAGGGCCGCAGTTGGAGTTGAACCCACGGCCGCTGCGTCGAGGAGTAAACCTTTATACATGGGCGCCCGCTCTACCAGGTGAGTTAACCAGGCGCCCCACTAAACAACTCTTATAGGAATGAAATGGGCCACGCATCGAACGCTATATCCAGTTCTTATTAGAAAACCATGGCCTACCCCTTACCTGGGCTACTGAGGTTTGCACGTGTGTGCCGTGCACACAGACAGAGTTGCTGCCAGCTACATTGAATTTGCCTTTTATAATGATCATCAAAAATATAATGCTTTATTTACTTTCACTATAAATGTCAATGTTATTTATTCCAGACTCAGTGGAAAATAACGCCAGAGGGCTCTTGTTTTGAAACGAAACGAGTGTGTTGAGTCAAAAATAAATCTATTTAATGTATGTGATATATTCTACAGATGTATACATTGTAACTTAAGTATGTTAGTTATGATGTCAGCATGTCTACGCATCCACCCCTGGGGAGGCATAAAGTTAAGGTTGTGGTTATGATGAGAAAAAAATGGAAAATGGCTTTTAAAATGGTGCATGCAGTCTAAATGTGAATAGGCAAAAATAAAGTGTAACGTTTTGCAACTGTATAATATTCCCTAGGTTTTTTTCTGACTGAGAGCAAAATTTTTCTTTTTGGGTCTAGGGCCCCTAGTTTGTCCGACGACCCCCATGCACTGAATTCAAGCCACAGTACACTGTGAAGACAATAAAGCATGGTGGTGCAAAACTCATGTTATGCGGATGTTTCTCATACTGTGGTGTTGAGCCTATTTATCGCATACCAGGGATCATAGATCAGTTTCAATACATCAGAATACTTGAAGAGATCATGTTGCCTTATGCTGAAGAGGAAATGCCTTTGAAATGGGTCTTTCAACAAGACAATGACTCAAAACACACCAGTAAGCGAGCAAAGTCTTGGTTCCAGATGAACAAGATTGATGTTATGGAGTGGCCAGCCCAACCCCCAGACCACAATCCCATAGAAAACTTGTGGGGTGACATCAAAAATGCTGTTTCTGAGGCAAAACCCAGTAATGCAGAGGAATTGTGGAATGTATTTCAATCGTCCTGGGCTGGAATACCTGTTCACAGGTGCGAGAAGTTGGTCGACTCCATGCAACACAGATGTGAAGCAGTTCTCAGAAATAATGGTTATGCAACTAAATATTAGTGCAGTAAAGCAAACCCTTGAGACATTTTTCAGTTCATACAGTAAATGTTTGAGTTTGTAAAGAAAAATGCAAATACTGCTATTTTTTTGAACAGCCTAATATTCCTTTTTCTTCACTTTCTGTAAAGGTATAACACAAACCTGATCAATTTTGGTCATGTTTTGATTTGGAATTGAATGTGCAGTGTTCCCAATGCATTGATATTATGGAATTCAAAGCTATACTAAGGATGTTGAGCATTATTAAATTTTTTAAACACACTGCTATTATTCTGAACACAACTGTACATATGTGTACTCAGTTTATTTAGCAAAAAAAAATATAAGGGTGCTATTACATCTGTAGTTCAGTTCATTTGGTTCGCGCCAAGGGTAAAAAATTATACAGTACATTGTAGAATTTTTCAGCCAATTTCGGTTCCTTTTCACACCACACTGTTTGCTCTGGTCCTAATCAGTAGATGAGTTGGTGAAATTAACCAAAATGCAGCAACACAAGTCCTTTGAGAACATTAACATCATTGGCCAGATGTTTCTTTGAACATATTTCCTAAAAACATCGGGGTTTCATAGATCTTTCTAACAGTGCCTTAAAGGTGCACTATGAGTTCCTGCATGATGTCACTTCTGTTGACGTTCCAAGTAAATACCAAACAAAACCTCCCCCCATGTTTCCATAACTGTCATGAACGCGCATGCAAATGGAAAGTGGATTTGTGCTACACTAACGTGAAAACAAACAAGTGCCATTACGAGTTCTTTGGATGCACTTCAAAGCTAGCTGTTAGCTGCTAGTAACCTAGCTTGATAATAACTACCTTAACCAGTACAACCAGTATAGTAATAACATTACTTTGTAGGTTCGCTCTCATGGGATAACTTTGGAAAAGAATGACTTTTTATTGGCACGAGGGCTCAAGTGTGCATGCATTTACAACATCCAATCTTGACTTTACCTACCTGTCCAGTAAGAATTTAGCCACCTGTGCATCGGACTGGAAGCCCTTCTGCCGGCGGAGTTCTCGCACCCTTTGGATCGATTCCCCAATGTAAATCCGGGTCTTCGTTCGCTCCTTCTCAATCTCTCTTCTTCTCGTCATATATTCCTCCGAGCATCTTTTCTTTGGTTGTGAACTCAGCCATTTTCCAAAATGTATCGAATGAAGTCGTAGTTCACGGTGCCGTCCAGCTATCCAGCAGCTACTCTCAGATACAACTCACGCTACTCAATCAACTCTGCTCACTGCCCCCCCCCCCTCCCTTTATGTGCATGCGCACTAACCCCAACCATCTTGTCGGTGATTGGCTGGAACGTGGTTTGTTGTCCCGACACCGGGGTTTTTCACAGTGTATTCAGGGGGCAGGCAGCTGGATCAAGGAGAGATGCCTACGATTTGAGACAAAAATGAAATCGTGCTGAAACCATGCAGGAACTCATAGTGCACCTTTAACCCAACAGATCTATGGAACCCCCTTCCTCTGAGCTGTTTGCTAAATAATGCATAGATTTCCCTGTTCTTGTGTGTTTTGAAAGTTTGGATAATAATATATGGCTCAGACCAAATGAGGCTTCGCACCTCCTCACAACTCCAGGTTTGTCCGCGAGTTGCTGAAGTGCAAACTTCTCATCACTACGGCAGCTGGTTTAGTCCAAAAACGCGCAGTTCTTTCAGGAGTTGGGGCTGCTCGGATCTTTGGTCTGTTGGATCCCGTTCTCACCACAAACAAACCACTCTAGAGTTCTTTTGGAAGCGTACCGAGACCTAGCCTCGTGAGACTGTCTGGTACATTTCATTTGTACAGAGAGTCTGGCCACTCTCCATTGACAAGTGTTAACTTCCTTGAAGGCGGGGTACTCTGCTGAAGTTTAAAACTATTGGATCTGCCCGAACCACTCTGGATCTGCCATAACAAATCGCTAACGTTTGGTCGTGACGTCGGCTTAGCATCGCTAGCATTTGCCTTAGCTAACTCCTTCACCACTAACGGAGCGAGCTGGAAAATCTAACTTTTCCTGAACCCCGTGGGGAGGAGGGCCACAACATCATGGCCACCGACAAAACTCAGCAAAGATTGGTCTTGCTCGGGCTTTAACTTCTGGATATTCGGCAGCGTTGCCACAACAGAACGAACGGCTTCGCTCGCATCTTTCTCTGCCGCCATTACAGAACTACAACTCAAACTAGCGCACAACCTCAACGTCATCGTTCTCAGCCCCTCCCTCTGTTCGCTGATTGGACCGGTAAAGATTTGACCGGAGAAAACCCGCGAATATACCACGAACCCAGACGGAGTACTGAAGGAAAATGAAAATTGAGCGGAAGTACGTAGGAGGGCGGAGCCAGGCTAGTGACAGCCCCCTAAGAATAATGAAAAATATTACCTAAGATCTTTCTAATAATTTTTCTATTGTACAGGGGTAAAGGAAGAAAACGTTTGGAAGGCAACAGCATGCAACAGATAGTTACATTAAATCAATGTCTTTGTTTTATAAAAACTATAAAGCCAACCTGATACAGGTTTAAATCCGTTAAATATGTTGGGATATTTGTCTGCAAAGAAGTTTTTTGTACGGGTATTATGTTTCAGCTCTTCATTGAGACTACAAGTTTTTTACAAACCCAAGATTCCATGCTTTTAATGGCTTCAACATTTCATCAAGTTAAAACATTTTACATGTCTTTACCCTGTTGGACTTTGGACTTAGCCTACATTTTTATTTCAGTTTTTCAAAGATAGGCTAAACATTTAAATGTGTTAATAAGCTAGAGAAAAGTAATTTTGCTTGTTATTTTTTATTCACATTTTAGATGATGGGAGATGATCCCCAAAAGCCTATATGGTCAGAACAATGGGATGTCGGAGCAGAGGGTTTATTTTTTTTTCGAAAGAAAGGGACGTCGGACTAGTGGGCTGTAGGACCAAAGGGAATTTTTCAGGTTATTGAGAGGTCGGAACAATGGAGCGTCGGAGAAATTACATGGCACCTTAACTCATAGGTGTCAAGCTCATTTAAGTTCATGGGCCACATAGAGCCTAATTTGATCTCAAGTGGGCCGGACCAGTAAACCACTCCAGAAAGATCAGAAACCGTTGGCAAAAGCAAGTTGCTTCTGCAACGACAGCATTCTAAGGTCATTGTAGAACGACATTTTTTTTACGGAACCAAGGAAGAGGGATGATATTACGAGAAAAAAATCTGAATTTCTGAGAAATAAAAGTCGTAAATTAACGGAAAAAGAACTCCGATATTCTCTGAGTCATTTGACGAAACCTCTTTGCATTTTGACTGTCTTGGTCTAATCAATGATAAAGGAACCTTTTGTTTTGATGGAAATGATTTATTCATTGACTGGTTTTATTTACATTTAAAACAGGAGATAATTATTTTGATGGAGTTATCACCTTTTGAAGGTCACACAGAGTGATGTGCTGAATGTAGCCTACCACGTGGTGAGGATTGTACTTAGAGTTTTGACAATTGTAAGTTTGTTTCAGTAAATGTGCCAAAGTGATTGAGAGAAACTGTAAATATAAGTACTTTGAAAGTCTTTCTCATGTCACAGAAACCACTGAGAGTGAAAAAAAGAGAGGTAAAGATAAGTTTTTGCATTAGGCCTGTTTATGGGTACTTCTCTATAGTGTTTTAGAGTGCTAGAGCTAGTTAACAAGACAAATAGTGGCATTTCTGTAACTTGATATCTTGGATGTGATACTGCTGCTGCTGCAGTGCAAACTATTGGTGGGTATAAGGCATTTGCTAACCCACCCACCCAAAATCACCACCAGTATATACTGTAACACTGTATAAACTACAGTACATCAGTTGCTCCCAACCTGGGAGTTGGGACCCCTTAAAGATTCCCAAGACAATTTGAGGGGTCACAAGGTGATCAAATGGATGCAACATATAAAAATATAAAATCAAAACCTGGATACTTTCACATGTTCAGGCCTCAAACACTAGCCATAATGGTTGGCGAACAGTAAATAATACAGTTACAATATCACCATTGCACTCAACAAAACAAAATTACACCAGGACCAAACCTAGAACACCAACCACCAACCAACTTCTGTGTAGAACATTTCATGCAGGTTGATGTAATTCAAAGTGCACTTTGAGGCAGTATTCACAGTTAAGTGTGTATCCAGTGTGGGTTTAAGTGTACCTGTTAATAAGGGGGGGCACACTTTCTATCCCCCAGTGCACTGTGTGATCAGAAATCAAGAGAACAAACCCACTGTTCTTGACATACAGCTCTGTACCACCACCTGCTGGCCAAAAGTATCACTGCTGTTTTTCTTTTCCCTCAAATGATAAAGTTGCATTGTTACATGACTTTACTGAGTGGAATAAAAATGAAATAAATAAATGATTAGTTTAGCAACTAGAAAAAAAACAAAGTAGATGCAGTCAGTCTCGTGATTTAGACTCACTGAGACAATGGAAGGCTTGATTCCTGCTAGGAAGATCGGACTGCAGCTGCCGTCACTGATGCCACCCAGCCTTCTCAACATGCTGCAAATTCCCCCTGGATCTGCCACGTGTGAAAAAAAGTGCATCTCTCGTCAATGCTTAAAAACTGCCACACTGTGTATCACAGTGATTAACCAAGGCCTGAAACTGCATGAATCAAACTATAAATAAAGGAATATCTGTGCATACCTGCCTATTAGACTTTCTGTAGAAGACACCAGTAATGTCCGGAGGGTGCAGGGTCTTTTCTCTTGCAGCTGCCACTTTCACCTTTATGTCTCTTTTGTATGTGTTAGTGCCACCCTTGGAGTGAGCGATGCGAGCAAAGGTCATATATTATTTTAACTTTACCTTGGGTGCCGCTGACCTTTCAAAGCACAACCGATGAGATAACAGCTGTATGTGAAGTAGCCAGAAGCGACCCAGATATGATACACTGGGCCCTATTTTAACAATCTAAGCGCACGGCATGAAGCGCCTGGTGCAGGTGCGTTTAGGGCGTGTCCATAATCCACTTTTGCTAGTTTGACAAGGGTCCGTGCACCGGGCACATGGTTCAAAAGGGTTGTACTTTGGGCGTAACATGCAATAAACCAATCAGAGGGTCATCTCCCATTGCCTTTAAAAGCCAGGCGCATTTGGACCTTGGAGCATTACTATTATGATGGCGGATTTGGACCGTAATATTTTTATTTGTAATCTTCTGCATGTGTGTGTGCTGCTGCGCGTCCCTGTGTGTGTGTGTGTAACAAGCATAGTGTGCGTGCGCTGTGCATAAGCCTAGGCGCATTTTACTAATTTGCTGTTAAAATAACAACGAAATGCTGCGTTATTGACTTTAGACCAGGTTTTTGTTGGTCAATGGTGTGATCACTTCCTGTTGCCTCAAGATAGCAATACGCCCAGAATGCACCTGAACACACCTCTCTGTAAGACCAGCACGCCCATGGGCGCACATATGTGCGCAGGTGCATTTGTTATTTAAACAAAATATCAAAGACACTTGCGTCGGGCCTTGCACCGCGCTGCACCGGGTGCAAGATAGAGCCCACTGTAGCAAACACCAAAGCTTAGCCCTCATGATCTGCACCATCCTCCCTCCAAGAATTTCAAACCCCTTCATTAGAACAGCAGGTCCCCCCCACCCCAGCCCTTTATGGAACCCTGCCAAACATAAGGTTCGACATCCACCCATTCCTCCCAAGCAGCAACCCAGCAGGCAGCTCCGCCCTCAAAGACACCTTGCCATCCCCTTGGCTCTTTAGTAAATAAAAGGCACTTCCAAGTCCAGACAACTCCTATGAAGATTTAATGTCTGTGCTGAGAACATAATCCAGAATTATTTCTCTTGAGCCTTGTCACAATGTTAAAAGGTTTACCCCCAGAAAAGAGAAGTGAAGTCAAAATTCAACCCCTGATATGTAAGACGAGCACTATAAATTAGATACCCAAACCACTAATTGTCACCTTTGAAAGCATATTTCTGTAGTTTTTCAACAGGAAAAAGTTCTGCTTGCTAATCCATAACCTAGCTGTTGCAATATATGTTTGCCCACGGGACATTATTGTGTGAGGGACTGGGGGGAGTTTTGAGTGTTACACCCGGAGCTCGTATTGAGTACATGTATGTGAGTTCACAACAGTGTTTGTCATTATTATAAGCATTAACAAAGGCTTATTGAAACACTAGCTACAATTAGTTACATCACTTGCTGTTTGTTTCACACAAATAAGTCAATTTACATTGTCCGTTGCTATAGACCTTTTTCACGGCAGACATTTTGACATGTCATAGTAGGAAAAGCACGGACGATTTTAAAATTGTCGGCCGATTTTCCAATCCTGAGAGACCCCACACACGGCAATAAAAAATCACGGGTCTAACAGTTTTGGTCTTACAGTGTGTGGTGCGCAGCACACGGCAAAATCAACACATCACACACGAACCGATTTGACTCCCGAGCATTCCCAGGTCAGACGGGAAATCTCGCAAAATCCCTCGAGATCAAACATGACTTCAGAGTAAACAATCACGGCGGACGAAGAGGATGCAGTGGCGATAGTTTGTAGTTGGTTTTTAACCGAAAAAAAAAACTTTATCAAAAGAAAATGCAATGGTCAAAGAAGTGGAGACAACGCGAGCATGGACTATACTTGCTATACTTATCTCCGACGTCCACCGGACTTTCTGGTGCGCCATGCCACCGGCTGTTTTGATTTTGTTTCCCGGTGCTTTCCTCGCTTTCTGATTGGCTACACGCCACAGTCCACAGGCTGCGTGCTCGTTTGTCCCCGGGGGACACCACACACAAGGAAAAATCGGGCCAAAACAGTCCAACGTGTTGGATATCCCCGATTTGAGATCGATGCGGTCCCGACGTCCTTCCGAGCAGACGAGAGCAGTCTTAACACACCACACACGGCAGGAATATCTGATCAGATTATTTTACCATAATCGTAGCATCCTTAAGATTGTCGGAAGGGGTGAATCGGGGCTAAAATCGGCCTAATTATCCTGCCGTGTGAACCAGGCTTTAGGAGAGGCCCTGGTATGGTGCATGCTGACTCACTGAAATAGCTTACTGGGACACTTACTTACTGGGAATTGAGCCATCGATAAGGTTATCAATTTCAGCTGTGCTTTTCCTACTATGACAAGTCAAAATGTCTGCTGTGAAAAAGGTCCATTGTTTGTGCGCTGCTCCCAAGTGGTTAGCGTTGCCGCAGCAGTAAATTATCAACAGTTTGCTAATTCACAACCTAGTCAAGATAGGTACTGTACAATACTTGTTTTTGTTCGCTCTAACATTATGATAGTATTTGTCTGTAAAAGTTTGCAAAGGGTTTTATGGCCATGAAAGACCTAAATACACGTTTTGGTAAAAAAAGTGGGATAATTTGGGTTTATTCATAATACGAAATGCTATACTAGTAGCCAGTGTTGGGAAAGTTCACTTTCTACATGAACTAGTTCAAAGTTCAGTTCACAAATTTTAAAATGAACTAGTTCAGTTCATAGTTCATACTTCAAAATTTTGAACTAAGTTCACAGTTCCAAATGTGAACTAGTTCATAGTTCTTTTTTTCCATATGTTGCTGCGAGCTATTTTTTTTTCAAAATTATTGCCACAGCCCATATAGAATCACAGACAGCAATTATTTTATCAGTTTTAACACTTCATATCCAATTTTGAATCCTTATCCAACCAGGGTTTACATTAGCAATGAGGGGACAGCATTTCCCCATTGTTGCTTTAACGCTTTGTTGCTGTCCATTCAGTCCACACTAGTAGCAGCTGCAGCTTTCACCCCTCGGTATATTCTCAAAAACATGGGGAAAAACGTGCTGCTTGAATGGTCTTTTTTAATGAGGAATTATTAAAAGAAAAACAAGCCTCCATGCTGCTTTTTGTTTTGATGACGCATGCGGCGGTGCAACACTGGTGGCTGGTGTTGCCAGATTGGGTGTTTTTTCCCCTACATATTAAGGCCTGTTTCCGGTGTGTTTTAGCCGGGTTTTCGCCTAGAAGGCTCTATAGAAATCTGGCACCCTATTGAACGAAGTTAAACTGAGAGAGCGTACCGTTCACAGACACCAGAATGAACGAGTTCACAGTAACGTTCATCAGGCAGTAATACAGTACGTTCAGTTCACGTTCGCCCAAAATATGAACGAGTTCATGAACTATCGTTCAATGAGCGCGTTCAGGCACAGCACTGCTAGTAGCTTACTGGAGACGTTCCCTGTTCGCTCATCATCTGATACAAACGTATCGTCCTCTCATCAGTCACTGTATTTTTGTTAAAACAATTTCAAATAGTTCGCTAGTTTTTTACTCTGTTCTGCTTGCAAGTAGTTCATTTGAGGATGTTTGTTCCTCGGCCAGCAGATGCTGTCGATTCTGCCATATTTGATTTTAGTCAGCAGAGATACTAGCAGAAATGGTCGCTATAGCAATGCGACCATGAATATGGGGGGTGGGACCTCTGAAGGGGGATTTCATTTGTTTAGCAGTTGAGTTCAAATATCAACAATCTTTAAGCAGCATCGCTTACTATCCCTTTAAGTTGGCTGGCTGACTAAACAGTGAGGGACTAGAAATAGTCTGTGTTGGGGCGCCCTCCCTTTCCCCCCTTTCCTGTCTACAGCTCTTCCTTTCAATTAATGGCCCTAAGGCCCAAATAATAATTTTAAACAAACAAATAAATTGTGTTTGTTGCTCTTCTTTTTTTTTTTTTGTTAGAGCGAACTGCCGCGAAAATATGATTACAGTTTGATTATAGCTTTTAACTTCAGTGATGCATCTTCAGCTATACAAAACTGACAAAAAAACTCCTTGTTTCTCAGAATGGATAAGGGAAAACATAACAACTGATGTCCATAACCTTAACCCATTCATGTTGTGTAATTAACATGGACACACTGGTGTCTTTGTGTCTCAGATGTGATTGTAAATTCACATTCTCAGAAAGTGGAAGCACTGCTACTTGGGCGGAGTGATTAGCGCAACACTGAAAAGCACAGTTACTTCCGTCAACAAAACCAATGTGAATAGCTAGTTAGTAGCGAACGTGACTGGTGATCATGGCATTATTTGTACACCCTGTGACTATACAAATCACAACATGTAAATAGGAATATGTTTGCGCTATTTTGTCACTTATTCGGAGCAGTCGGCTAGTTGGAACCAGTTACTTGCATGATCTGTGCTAGGCTAAGCTAATGCTGGGGGCGTCAAACAGCATTACAGCATGCACGGAGATGAGAAGGGTATGTATCGACAGAGACAGAGTATTGTCTAACTCTGGAGGTTACGGTGAATAAGCTAAATCCCAATAAGTCGTCGTGTTCCTTTAATTTCAGGCCCTGCTTCCGGGTGTCAAGGTCCTCCGTTATCCACTAGGACGGATGCTCAAATCCTCTTTAAGCGCCGCGGTCGGTTAACGAAGTGAGATGACGGCTGGAGCGCTCGCTCTCTGTGTCAAATATTGCTGCAGATGGGATTACTTTGGAATTAGTTGAAAGCCCCTTGCGATAAAGACACTAAAGAGACATTGTGTTTTTTTGTACTTCTTATGGATGTATGATGCTCAAACAAGGGGTGCACAAAATACAACAAATTGGGGCAAAGCCCCCTTTTTGACCTCTCGTGGTGCTGGGTGCGCTCAGCATTGAGAGGAAACTGCATGTTCACAAACAGGTTGCAGTCCAGGGGTAGGCCTATATTCTAGTGTCCCAGACTGTGCCTCTCCTGTTTTAACTTTAGATTCAAGTCACAGAGCTAAGCAGCATGTCTTCTGGTGATCTTTAAAACACACACACACACACACACACACACACACACACACACACACACACAAAGTCCTTCTGCAACAAGGCAAGGTATTTCCAGTCGTTCTTTTTGTAAAACACAAGCAAAATATTCAAACCTATGGTATGATTGGAATTTTAAATTGGAAGAAGAGGGTGTGTCATTTTAGCTACATGTATGTTTGGATTATGAAAAAGAGTTGCAACTCAGACAAGCTTAAAACCGTTTTTTATTGTGCACAGACAGAATACGGTTTATTTCTATAAGTAGGTAAAGAGAAAACAACCTTTAGGCAAAACTCATTTTAATTCAATCTGTTCAAGCCAAGAGAGGTGTTACTAAACACACCTTCACACCCACACCTTCACACACACACACACACCCACAAACTCACCTGATTTCCTGTAAATGGAGAGAGAAGGGAGCAACACTGACCAGGTGATCCAGGTACATAAACACAGAAAGAGAAAGCGAAAGAGTAAGACGTGTTTTCAGAGAGACTGAAGGCTGAGGCAGGGTGAGTGTCAAACCAATATTTATTGTTTTACTGTCAAAGTCTTCAACTGTTTGTTTTCTCCCTGTGGACTGTAAAGGAAAGAAATGTTAGAATGAACTCAGCAGTTTAATTTATTTGTGGACACAAAGTCGCGATTGGCTGAATAATACACATTAAACCTGCGGTAAAGCAAGAAAACCAGTTTAACTGACATGGTTTTATTGTACTTTAAGTGTGTGTGTGTGTGTGTGTGTGTGTGTGTGTGTGTGTGTGTGTGTGTGCGCGAGTGTGTACTGTAGAGAACAGAGAACTTTTATCTCCTCACATACTCATTACACAAAAATAATCATTCCATCAGGCTGAAGTAGGGCTGCTGCTGCTTTCTTGAGTCTGTAAAATTCAATTCAGTGTGTGTGTGTGTGTGTGTGTGTGTGTGTGTGTGTGTGTGTGTGTGTGTGTGTGTGTGTGTGGTACTTCCTGTTCTTCCTGTTTAAAGATGGGTGATTGTGTGGAGGAAGAGGACGGAGCAGAGTCTGTAGTATCTGGCTGTCTGTCTATGAAGTGTAGTAGTAGTACTCCTTCAAACTTCGGTAATGAACCTGGACCCTCGGACACAAAGTAAGAGAACTGCTACTAACTCATTTATATGACTCATTTTGACTTTCCTCTACCACTGCAATGTTTGTTATGTTTTTTGTTGATTTTCTGTTTGTATAATAAATGAATACTAAAATGTTATTGATAACTAAAATTGAACAAAGAAAAAGTGTAACCAGGTTCTAATCAGCCTTCAAGATTACCTGCAAAAACACCTCAAGGTCTGGGATCACTACTTCAATACTTTTAGTAATGTCCTGGTTCGAGGGATAAAGATAAGATAGCTATCAAATGAACTGACACTTAATACTAATTTGTCTTTGGCTGTAGATATTGACTTCACACAGAGAATGAAAACAAACACACAGTAACTCTTTTCAAGAAAATAGTATTATTCAAAATGTCCAACAACGCATATTACACTCCCATTTCCCACCCCAAAATACATTCTTCAACAAAATATGTTCTGGCCAGAAACCACATTTTAAGTTTTGCTGCAGCAATAGTCTCTTTAATTTAGTTGTGCACAACCCAGTACCTGTTTGAGCTCAGTCTAAAAAGAAATGTATCCGACACGAGCCTCCAAATCCACAGGAGGGAAAGACCTTACAGGTTAGATAGTAGAAATGAAATCCAAACTCAGGTCTGAAGTTCAGAGTCCAGTCCGCTCTCTCTCCTGTTACAGCTAGCAGAGTGGAAACACACCGCTCCTCCGTCGCACCCACGCTGTCGCTCTCACAGTCCACCACACAGTCCCATAGTACAGCTATGTCAACAGATAAAAGTTTTCAGACACCACCATCAAAAGAAAGAAAAAAAATAAATAAATCCCTTTTCAGGATGTTATTTCCTTATTTTTCTTGCAGAGCTAAATGTTCGCCGTTTCTCCCTCTGTAACAAGCTAAGGAAAGAAAAAAAAAAAAAACGACACCACCGCAGCGCCATCTTAATTACGTTTAGATCAGACGACAGCAATATACACAGGCACATTATGAGCTAAAACTCAAAACTCAGCACGGCAGATAGAATTTAACATTGGCCACATAAGTTGTCAGTCTTAACTAATAATATGCATAAACACTAATAACATTTTAGCAAATACTTTGACATTGAAAACAAAACCCATGCTTCTTCCAGAACTAGTAAAGCGGCCGTTGTGACCGTGTCTCCCTCATTTCAACTGTACGGTAACATCGTAGTTTTAAACTTGTACAACATAACAGTTAGGAACAAACACAGTATATGAACTTACCTATGTCAACAGATAAAAGTTTTCAGACACCTCTATCAAAAGAAATAATTAAAAAAAAGAAATCCCTTTTCAGGATGTTATTTCCTTATTTTTCTTGCAGAGCTAAATGTTCGCCATTTCTCCCTCTGTAACAGGCTAAGGAAAGAACGACACCAGTGCTGCGCAGCTGCCACCTAGTGGGCATTGCCGCAAAGTGTTTGCCACTGCTGAAAAGTGTTGAGAATTAAAAATGACTCGATTAAAACAAAGTGGCATAACCTGAGCTATTTGTGTCTGATTAATAAGGAAAAATACAGGAAACTCATACTTTGTGTTTTACTCATGTATTATATCTGAAGGAATATTTTAGCTTCAGTTCTAATTAGCTTGGATGAATGTACAAAATGTCCTATTATGGTGACAAATATTGATCACACAAATCATATCATCCCTGCTTAAAACTTTAAACACAACCAGCCAATTTGGGGTGGGTTACAAAAGCATTTGTGCCACCTTCCTCTTCGTATCTTTGATAGCTGTCACACGCAATTTCCACCAACTGCGGAACGGCTGCTGATTGGCTCCGCTGCGTGTCGGTTCCGTATTCCGCCGTCCTTCAATACCCACCAGGTCCGTATTTGTTGCGGAATGGCTGCGGCCGTGACTGACAGCAGAAATCACGAGGACCCACGAGATCTCGCGAATTCACGTATGATCGCGCGATGTAACAGGATGTAGTTTCTATAAACAGAACCACAAAACAAGGCCAGTCTCCGCCCATTATGACGTTTTCAAGGTGTAGTGCAGGGAAATATGATCCGCCGTGAGCACAGTGTATTTTATTTTGAAAATTAACCGGATGTTTTATTTTGTTTCTGTGCTCGACTTCCTGTCCCGCACTATCTGCCCTGTGCTGAATTGCTGCGGAGCTCTCTGGCGTCCGGCAAAATACAAGCTCTGCGTATCTGCTCCGGAGGGCTGCGGATCACCGGAGCTGGGACGCAGTCGGAACGCAGCCGTTCTGCAGTCAGTGGAAATACACACATTGACTTTAATGGAAACCTAATGACTCCGCCGCCGTTCCGGAGCGGATCCGCAGCCGTTCCACAGTTGGTGGAAATTGGGGGTCAGTCACCTAGAAAAAACTGTAATCTAATCTAAGACTAGTACACACTAATACAGACTTTGAGTCTTCCTAATTGTTAACAGTAGCAACAGTTTTGGTATTTAGAGCTTCCTAAAATGGAGAATTTATCAATGGTTCAAGTGATATAAACATAAACATCATGGTGTTTCCATCAGCTGTCCTGTTGGCAGATAATGCATTGAGGATGAAGGCAAAATGTTCTGCGAAAATGGTTTCACTTCACTTGAGGTCAAGGGAATTGTTCATGGCACCATTAAAAAAGCATTTGACAGTGTAATTAAACTTTATGACAAGTCCAAATTGTTTGACGTTACTTAAAGTCAAGGAAAATATTCATGACATAATTATAATGGTCCCATGACAGCCAATGTCAAAACCAACCACTTATGACTGTATAATGTAATGTTAACACATAAAGCTTAATAGTTTCTTTGAGTTTAATAAAAAGGCCTGCTATGGCATATTTATGTTATTTGTTTTTTTTATTAGGTTAATGTGAAGTTGTTATAACAAAAACATTGACAAGTTATATTGTCTTGCTTAATATGAAGTTGTCATATCAAAGACATGTCTTGTTGTCTTGGTTGATGTCAACACAAACATCCCAAAAAATGCTAACTTTGCATTAAAAGTGTCATAATTTACGGAATGACACCTGATGACAACAAACATTCATAAAGACACCTTCATGTTCACAACATGCGTCATGTCATGGTTATGATGGTGACGTGTCAGACTTAAGCACACACACAGACACACACACACACACAAATGTTGACACGTTCAATACTTATTTTCCCCACTGTATTTTTATTTGGGCACCCATGTTATCCAATCTGTCCGTTCATACCGGCGCGTAGTATCCATGTATGTCTGCGCGCTGCAGCGATAGTTTCGGCGTCCCGTCTATTTTTTACACGATACGTGAGCGTATGTGTCAAGCCAGGCAGGTAATCACATACAGGAAGACCACAGTGCAGCCGGATACTTTACAAAAATAAAGCACATTTCAAAATAAACCACTTAGGTTCATGGTGATTTCGCGACACGCCTGTGGTGTGTTCCCTGTGTAAATCTGAACACCTCAGGTGTGAGACAGTGTCAGCCAGGTCTTAATATCTTTAAACTACAATCAAAAAATAATTTTAGTTATAAAGACATGTCTTCTTCACAGAAGGAGAAGTGATGTTTCTTTGGAGGAGCAGCCGTCCAGATCCAGAACCAGACCTGGACTGCAGACAGACGATCAGACCTGCACTGTACAAAGTAAGTCTGTACATCTGTCTACTGCTGTCTATTGTTATACAGTCACATGGGTTGTGTCATACAGCACAACAGTTTAAGATCATTAGTCCATCTGAAATTTATTATTTATTAATTTGAGTTTTCTGTTGCACGACTAAAACAACCTTTGAACGAGCGAGTTCCACTAAAACAACTTCCTTCCCGGGGCTATTTTGCAGCGGCACTGTGGCTCCGCTCAGGGTTTAGCCCAACCAAGACGATTATGATTGGTTTAAAGAAGTGCCGATAAACGAGAGCACGTTTTTCTCCCATCCCGGATTGCTGTGGACTAGCCAGACCCTCCTCCGCAGAGCTGTGGAGGAAGGTCTGGCAATGTGAGCTAACCGAGTGTAGAGCAGTAATGTCACTGTTCTATCATAGACAGACAGTCACACTTACAACAGCTAGCAGGCTGAGACAATGACACTTTATTATGGGACCCACGCAACTTCTAGGCAAGACCCGCCCTTCAATAGCATTCACACGCTACTATTGGCCAGGCGTCCATGCTTACGCAATGTAATGGAACCCAATTTGTTTAGGTCCTATCCCGAGCAGTCGGCTATTCTAACCTTAACTACTCGAGGTCAATGCCTAACCCCAACCAATCAGGCTGCTTCGTAGGGCGGATCTTGCCTAGAAGTTGCGTGGGATCCATAATAACTTGACAATGACGTTGCATCTGTGACATCACCCATTGGTTTGTTGACTGCTGTTTTGAAGCCCTGAGTTTAGCGATACGGGCTTCACCATCTTGGTTTTTTGCAACCACATTTGACGATTTTTGATGAGAGCGTAGTTTTATGATTTAGCTAAATGCTAAAGAGGAAAGTTGCTAATGTTCAACCCTTCTGAAGTGAGTCATTCAGCGGAGACCATTCATCTGCATGTATGCCAGTACAGAAAATGAGCAAACTTTCCCTTAAGTACCAGCCAATGCTAGCTCTAGTTAGCTAGCTTAGTTAGCAGAATGCTGAACAAGACATTTATAGGCAACCAAATTATTTTTGGTGAAAAACACAGAGTGAGAGGGGCAAAGCAGAAGACTTGAAACTAGCGATTGAGGCCATGAAACTCATGAAAATGTTTACTGAGGTAATAAATCAAAAGTAGAAGTAGGGTTATTTTCCCATAGACCTCTATAGAAACAGACTTCTTTTTGCAACCAGTGGAGTCACTCACTGCTGGAAATTAGATATAAAGCTGGTTTAAGGCACTTCCACATTGGCTTCCCTTCTCAGGCCTTGAAGTTTTATTATAAGGACATTAAAGCAGGTAAAGATGTTCTAGTAGAAACACTAAATACAAGTACGTCTGTATATGTTCTTATGTTAAATGTTTTCATATTGGTTACAAAAAAAATTCACCAGATTGTAAACTTTTCATTTTTCATTTTTTCTCTCACATTTGTCCTTTTTAGTTATTGGTGGTCAGCATGAACATAAGATTAGTCTGAAGCAGACATGTGAACGTGTGACTGAAGGAAGTGACCAAACGGGAAATGCAACCCGCCTCAACGCTAAAGGAAGTGAAACATCCCTTAAAAGGATCTACACTGCGGTCTACATCACAGATGGAGAGAGTGAAGAGGTTAATACCCAACATTAAGGGTGTCACAATTTCGATTTTATGTCAAAATCGACCGAAATTAAGGCACAATCTCGAATTTCGAATTAAAAAATGGAATCGGTGATGCTGCCACGCCCCCATGTCACGTCCGGTCGGCTTGTCAAGCACAAAAAAACACACTTGTGTTGAAGTGCTGCAAGCCAACTTCCAAGGGGGTAAGCGTCTCCTCACAACCCGAACCTCCTATGGCGCCATTTTGATGCTAATAAGCACTCACCCCCCGTTAGCATTCCATTGACTGACATTCATTTTGACGTCACTTTGACAGCGATTAACTTTACATCTGAAGCATTTAAAGACTCTATTTGTCCATTGTTTATTTCTAAAGAAACACGACAATGTATAAAAGGCTCCATTACCTTGTACCTCCCGTTATGGCTCCATAGCAGACGTTTTTGTAAAATTAGGCTAACGATTGTGTCATAACCACGCGACTTACTGTCGCATAGTAGAGGAATTATCGTATAGTACAGGAGAAGCTCGCAGACAGTTTCGATTTACATTAGCTGTTTAAGTTTAATTACTAATGTTAACTAGCATTTTAGTTAGCAATAATTAGCCTGTGCCTATGTTATCTCCTTACATATACCTACGCTCTCCATCTCTGCAAGATTGGGAATGATTGAGATTTCTCTTGGCACAGCTACCAGAAGACTTCCAACTTTCAGACAGGTTGCTCACGTCACATTTACGTTGTCTCTCTCAGTTGAAGGCTGCGCAGTAACGCTCGGCGCTCACCGGAAAAGTGCTTCTAATATCCTTCACTGGTCTCCGTCCAGAGCAACGGGATCTGTTGGTTCATTCTTATATACTGTCTATGGCCAAAAAGCTGGCTGATGCCCATCTTTATGCAAATTAATCCGTTGAACGTGACGCGACTATCCAATAGAAGTAGAGCACAGAGGAGACGGAAGGAAGGCTCTCCGTGGGTCCTTTCTTCTAGAAGTAGCAAAAAAGGAGGAAAAACTGATTGTGGCGGTTGCAGCTTTCCCCAATTTTTATGATCCATCTTTATTGTCATACAGGGACAATAACCAACAGCATTCTGCCTGGAGGAGGGTGGCAGAGGTCGTTGGAGTCCCTGGTGAGTTTGTGTATGAAATAAAATGTTAATTCAACAGATGAGTAGCAGACAGCACATGTGCATCTACAGACATAGGCTTGTACTTAAGATAGCAGGTAGGTTGGTAGGTAGAGAGATTCTGAGGGACTTTTTAAGAAAAATTAAATAAATACATAATTAACTCATGAGAGATCTGACCATTGAAATGTGCATATCAATATGCAGCTTAAAGCAAGATGAAAATAATAGCTTAAAACCAATAATTATCAGTACTTGCACATCCATATTCATAGCCTACATGTCATTTTCTCATATATAATTTTTTTATTATTATTAGAGGATGTGTGTCGATCCAGGTGAAGAGTTTGAGGGACCAATTTATGAGGGAAAAGAGGAAGGAGAGGGAGAGGAACAGGAGTGGGGCTGGGGCCTCATCAGCTCGGCCATGGAAGTACATGGCTGTGATGGGGTTCCTGGCCCCATTCCTGGAGGGCAGGCCAACCACCTCCAACCTACCCCGCCAAGCCCCTGCCACACACTCCCCAGCTGCACCCATTCCATGGCTTCACTCCCCCCCCCAACTACACCTACCCCGCCATATTCTGCACCCACCCCCCCCCACCTGCACCCACCCCGCCATATTCTGCACCCACCCCCACCTGCACCCACTTCCCCAACTGCACCTACCCCGTCGGCTTCATGCACCCCTACACCTGCACCCACCCCGCCATATTCTGCACACCCCCCCCCCACCTTTACCCACTTCCCTAACTGTACCTACCCCCCCAGTTGCAGCTACCCTGCTGGATGCACCAGTGGTGGGAGACCTAGATGAGGCAGGGCCTTCCACCTCAGCAGATTTCAGGCCCCAGATGAGGAAGAGGAAAGGGAAGGCCATAATCACCTTTTGAGCGTGAGCTATTAAATACGCTCCAGGAGGCAGGGAATATGGAGCCGACACCACCTCCTCCTCCTCCTCCTCCTCCAGCTCTGTCCACAATAGATGAGGACAAGCTATTTTTTTTGAGTCTCTTGCCCGCAATGCGGCGGTTGACCCTGGCAAAGAGGGCCGAGGTCAAATTTAAAATGTATTCTTTAGTGTATGAGGTGGAAGGAAGTGAGTAATTTAATCTAAAATTAAAAAAAATGTATTTTCATTTTTGTTTTGTACATATAATAATAATACCTCTATTTTCATATATTTCTTTATCTCTATTTAACAAGATCTCATTTGTAAGATTTAAGTTTATTTTGTTCAATAAATAATTCAGTTGTTTCAGTGGTGTGCATGACTATACTTCCTATCAGTGTTCATTATTCTGTAGGGTTTATGCTCGCTGTGCACATTTGCTAAGTCTAGATAGATGGATAAATAGATAGATTTATTATAAATGTACAAGTACATTAGAATGTTGTTTGGATGAATCCTGTTGATACACACATAAAAAAGAGAAACTTCAGAGGTAAAACTAATAACTAAACAAAAGTAGGTGGAAATAAGTAACTGACAATATATGAATTGATATACATGGAATGAAGAGTTTAATGACAAGTGTAGTTAGAACAGGTGATTTGTCACAAGGGGTCAGAGGAGGTATCTAGTAGTGTAAAATCCCTTTGAAATGTTTATTTAGTGTGGTTGTTCAGGCTAAAAGGGCTCTATGTTTTTCACAACAGTATAAGGGGCGAAAATGCTGTGTGAAGGGGGGAGTCGGGTGTATCACATATCTATGCTTTACATTTCCATGTGTTATACTTATGGAACATGGACCTTTGTTTTTAAAGAGCAATGAATGTATAATGCTTGTGCTACTTTGGAACTATGCTTTTAAAGGACAATGTGGGTGGCTCTTAAAAGAGCCGTTGTGTTATGCAGAAGCTGGATCGGTTTATGGCTGGACCTGCCAAGGAACAGCACCCTCTTCGCTGAAATAAGAGATGACGTTGCCTCTCACTCTCAAGGCCTCCTGTGTGGCATTGTTAGCAGACATCCTGGAAACTCCCCGGAAAAAACTACCATCACCAGGCCTACGGTAACTACCTGCCCTGTGCCTTCTCCTCAGGGTAATGACGTGCAGGTAGTTGTGGAGAACGCAAGTGGCTCTGACACACGTTTCAGCAGTGATGGGGCTGACAGCCATCACTCTTCTGTACATTCTCCACTGTGAAGCCAGAATGCCAAAAGCACACTCAACTACAAGCCTGGCACGACTGAGGCGGTAGTTGTACACCCTCTGCTCTCCAGGGACATGGGGGCCAGGGAAAGGGTGCATAAGGTTCTGGCGGAGGGGAAAAGCCTCATCTCCCACGAACACAAAGGGCATTGGCAGGGATGTCACTAGGATTGAAAGACAAGGGGGGGCTTAGCCCCGAGGCTATGCAAAACTTTCCCTTGCAAAATCTTACTTACAAACTCTAAAGTTAGCTTTTAGATACATCAAAGCTGCATGGGGGGATTTACTTAGGCCAGACTGTGCTCCTGCTGAGTTCTTCTTTAGGCTAAGACTTAACCGCTATCTATCTGCCCGTGTAAATGTGTGGTAAAGTAATACCATACCTAATCCCTCTCTTTATTAGATAAGTTGCAGGTCAAAATAAGACTATTTCATTATTAGGGGTGTAATGATACACGTATTCGTATTGAACCATTCGGTACAAGGCTTTTGGTTAGGTGCGCATTACAAACCGAACGATTCGTTGGACTAATCCTATTTCATTTTTTTAAAAAGAGCTTAATGGTAAATATAATGTTCTCAGTGCCGCTGCATTCAACAAGGCAGCCCAAATGATGAAACAGGCAACATGCTGTCTGCCCTTCCCACTCCTAAAGAAAAACACACTACTCCAGGCAGGCATGATACGCTGAACTAGCTCGTTGCAATATGGTTGACAAGGATTTAAAGTATGTCTGAATTTAATAACCTGATGGCGAGATGAATAAAAGTTTGAGTATGTATGTATGTATGTATACATATGTATGTATTGTTAGAATATATTTTGTGAAAGTGTTAAGAAAAGGTTTTAGAGTTCATGGTGCTGACCTCAGTGCCTCTGTTTCCCTGGGTTATGAGAGGCCATCTAGTTTTACAGTGATTAGACATTACATTGATTTAGACACATAAGGGAGTGTGAGAAAGATCCTCTCTGATCGGGGGAGGGAACGAGGCAAACAATAGTCAGCACTTTGTAAGCGCGGGATTTGTGACACTGTATGGAAATGACCTGGCTCTCATGAAAACTCCTTAAAGTTTCTGGAGATTAAAACACAGGTGTTCAAAATCCAACAATAGCAGCTTGCTTCTTCTGAGCTGAGAATTGGAAGTCAAGGTCATGTTTTTATACAGTATTACAAATTAGTCAGGAGCCGGCTGGAGCCAGAAGATCTGGACCGGATCCAAACTGATGAGGGCACCACCAGGGATGGGACAGAAATGGATAAATAGACAGTATTTTAACTTAGCAGCACCTGATGCTGGGGGAAGCTCTCTCGGTCCGTTAGGAGATAGACTTTGCCTTGTATCAGGTCCATGTACATGTACTTGAATTCTGCAATATCTTTCACTAAACTTGTTATTAACTTTAACTGGACGAATCTTGGTCTTGATTTGATTCCTGAGTTTTATTTCTCTGATCTACCAGTAAACGAACACAAAATAGTGACCAAAGAATTGGAGTCAGATTAAGTCTGGCCTTTTTAGGGCCAGACCGGTCAAATTGGTCACATTTTAGATTAAAATCCTACAGTGTGTATGTATGTATGTATACGTATGTATGTATGCTCAGATATAGCCTAGTCTACATTTAGGCAACATCTACATACTTGTTTAATTTATTACGGCAAAGGAATGCAGAAAGTTAAGTTGGTCAGAATCAAGCATATATAATAAATATCATGAAATAATTTAGTTTAGGCTATGCCTTGGTGCCTCTCTCTCTCTCTCTCTCTCTCTCTCTCTCTCTCTCTCTCTCTCTCTCCTAAAAAATCTTCCAGTATCCATTTGTTCAATGAATTGAAGGATATACTGGTACAGTAGCATTAACAGTGACACTATGATATTTAGGGACTGATATTGTTTTAATACTATATAGATAGCAGGCTATATTAATGGTAAAGAATGGAGAGCTTCGGATACCTTACTAGGCGAGCTATTTCTTGTATTTCACTAGTTTACACTAGCTAGACTAATGTTTTCTATAGCCAACTAAAATATTCCTTTATCTTTACCTCAAGTAAATGTAGCTGAAGTGAAGCAAGTAAAAGTCATTAACAACAACTTACAATTTCACTCTGTATCATTCACTGTGTGTGCGGTAGCAAGTCCAGACCAAAGATTTGCGACGAGACAAGATAAATCCTGCAGCTACTTGCAACACAGCGGTCTGCAGCATTCTGAAAGCTGCCAGTTTAAACCAATGAGAAGAGACAAGACGGTGTATCATCTTCATAGCCATTGACTCTTTGTACTTCTGTCTAACTTTCGACTTTCCGGCTTTTTTGTAGCTGGATATATTATTTGTTGTTTCTAATTATGAATTTGGATAATGTTAATGATAGTGAGATACTTGCTACAGTTGCATTTCAAGTGATAAATCGGCGAAAACAACATTTTATTTCTCTGATTCACTGCTCAGATCCAGGGATGATCACATCTTCAGGGAGGTCCAGGGTGCCATCTCACCAAAAGGCAGAATTGTAGAGGGATCCGCCGTCACTCGTCCTGCCATATCCACCAACGTCAACTACCCTGAAGAGGTAGTCAGCATCGACCACTGCCAACAGCACAATGGAATATGTGCCCTTGTAGTTATAATAGAGGGATTTTCAAAATTCGAGAGGCTCAAAATCCCCCGCCCAGCTGTAAACTTGAGGAACCCCCACCAACGTACAAATGAGGGGAGGCGTCGCGACACCATTCTTCAGTCGTGTCGGACAAATGGATCTGTACCGCCAGCATTGTCGGCAAACTTTTTTTTTCTTTTTACTTTATTGACAAATTGTCAAGTTTCCAATTGACTGAAGATATACAGTACGTTATTGTTACATTATGTTGTTAATACATGTTTTAAATTTGACAATGTAGTGTGAGAATGTAAAAATCGAGAATCAAATCGAACCGTGACCTAAGAATCAAAAATGTAATCGAATCGAGGATTTGGAGAATTGTGTCACCCATACCCAACATGAGGTGAGGCAGCTCGAAACAGCTTCCACGATGAATGAAACCAACCCAATCAAGTGCAGCGACATCTTTAAAGCCTTACCTGGCCAACAGAAACACATCAGAGTCATCATGATGATCGGCGTCACTGGCGTTGAAAAAACCTCAGTGAAGAAGTTCTGTCTGGACTGGGCCGTGGGTTTGGAAAACCAAGATGTCAGTCTGGTGATTCCGCTTTCGTTCAGGGAGCTGAACTTGATCAGAGATGAGCAGTACAGTCTACTCGAGCTACTCCATGTTTTCCATCCAACATTAGAGAAGGTCACAGCAGAACAGCTTGCTGGCTGTAAAGTTCTCTTCATTTTTGATGGCCTGGATGAAAGCAGACTTTCACTGGATTTCCAAAACAATGAGGTTGCGTCTGATGTTACAACGACGTCATCAGTCAACGTGCTGTTGACTAACCTGATCAAAGGGAAGCTGCTTCCCTCAGCTCTCATCTGGATAACTTTCCGACCCTGCAGCAGCCAATCAGATCCCTCCTGCATGTGTTGACAGGGTAACAGAACTATGAGGCTTTACTGACGCCCAGAAGGAGGAGTACTTCAAGAAGAAAGTCAGTGATGAAGAGCAGTCCAGCAGAATCCTTTCACACATCAAGGCATCCAGGAGCCTCCACATCATGTGTCTGCTCCCAGTCTTCTGCTGGATCACTGCTACAGTTCTGGACCACATGTTGACTACAGACCAGAGAGGGGAGCTGCCGAAGACCCTGACTGACATGTACTCACACTTCCTGCTGGTTCAGACAAAGAGGAAGATGTACAAGTATGCCGAGGGACATGAGACGAGTCCACAGGAGCTGACAGAGGCCAAAAGGGAAGTTCTTCTAAAGCTGGGAAGGCTGGCGTTTCAACAGCTGGAGAAAGGAAACATCATGTTCTACCAAGAAGACCTAGAGCGATGTGGTCTTGATGTCACAGAGGCCTCGGTGTACTCAGGATTTTGTACACAGATCTTCAAAAGAGAGAGTGTGATCTTCCAGAAAAAAGTCTACTGCTTCGTTGATCTGAGTATTCAGGAGTTTCTGGCTGCAGTCTACATGTTCCACTGTTACACCAACAGGAACACAGAGGTGCTGGAGGACTTCCTTGGAGAGGTCTACGTTGATTCATCCCTGGATGTCTTCCTGAGTAAAACTATGGAGAAATCCCTCACAAGTAAAAATGGCCACCTGGACATGTTTGTTCACTTCCTTCATGGCCTCTCTCCAACCAGAGTCCAACCAGAGACTCTTAGGAGGCCTGCTGGGTCAGACAGACAACAGTCCAGAAATCATCCACAGAGCCATCAACAACCTGAAGTGGATGAACAGTTATGGGATTTCTCCTGATAGAAGCATCAACATCTACCACTGTCTGATGGAGATTAATGACCACTCAGTCCACCAGGTGATCCAGGAGTTCCTGAAGTCAGAGAATAAATCAGAGAAGAACCTCTCTGTGATCCACTGCTCAGCTCTGGCCTACATGCTGCAGATGTCAAAGGAGGTTCTGGATGAATTGGACCTGGATAAATACAACACATCAGAGGAGGGACGACTGAGACTGATTCCAGTTGTGAGGAACTGCAGAAAGGCTGTGTAAGTCCCCATTGTTGTTCTTTCTCCAAATTATTTTCAGTATTTTCAACTTATACATCGATGATTTTTAGCTGCAGAGTAACGTCAGACAATCTGCTACCTGTTTACAATGGCACACACATCCAGATTACAAAGCAAACCCCAGAGTTTTCAAATCAAATGGGGCAGCAGTGTTTCCAAATGTCTCCCTTTTAGGGGCTCGGAGACGTAGAGAGTAGTGTGGAGTAGGGCTGTGCAATTCATCGAAATTGAATCGTGATTATGATTTTGGCTCCCAGTGATCACAAAAACAGAATAATCGAGAAAAACAATTATTTAGCTCATTACATTTTGCAAGTTAACTCTTATTTTCTCTTGTTCTAAATGAAAAAATAAAGTTTAAATAGGAAAAGTATTAAGGCAAATTTCACAGTTCTATGTTTTTTACTGTTGATTTATTTAACTTTTTCCACTGTTTAAGTTAAATAATTGCAACATCTTTCCAGAAGTCAACGAATTATCGTGATTTCAATATTGACCGAAATAATCGTGATTATATTATTTCCATAATTGAGCAGCGCTAGTGTGGAGACAAGGCATAAATGTAGCAAAAGATATTTATTATTAAACCCAAACGTAATAATAATAATAATAATAATACTATAAAATACATTTATTTTATATAGCGCTTTAAAAGGTACTCTAAGGCACTTTACAAGGTCAACGAAAAAAACAGTAATTGATCGGTAACAGGATCAGTTCACCCACAACAACAATAACAACTAGAGATAAATATTAAAAGGTGCAGCAAAACAGCATAGAAAAAGGATAAAAAAACAAAACAAAATAAAATTTTAAACAAATGGAAAACTAATTTGGTTACAACTTAAAAGCCGCTTAAAAGAGATGGGTTTTGAGTGCGGTTTTGAAGTGAGCAAGTGATGTGGAAAGTCTGAGGTCTTTGGGGAGAGAGTTCCAGCAGAAGGGGGCAGCAAAAGAGAAGGCCCTGTCCCCCCAGGTTCGGTGCTTGGTGCGGGTGAGAGGGGAAAGGATGGATGTTGCGAGTGGGGGTATGACGGTGCAAAAGGTCAGTGAGGTAGGAGGGAGCAAGGTTATTGAGCTTTGTAGGTGATGAGGAGGATTTTAACTGGATTTTGTGTTGGATGGGGAGCCAGTGGAGGTCTTGGAGGGCTGGAGTGATGTGGTCTCTGGTAC
Organism: Sander lucioperca; assembly: GCF_008315115.2. Classification (NCBI taxonomy): domain Eukaryota; kingdom Metazoa; phylum Chordata; class Actinopteri; order Perciformes; family Percidae; genus Sander; species Sander lucioperca. The sequence goes on along the minus strand of NC_050186.1, from coordinate 33,766,809 downwards.
TGGAGTGAGTGAGTAGACAGGCGGCTGAGTTTTGGATATATTGTAGTTTTTTTAGGAATTTGGTGGGCGTACCATACAGAATGCTGCAGTAGTCCAGTCGTGAGGTAATAAGGATTGTCACAGTTGACTTTGAGGAAGTTAGCTGGCATCCTTGCTTTTAGGCAGTTTGTGAGTGTGGAGCAGGTGGCAGCTGTGATGGATTTGACAGGGGTGTAAAGCTGGGTGTCATCGGCATAACAGTGATAATGTAGTCCATGGTGGCGTATGATGTGACCAAGGGGGAGCATGTAGAGGATGAAGAGGAGGGGACCAAGCAACGAACCTTGGGGGACTCCCTGCAAGACTGGGGCAGTGTTGGATATGGATTTGTTGATGCTGATAAATTGGTGGCGGTCTGAGAGGTATGATTTGAACCAGGAGAGGGCAAGGGTCAGGTAGTAGTGTAGATATAGTCTTAAAAATCACTGAACATCATATTAAAATAAAGTTTAACAAACACAAATCACAGTACCTTGTGTATCTCAGTATGACACATTTTACAGTACATTACAGTCATTTGTTAGACATGTTTGTCCAAAGAAATGCTCAAGGGCACTTCGTCATGTGGACATGAGGCGCTCAAGGTTCAAACACCACACCATGTGATCAATGACCGATCAGCTGAGCTGCAGCTGCTCATGTTCATGTGCTTTGTGATCAAAATGCATAGTCTATTTTATGATAAAATAGTCTGATGTTATTTTATTTTAAGTGTTTTATTATCTGTAATCACAGACTTACTGGCTGTCGACTCACTGTAAAGTTGTGGCCTCAGCTCTGAAGTCTAATCCCTCCCCTCTGAGATTGTTGGACCTGTATAACAACAAGCTGCAGGATTCAGGAGTGAAGCATCTGTCTGCTGGACTAGAGAGTCCTCACTGTAGACTGGAGACTCTGAGGTCAGTTCATGTATTGTGCTAACATACAGTATATATTTACCAAATTTGAATCCATAACTGAAGTTTCAAATTTAATTTGGTTCATTGTTTTTCTTACTTGTCTGAGCACAAATCTTGAACCAAATTTGTCAAAGTTTGTCTAGATGCCTGAACAGTGGCTTTGACTGTAAATTTCATCTATAATCAAAAGGGACTAACACATTGAAAACATTGTGAATATATCTCTCTTTGCCTAACCAACTTATCAAACTAACTTTAAAGGGGGAGAGTGTGAAACATATTTCTCTTTGCCTAACACACACACACACACACACACACACACACAATCAAACTAACTTTAAAGGGGGAGTGTGAAACATATTTCCAAATGCAGGTGTTTGAAGTATCTTAACCCTTGTGTTGTCTTCCCGTCAACCTTTCAATGTTTTTGACGCCTTTTTTTCACAGTTTGTTTTATCTTTTTCCAACGTTTAAATTTTTTTTAATTTTTCTTCTACACATTTTCAGCACTTATTTCTATGTCCCATATTTTCTGATATAAAACAAAAATTTAAAACGGGTCAATGTGACCCGAAGTCAACACAAAGGTTAAGTTGTGTCTGATCTGTCCACAGACAGTAAAAATAGTGGATGTAGCATCCGTGATGTCAGCCATTGGTTTGTGGAATGTTGTTTTGAAGCCTTGATTTTGGCAACAAGGGAAAGTTTTTCCATTTTCAACTCTTGAAGCAAGTCATCCAGTGGGGAATTCCGACAAATAAGCTGTGTGCAACTTCATACTCAACGACACGCACACACACACCTCTCTCTCTTTCTCTCTCTCTCTCTCGCTCTCTCTCTCTCTCTCTCTCTCTCTTTCTCCCCCGCACACCCGCTAACGTGTGGGCTGCGGCTGCCAGTCTTTGCGTTTAGGCTACTTGCTAGTAGCTTGCTCCTGATACTGTTTGTGAAATTCTGGATGGCGGTTCTTCAGAAGTGATCAAATTGGTGGTGTTGAAGGTTCTGATCTGATCCGACCTTGCAAGTATTGCATACTTAGTATGTCATTCTACAATTTGTGTCTTCTTTTTTTACGATGAAAAAAATCTATAATTGAAGCGTTTTTTTTTCATCAGCCAAGTAGATCTCTGAGCTGAGAGGCAAAGACTTTTTTTACTGGTTTTCCTTGATTAGTGGGCAGTGCATGAGACAAGCGCATAAATGCTGACGATTGGCTGAGGTTGTAATTGTAAATAATTGAACATGCACATGTATTTTAAGTTCCGTTAAAGAGGGGTGGAGGTGGGGTCACATTTGAGCATTTAAAAATGTAACGCAATAGTTACTTTCTGAAGTAACTAGTTACTTTTATAATTTGTAACTGAGTAACTAATTTAGTTACTTTTTTAGGCCAGTTTTGCTCATCAGACCGATGCCACTGTGTAACAAAATTACTAACATTTATAGATATATCTTACATCCCTAATTCTAAACCTTATTCAGCTCTGAACAGATTAATGGTTACTGCTGTGCATGTAAACGCAATGCTTGAATCATTTTAAGCAGGAACATTGTCTTCTAAGGATAAAACATATATTCTTTTTTCAGATTGAAGAGCTGCAGTTTGTCAGAGATCAGCTGGGCTTCTCTGGCCACAGCTCTGAAGTCCAACCCGTCCCATCTGAGAGAGCTGCAGCTGAGTTACAACGAGCTGCGAGATTCAGGAGTGAAACTGCTGTCTGATTTTCTGGAGAGTCCACACTGTACACTGGAGACTCTGAGGTCAGTTCACTGAGTCTCTGTTACTATATTGGATCTTATATGTTTAATATATGTACACACATAATTTACATTGATTGATTTTGATCCTTAAGGAAGCTGCCTCCGTCTCACTCATGGTATGTGTCCACAGGGGCTTTTTTTTTTACAGCAGGGATCGCCCCGCTTGGATGCTTGATGGGCTTGCCACTAGCAGTTATCAATATCTCTTCAATGACCACTGACAAGCAAAGAATACAGGCCACACCACATCGTTGGGAAAATTTCTCTTATTTTACGAAAATAGTTCACCCAAAATGTGTTTCTGAAATAATTTGATGTGAGAAATAAGCTGCATATGCTGAATCTGTCATTTTATATAATTTTTTATAACGGTCAGTATAAAAGATTTTCTGGAGTTTTCTGACATTCTCACCAAGCGTATTTCCCCCCTGGAGAGCAGCGTGAATGTCCACAGCGCTCACGCTGACTGACTAAAAACCCCAAAAGCACTACTGCTCGACTTGGGTTCCAGGCAAACATCCTCTTCCTTTACCTTTTACTCTTTCTCTAACTGGGAATGTTGATATTGGCAGTGTTAGAAGAAGTAAGTTACTCGAAACCTTTTTTTTCTGAAGTAAATTAATACAACCCCCTAATCCCAGTGTTAAACGTCCAATATGTAATTTTCTGTCACAAGTGGTCTCTCTCTATCAGAACCATAGATGTAAACCAGGCCCCCAGGAAGTGCAAATTGACCATAGTGGCCAAAAAGTGGAATAGCAACTCCCGCCCTTCACGTGATGCCCTCTGGCCCAAAAAGACTTTTCCCCATAGACTTAAATGGAAAAGGGGCAACCTCTAGCTCACCCAGTAAGAGCGTGGGCCCCATGTAGGCCGAGTCCTTTGCAGCAACCCGGGTTCGAGTATGACCTGCGGCCCTTTGCTGCGTGTCATCCCCCATCTCTCTCCCACCTTTCCTTACTATCCACTGTCACTATCAAATGAAGGGAAAAGCCCCAAAAAGTAATCTTTAAAGTAGGGCTGTCAGCATTAACGCATTAATCGCAATGCGATTAAGGGCCGAGCATAATGCGTTAATTTTTTTTAATCGCATGCCGCCATTTATTAATTTATTTTACACTTCACTCGGCTTCGCGTTGTGCCTAACAGGCTACTATTTTGACCCTTTGCCGCACCTTTACTTGTCATCAAGCTGCCATACTTCCTTGTAACACATCCTGCTGCTGCAGGCTGCAGGCATGATGGAGAAAGACAGCAGCAACACAATCTGAATGCTGCTTTTTATTTTCCAAAACTCCCAGATGGTTCAGTAGACAAGTCGAAAGCCACATGCACATTGTGTAAAGCCAAATTAAAATATCACTGAAGCACGTCAAGCTGGAGCTACCACGTACGAGCTAAGCATAGTAGTACAGTTAATGTGACTCAGGTTGATGCTAGCGAGCTCAGGCAAAGCACTATTTTGGAGAGTGCTAGTTGCCGACCTGTTGATGAAACCAAATCCAAAAAAATTACTACAGCTCTTGCGAAATGGGTGGCAACTAACTGCAGACCTGTCAACATCGTAGAAAACTCGGGTTTTAAAGACGTACTACGGTTGGCATGTTCTGACCCGTCTTATACATTGCGGTCGAGGGGGACAGTAGTTTCACCCAGCCCAACTGGAACTGCTGCAAAGTGATGCAAGGTGATCACTGGACGTCAGTGAGTTATCTAAATTATTTAGGAGTTACTGCACACTATATTGACTCTAGATTCAATTGTGTGACTAGATTCACACATTTTTCTTTTGTTTACAGTAAATAAATAATAAACAAATACAAATCTTGAAGTCAACTTCATTAAGCAACTTTCTTTGCATTCATTTGATTCCCAATCAAGATACACTGGTAAGAATTGCTTTCCATTGTTAATATGTACGTAAAAACAGTTCTGAAATGCAAAATAATAGAATTTTAATCATGTGATAAAATATGCGATTAATCGTGATTAACTGTAGAAATTCAGCGATTAATCGTGATTAAGAAAAAATGTATCGTTTGACAGCCCTACTTTAAAGACTTGCATAGAAAAAGACACATCTGTAAATTTGTGGATACATTTTTTTGAGTGTCACAACCCCCCACAAAATTACTTTGTTTCACTTTCAGAATTTGATCTGGGCCCCTTTATTCTTTTCTTATGCAACAGTTATTTTCTGTGTATATATTTGTTTTCTCTATTTGTTTATTTCATATTAATGTTTGATATATTTTGTTTATGTTTGCACCATTCACCCAGGCAAATTCCTTGTAAGTGGGCTTATTGTGGCAATAAACCTTTTTCTGATGCTGATAACATATGGAAAGTCTAGAAAGCCGTACGATTAAACCATTGAAACCCCATTCAAGTTAGCGGAGAATGTCACCGGGAGTAGCCGATTTGGCCGGCGGAGGTCTCTAGTGCGCCTGCTCTATGGGCCCCATAGTGCAGATCAGCGATGATCATCTATGTAATTTTAGTTTAAGTTGAACTTTTTTGGCTTCATGGGCCACCAAACAATTCTTTTTTAAAGATTATTTTTTGGGGGCATTTTAGGCCTTTATTTGTATAAGACAGTTTAGACTTGAAAGGGGAGAGAGGGGAGGGAATGACATGCAGCAAAGGGCCGCAGTTGGAGTTGAACCCACGACCACACATCGAACGCTGTATCCAGTTCTTTTTATAAAACCATGGCCTACCCTTTACCTGGGCTACTGAGGCTTGCACGTGTGTGGCGTGCACATAGACAGAGTTGCTGCCAGCTACACTGAATTTTCTTTTATAATGATCATCAAAAATATAATGCTTTATTTACTTTCACTATAAATGTCAATGTTATTTATTCCAGACTCAGTGGAAAATAACACCAGAGGGCTCTTGTTTTGAAACAAAACGAGTGTGTTGAGTCAAAAATAAATCTATTTATTTAATGTAGGTGATATATTCTACAGATGTATACACTGTAACTTAAGTATGTTAGTTATGATGTCAGCATGTCTACGCATCCACCCCTGGGGAGGCATAAAGTTAAGGTTGTGGTTGTAATGAGAAAAAATGGAAAATTACTTTTAAAATGGAGCATGCAGTAACGTTTTGCAACTGTTTAATATTCTCTAGGTTTTTTTCTGACTTAATAAAACTTGACCAGATTAAATCTCAATGTGTTTAATCCACATCGAAAATCAATTTCTGATGAAGATTAAGACTCTTTGGACAACATTTTGAGCTCAGTCCAAGATGAGAGGGAATTATTAACATTTCAATTAAACTGGGTTCAGGGCAAACTGAACATTTAAGGACATGTTTAAGACTTGTCAATTAAGTTTCATGGACATTTGGGATGGGATGTCTTAAAATAATATGTATTGGCCCTGTTTATTTATTTCTAAAATATCTTGTGTTTCCCAGTAGGGGGGTGCGAATCGCGATTCAAGCACTACCGACACACACACACACACACACAGATTCCAAAAATGGATTCATATTTAAAAAAATACTGCAATCACATGGGAAAAGTAACTACATTTACAGTTGTGTTCAAAATAATAGCAGTCCAACATCACTAATCTCATAAATCAAATTTCTTTGGTAGAAGTGATATTTCTACATGGCAAATAATTTACTAGTAAGTGTTGTAGAGTCATAGAAAACCAACAGAATGACAACTGAATTCAAGCCACAGTACACTGTGAAGACAGTAAAGCATGGTGGTGCAAAAATCATGTTATGGGGATGTTTCTCATACTGTGGTGTTGGGCCTATTTATCACATACCAGGGATCATGGATCAGTTTCAATACATCAAAATACTTGAAGAGGTCATGTGGCCTTATGCTGAAGAGGAAATGCCTTTGAAATGGGTCTTTCAACAAGACAATGACCCAAAACACACCAGTAAGCGAGCAAAGTCTTGGTTGATGTTATGGAGTAGCCAGCCCAATCCCCAGACCTCAATCCCATAGAAAACTTGTGGGGTGACATCAAAAATGCTGTTTCTGAGGCAAAACCCAGTAATGCAGAGGAATTGTGGAATGTATTTCAATGGTCCTGGGCTGGAATACCTGTTCACAGGTGCCAGAAGTTGGTCGACTCCATGCAACACAGATGTGAAGCAGTTGTCAGAAATAATGGTTATGCAACTAAATATTAGTGCAGTGATTCAAAGGAAAGCAAACCCTTGAAACATTTTTCAGTTTATACAGTAAATGTTTGAGTTTGTAAAGAAAAATGCAAATACTGCTATTTTTTTGAACAGCCTAATATTCCTTTTTCTTCACTTTCTGTAAAGGTATAACAATATCAATTTTGGTCATGTTTTGATTTGGAATTGAATGTGCAGTGTTCACAATGCAATGATATTATGGAATTAAAAGCTATTCTAAGGATTCTGAGCATTATTCACTTTTTTAAACACACTGCTATTATTCTGAACACAACTGTACATACTGTGAATTGTTTTTGAATCGAAAATCGATTTTGTATCGAATCGTGACATTTTCTGAATCGTGCACGCCTATTTCCCAGCCTCAATTCTGTCTTCACCATGTTCACCACAGCTCGTCTTTTGTACTTTTGTAGAGATTGATAACTTTTATTTTTAGAGACATCTCACTTATTTAACTAATTTTCTACAGAAAACCGTTGTATTTTCAGATTTTTTGGTCGTGTGCTCTCGCATTTTTGAACAGTTCTCAAATGCCTGCACGCTCTCGAACCCCGAGCTAATGCTAAAACATGTACATCTGACTTGAAGCAGTTTGGATATGCGCACACATCGCTACGCCGACCTTTTCAAGAAGCTGGTTGAAGGAATGAAAGAGGGACGCTGTGTTCGCACGGTTCAATAAGTCCACCGCCGCTGGTAAATAGGGGTGTGACGAGACACCCAGCTCACGAGACGAGACACGAGATTTTAACACTATTTTATAGAAAACTACAATGAAGAAATAAGACTGGAAATATAGTCCTTTATTCAATCAAAAGTCCCAAAATGAATAACCAGCACTGAAAGGTTGTGCCATAAACTCAGATAACTGGCTTCTCTCCTGTATAACTAACAGTTACGCCGTTACTTATTCCATATGTACGGTGGAGAGTCTCTTCACTCAGAGAACCAAGGTTACAACTTAACTAAACGTTTTCTGGCAGTAGTTGAGACCAAATGTTTTGTACTTGAATTTGTACAGTAGACCGAGAGAAATAAAGCTTATTTTACTATTGTTTCACATTGATTACGTTCTAAAGCGCAAATAAATGACCATCAAACACTCAACAGATGATTTTTGTGAAGACAGATGCTCTTTCCTCCTCCTCTGCATTTTATTCATTGCAGCAGTGAACAAGGAAGTAGGCCACTCTAGTATCTATTTATGACCGTTATAGGACGAAGGGAGAACATTTCTCTTTGTTTAATATCATTAAAAGCAAAGTTAGCTTTTGCTGTCCGCTTCCCGACTCATTTTAACAGAGAAAGAGAGTGGTCTGCTCGAGACGGCGCCACAGTCAACTGAACGCTGTGGACGGGGGTGTGTCTCGGCCGAGAGAGAGAGATCGAGAGAGAGAGGGAGAGGGAGAGAGAGAGAGAGGAAGAGAGAGAGAAAGGAAGGGAGAGGGAGAGAGAGGAAGAGAGAGAGAGAGCTATGTGTAAATGGGAATATTAATGGAATATTCACTTTCATTAGCCATGTAAACAGCTTAGTCGGAATTTCGTCTTTTTCGGAACAAGGGCAAAAAAACAGAATATTATGTGCATGTTAACGTAGTCATTGTTTCTTCCTCCTTCTCTTCTATGGTAGATTCCAACCATAGCTTTTAAGGTAGCATCCTGCCCCATTCTTTTCCGGACGCATGGCGCGCGCACACGCACACAAATGGAACATGTTTGCATCATGTTTATGTGAACAAAACTACTGAAAACAAATGTACCATTTGTAACACTTCGTTTTTAGGAAGAAATCATCAAAAGACAGCTTGGTCAGTCTGCCGTTTCCTCTTTCTCTGTTCCTCCGACCATGCTTTCCTAGCTTTCTGCTCAGTCATGACGATAGTGTGAAAAACTCCATCGCTACCTTGTTCTTACAGCGAGCCGGTTCCTGTATGTGTGCAGTGCCGTGAAGCAAGTCGTTACATCACGAGACCTGATATCACGCCATACTTCCTGACGCTGAGGCCGCCGGCTCGCCAGCCCGAAGTTGCAAGGGTGGTTTTTCGGCTCACAGGCACTAGGGGGGAGCGAGACGACCACCATTCAACTCAAAAAAAGTCATATAACCATTCCAATGACTCCAAAGCTGTTCAGTTAAGGTAAATTAAGCTAAAAAAAACTGCATAGTTCCTCTTTAAAGTCACACTTGATTTGTTTTTATAGTGGCCAACTGTCCCAAATCCCAAACCAGGATCTTTAAAGGACCAGTTCAACATTTTGGGGAAAATGCGTTTGCTTTGTTTCGAGACTGTAATGAGAGTATCGATATAAATGTCACGTTTGTGTGTTAAGTACACAGTCAGGATGGTTAGCCTAGCTTACCTTAAAGACTGGAAGCAAAAATGTCAGTTTGTGATTTTAGAGGGAGACACATTTTGGAACTATTTCTTGAAGAACAAAAGTTTATCCATCCGCCCCAGTGCTTCTGAGCAGCGTCTACGACTGGTTGCCTAGCAACCTCCACGTGACGACAAGTCTCCAGAAAGTCACATCACCCGTCTGACGTTTGTCAAGAAATGGTTTAAACGCAGAACTCCCGCCAAAACCAAAATGTTGAACTATTCATTTAAAGTGAGACTAACATGTCTTAAGTCATTTCAGTGCAGCCCAAACATTGGTATGTAAAGAGTTTGTTGTATCCACCAAATCAGATTGAAGTTTTCCACAGGGTCTTGCATTTGCGTTCCCGAACAAGTGAGTCCAGCTCTCAGCTCGGGGGGTTTGCTGCCTTGCTCAGCAGCTCTTTTAAAGTGCTCATATTATGCTGTTTGGCTTCTTCATTTTCTTGTATAGTGTTATTTATCTTTTTTGTGCACGTTATAGGTTTACAAAGTGAAAAAGCCCAAAGTCCCCCCCCCAAAGGGACTTACCATCTCCAACAGAAAACACTGTTCACAAACTGCTCCAAACAGCTCTATTGTAGTCCAGCCTTTACTTCAGAGACAAACGTGGTCACTTTGGAACACACGTTATAATGCTCGCCTAGCTGCTAGCGTGGCACGCCCTCATACTCTGCTTCTGACTGGCTAGTAGTCCTTACCTAGCTACTGAGCATGTGTGATTCCCAACAAAGATGGAACAGAAGTGCGATGCCTCACTCTGTAGCTAAAACAGAGAGCTCAACACACAGGGTGAAAAGAGGAGCTGCAGCAATGTGCAGTACAACAAAAATATGGCGTTTTTTGAAAATTAAACCATGTAAACCTATTCTGATATAACCTCGAAATACAATTATGACCCTGAAAATGAGCATAATATGAGCTCTTTAACAGTCTGCCTGGCTGCTGCTGCTGCTGACAGATGTGAGATTGAATGCGCCACTCAGTTTGACCACGCTCGTCTCTCCTTTCTCTGTTCCTCGTCACTCGGTGCCTTTGAGTGTGTGGTAGAGGTGTCTCGGTAAAATCACGTATCCCTCTCCAGACGCTGCTGGCAGCTCGCGGCCAGTCCCGGGCGCCCCGCATGTCGCCTTCAGCCTCTTTAGCTGTCTCTCCTGCCGCCGACACTTCTGCTGCATCGTCTTCAGCCTCTTCTTCAGACTCCCCAACTGCTCCACCAGCTGCTCGATGCGCTTCTTCTGCCGGGCAGAGTCTTCCGCTGTGTAGTTGTGGTCGCAGGAGACCGCCACCACGTCGCCCCGGATCTCGGGCAGGCTCCTCTCGGGCTCCTCCTCCTCCTCCACCACCTCCTCCATCGCTGGGTCAGAGGTCAGAGGTAGAGAGAGGGGGAAGTGGATCTCTGAGGGGAAGGGATCCTCCAGGGACTCCGACTGTCAGACAGAAAAACACACAAGAGTTATGATGCTGCTTTCGGAACTAATCCAGGACTAAATTGAGTTAAAAGGTCAACCTGGACCCAATTTTCCTTTGTTTTTGTGTGTGAGTGACTGATAGGAATAATAACAACCTTTGAAATTGATCCAGTATTAAGTGTAAGCTGTAACCGGCAGCCACAGACCGGGCTGCAATGTAAGTTGTTAAATTTACTAAAACAAGAACGTACACATGTTCCACCAAAACAAGTTCCTTCCCAAGGCTATTTTGCACCCGTTGCTACGTCCGGAAATTAGCACCGCCCAAAACGATGCCAATAAACCAGAGCACGTTTTTCTCCCATCCCGGAATGCTGTGTGGACTAGCCAGACCCTCCTCCACAGCGCTGTGGAAGAAGGTCTGGCTATGCGAGACTAGTCAAGCACCAACCAAGGTGCAGAGAGGTCTACAGTCTTTATATTAAGTTTTATAGTAGAGAACATTTTTGTATTAGTTTATTTTATAATGTGTAGTTATGTAGATCTTTTAAAGACATGTTTATGTTTAAATGAATATACCAATACAAGTAGTTATGTATCTCGAACGTTTGCCATCTTATGGACATAATGTGCAAAATAGAAGGGCAAACCCTGGATAGATATCACATCGTCAGAAATCGTTGATATATTAATCTCAGAAATACAACTAGACCTACAGGCAGACGTGAACCGCTTTCCCACCTCGGCAGTTCGTATGATATGAACATATTTGCTAATTAGGCATGGGCCGGTATGAGATCCTGATGCGTTATTATGGAACCCACGCAACTTCTAGGTGAGACCTGCCCTTCAATAGCATTCGCACGCTACTATTGGCCAGGCATCCATGCTTACGCTAGATAACGTAACCCGAATTTGTTCAGGTCTATCTCCTGACCAATCGGCTATCCTAGCCTTAACCACTCGAGGTCAATGCCTAACCCCAACCAATAGGCCCGCTTCTTAGGGCGGGACTTCAGAATCAGAAGATTTATTGTCATTGTGCAAAATGAAGAACGAAATTTTTAGCAGCAGTTCACCCAGTATTATAAATCTAAATCTAAAAGACAAGAAATAAATAGTATAACAACAAATTAGAAAGAAATATACAAAAATGTATATACACACAGAATTTGAAAGAAATATATACACAAAAATAGAAACAAATATACACACTAAAAGTACTGGTTATTGGTTATTGCACATGGTCCGTATTAGGGGTGGAACGGTACACTGAAGTCACGGTTCGGTTCATACCTCGGTTCAGACATCACGGTTTGGTTCGGTACAACGGAGGGAAAAGCATAACAAAAATGCAGAAGGCAATTTTTTTTTATTGTGCATGTCTCAGGCTGTACCACCTAGTGTCATCCAGTCTCTCCCCTGAGCTAGCTGCAACAGCCAGAAGCGTATAAAGTAAGATGTAAACAGTAGCTAGCCTAAACAATAAGTGGCCTAGGCTACCCCACATCATCTCCAGACTCCATCTGGAACTTGTAAACAAAATAAGACAATCAGCTAGTAGTGTGATATGGGAGACAAGCGCTGCTCTCATATGTGAATGCACAGAGCAGGGGTGTTAAAAGAGCAGCTTCTTACACAGAGCAGTTGGCGAATTGTGGCGTTAGCTTCACACGCTAACAGCGGAGCAAGCAGCAAACAGCGACAACAACGACGGAGCTAACAGCTAACGGCGGCGCTAACGGCGGAGCTAACGAATAACGGCGGAGCTAAAAGCGGAGCTAACAGCGGAGCAAACAACGAAGCAAATTGGCCTGGAAGCCATTTGTGTTCGAGGCAAGAAGGGATACAGCTACAGTACATCCGTGTTTGGTTGTATATGGAAGGGACTAGTTTGCTTCGTGTGGACCAGAGTGATGGAGAAAGACATGGCTCTGGTATGGACTCACTGGACCGACTTGACGTGTTGGCAAAGCTCAGGAGCTTCAGAGCTAAGGCGGGGCTACAGATTAGGTGTCCCTAAGAAACGCGTATGTAACAGTAGTTTTAAGTAATATAAGTTTTATTTATTTTTATACCGTGTATTCTCCGTGTAAATTCATGCACCGAACCGAGACGCCCATACTGTTTCGGTTCAATACGAATACATGTACCGTTCCACCCCTAGTCCGTATGTGAAGTAGCCTAGTGAGTGTGTGTGTGTTGAGTGTGGTGATGGCTTGTGGAAAGAAGCTGCCTAGAAGTTACGTGGGATCCATAATAACGTGATTCTGACAGTAAGATAGCCTTCAGCAAAAAATATCCCGGTTTCACGGTATTGCAATTACAGCTTTAAAATGTATTATTTAGAAATGTCTGGGTAAAATAAACAAAAAAACACATTGCACACAGGCAGGGAGACGGATTTCTAAACTGCACTTTCTGTCCTTGAAGACTTTTTTTAGTCGTTTTGAAACTGTGACTTTTTTTAAAGGTACACTGTGTTGTGTTTTAAGTATTTTAGTAGCTAAAATCAATGTCTTCATTCATAAATATGTCCTCATTGGTGTAAAATGACCTCTGCCAATGATCTGATTTATCCTCGTAAGCGAAGAATTTCTTATCTGTATTTACATTGGACGGGCAAGTCCAAGGAGGCTTCCATGTCGTTCCGTCATTTTGAAAAACTCTAATCACTGAGAGGGACATACAACACTAGCCTACCTGTCTAGCTAATCCACAACGCGTTTTCGTTCAGAGCCAGCGTCACGTGACTGAAACCAGCTGAAACGGAGAAGGAGATCAGTGAGAGGCGCTTATCACCGCCCCGGCACATTTGAAAGCCTGCACTGCACTTTAGTTCATAATGGAGGATCATACTTATGCCGAGCCAGAGGAGAAGGAATCCTCGTCGCCAAAAAAAGCGAAAATTGGAAGACATGTTGTCATAGCTTCTTGGTACATAACGGCTACCGTAGCGAGGCGCTAGAGAGCACTATTCGTTTGAATGCAAAATCCAATTTCACCGCTAGATGGGAGAAATTCCTACGCAGTGTACCTTTGAACTGCGGAATACCGTGAAACCGGTAACCGGGCCAATACAGACCCATCGTTAATGTTATTAGGAACACCTGTGCTTTTCCTACAATAACCGCGCGACTCTGCGATGGAAGTGCACCGAGCCGCTTCACCTTGAGGTTGAAGGTGAAAAGCGACGGCACGGCGTTCTCCTTCAGCACTCGGTTGTTGCAGTCCCTCTTGAAGCAGTCTTTGGTGAAGTGGTGCGAGCAGATGTTGCTGTACTTTGTCGGCTTGAAGTTGTTTCTCCTCATCGCTGCCACCCATTTACCACAAACATCTGGCCGGGCCAGAGGAAACCTGGCAAGATAAGAAATGTATCTAAATGTACTTCTAGTACAGTGAACATGCAGACATACTCATACAGTTTTTATTTTTCATACTATTGTTCTTATTTTTCTATTATTTGCTATATTTTGTTATTCCTTTTCCATCACTATTGTGTAGTCGTTGTTGTAATATAATTTTGTGTTCTTTATAATATTGTAAAATATTGTAAAATGTTAACATTATTCAGGTGGAGGCTTCATTCCATGGTTTTTTTGCCTCTCCCTGAACTGTACATTATGTTTGTTTCATTGTGCAATATACAAACTAATCTACTTCGACTACCTCAGGATTTATTCCTTCTGTAAGGTTTATTTTATCATCATCAAAAAGATGTGTATTAGTTCCTAGTCTGATCAGTGATAATACATTTAGTTTTATTTAGGAAATAAACTGTCCAAATTGTTAGCTACAGCCTGGTGCTGTAAGAAATCCTTTTTTTGGTAAACACTCATAAGGGGTAGTCATACACGCAGAACACAAAGCAGCACCTTAAAACACGAAACTTTTTATTCTATGAACTGTCACCTGAATGCCAGTGCCTTGCTCTGCCGGACTCCAATCAGAATAAATGGAGTTTACTGTTCCCGTATTTCTGGTCAGAAAAACATGTTGGAGACTATGCTAGTAAGTGTTTTTACGAACATATATTATGTCCTGGCAAATTCGGCATAAAGGCATTTGTTTAAAAGATATTCAGTTAAGTTTTAATAGCATCGAAACTGGAATGGTTGGGTATCGCAATTGTAAACACGATGTAGGTTGACTTGTTACTTTGGAGACGGTGGACTGGGCGATTGGCTGGCGAACGTGATAGAGGACTTTCAATTTATCGTTGTAAAATGGTGCTTGGTGAATTGTATTTGAGCCGATTTTATTAGATACATCCACCGACCCAAGACATGTCTTTTGTCGAATCATACCACCCTTGTGCTGTTGACAACGAGCAATTAAGCTTTAAAAAAGCAGAATAGTAAACGCAGGCTGGCGTACTTTCTTGGTAGTCCTCACCAGTACAACACTGTTTTTCTATCACGTCTGGACAGCTAACGCTAACTAGCTCAAACAAATCATTTAAATAACCTTACTTGTGGAAGGAAATGTCTTTGTCTTTATTGTAGCGGTTCTTACAGCCGTACGCTGAGCACGTCTGAACCATGGCTGCTGCCCGGACTGTACTGATACTTGCGAAACTCAGGTGGTGTTCCTCCTTGCCCTTCTTCAGGCTTCACTGCCACTAACAATCATGGCGGCGCCGGCGGAGATGGGGTTACACGAACTCGGCTGCTTTCGGATCTGATCGGCAGAACTCGCTTCCTACACCTTACCATAATATCTGACAATGTGGGACTACTTTGATTTTACAGTGTGAGGTTGATACATTCAAAGGCTGCTTTGACTTTTGTTTTTACAGTCTATGTTTTATCTTTTATTTGCCATTTAATTTGGTTAGAGCTTATTGAAATATTCATATATAACCTGATCGTTACAGGAATTCATGCTATGGACCAAAAACGTACTATACATTTTAGGCCTACTAAGAAATTCTGAAATTCTTTCAGAAAAGACTATTGTACCTAGGCCCAACAAGAACAAGACCAGGCTGTGTTTTATACAGTATTTGTTATGCCTAAAATCAAAGTAACTAGAGCTAAAATAGTATATCCTTCTAATTAGTATAGCCTTTCACACTCAGATTAATTTAGATTTAAATAACTGCCATTTTTTTGAAAAGTTGATATAGAAACATTGACATACATTATATATATATATATATATATATATATATATATATATATATATATATATATATATATATATATATATATATATATATATATATATATATATATATACTCAGAGGAGGCTGGTCCATAGAGGCAGAGGAGGCTGCTCCTCTTTTTTGAGAGGCAAAAGGGATATCAAAATACATTTAAAAAACAGTAATTGGTTGATATAAACCATTCATTTCAGTTTAATTTGTACAATAAATCAAACCGAAGCCCTAATCTTGTTAAAAGCACCTTTTCTGTGAATCTGTGTTAACTGGCACGCAACATCAACAATAACATAACAATCTAACGTATCAACAATCCACGCTAACTAAAGTTATGCACTTGCCAAATATGTGAGGCCAAGGACATCAAAATGAAGTAGAGTCTGGCGCAAAAGTCCGGCTCAAAATGAACCTAGGGGTTAATAACACATGTGTACCTAGTCGACCGTTCTCTGGGATATGTTTTCATGCTAATCGAATGTGAACAGTTTTAGCGCAAACCGCTAATTAGCTTATAACGCTAGTCATCGGGGCACGGGTAAAGTAAAAAGAAATCGCTATTTCTGTACTACTAAGAAGGCTCTTTCTAAACTATCTTTTTAATAAACTGTCTGTACACTTACAAAGTTCTCAATGCTTTGGTTTACATGTAGGCACCCTCATTATGCTACCGTGGAAGTGTGGTGATATTTTGAGCCTTGTTAAGCTGCAGATACACTGACCAGACGGCCGACTGTTGGCAGAAAAGGCAGTTGGACTGATCAGTGTCCCCGAGTTGGTCAAAAAAGTTCCTCAGAACACACCAAAGCGATTCGACGTAATCCATAACAGCAGGCGGCGCTAATCTGTATTGTCGCCCAAAAATGAAAACCGGCAGCTGATTGGATGAACGCGTCACGTGGGTCTGGTTTCTCCGGAAATTCAAAGCCAGACTGTCATGGCGGCTTATTCAGAATACAATCTCATATTGTACTAAAATAGTTCACCGAAACGTGTTTCTGAAAACATTTTAAGTGAGCAATGGGCCGTGCAGTTTCTGAATCTGTCTTCATTTCAGATCGACAAAGGTCAGTTTGAAAGATTTTCGTCAGATTTTGAGAGACTCTAGTCACACTCATTCCGCTCCCCGTTTCCAGGTTAGCTCTCCACCAATCAGATGGGTCATTTGAGTCCGATTGCCGGCAGCACCCGCCCCGCCGATTATACATGTCAAATCGGCCAAAATGAAGGCCGACGGCCCCTCTGACGGACGACGGCACGGAACACACCGAACAGACTCGAGTCACCGACCTCACCAGACTGTCCGACGGCCGATTATCGGCTCTGTGTGTCCGGGCCTTTAGTGGTATAGAAATAGCGATTTCTTTTTACTTTACCCGTGCCCCGACGACTAGCGCCATAAGCTAATTAGCAGTTTGCGCTAAAACTGTTCACATTCGATAAGCATGAATACAAATCCCAGAGAACGGTCGACTCGGTACACGTGTTATTAACCCCTAGGTTCATTTTGCGCCGGATTTGTCCTTTAAGATACCAGCAGACGAGCTACTCCAGCACCAATTCACCAAAATGAAGTATTTGAACCTTGTTATCAAATACAAAATGAGGGAACAACTGCAAAAAAGCTCCATTTGCACCATAACTTGTTGAATAGAAATTCACCAGAAATTCTAATCATTATTTATTATCTTTTCATTTCATGGCTAAAAAGACACAAGACTCAGCTGTGAAAGAAAATGTTTTATTTTGAACTTTTTCCTTCATTTAAAACAAAAAAAAAATCATTTTCATAAGATGTTTTCGTTAAGTGTGATGTAAGATTATATTAAAATCACTTCAAATAATCCTTGTTAGTTTCTGGTCAGTATTTTGTACAAAACAAAAATGGTTGGATGCTGAATGTTGCGGTCGTTTGTTTATAAAGATCTGCTCTGGAAAAATATCTTTGTTGCGTGTTTGCTAACTGGTATACACCACAGACAAGTGTGAAAACAAAGGCCGATATCATGCGTTATATACAGTATACCGTAGTTATCAATATTTCTACATATTTCTACACTGTTTATGACATCATGAAGAGGTGTGTTGCTCTTTAAGCTAACTAGCACTAGCGTAGAGGAAGTGGGAGTGTGCAAACTGGAAGAATTGCACATTGTAAATATCAAAATATTTTTGAATTTCAACAATTTTTTCCAAAAGCAAAAAAAAAAAAAAAACGTTACACCATTCTTTTTTTTTTTTTTTAAAAAGTGCAAAAGGTTATATTTTTGGTTGCTTCTGTATGAAATCCCTGTATGAAAGCTCATGCCAAAGCATCGTGGGAGATGTAGTTGTGAAAGCCAATCAAAACGTCGTCATGTATTTGTTAGAACGAGGTGTTCAGATACAGTTACTGTCCTGACAGCTCGGTTTATCGATTCCGTTTTGCATATAAAAATAAACCAGCAATATTTCACAGCTAGGGCAGGCTGAATCATGGGAAATGTAGTTTAAACACTGCGATGATTTCCAACACCAAAATTGGTCGGTCAGAAAAAGAAACTTTATTAATGAAAGAGGTGGTTTCAACAGGCGAGGTTGGTCTGAGGAGCAATATACAGCAACAAAAGACCGCGACAACTATGACGTGTGCGTTTTTCATCACTATTCTGTATAATGTACTGACACTAGTAGTTAAGTGAAAAGCAGAAAAAAGGCCACAAGGCTCTAACCCCTCTGTAAGTTCAGTTTAAACAACCGCAGACCGAAAACTGGTTTAAAAAAAATTCTTTACAGCTCAGTTTCTCCCTAGCTGGTAGCTTATTTACAGCTGTCAAAACTCAGAAATCTGCAAAACAGGCTGGGCTTATGATTAGGAAAGTCTTTCCCCCCCATCTATATGACTGCACTTAAACACACCATTATAGAAGAAGGAAGGACAAAAGGAAGGAGGGAAACATTGAAGGAAGGGAAGGAGGTGAAGGCAACAACGAATGAAGGGAATATTTCAAAATATGAATACTGTACACAGTACTGTAATACAGTACTGTGACAGACTTCAGAGAGAAATAAATACATAGAAAAGTGCAAAGAAAGTTTTAAAGAGGACTGCCCCAACTAATTCTATATACAGGAAACACTGTATTTCTTCTCCTCTTATATTAACATAAATGCTTTCAGCAAGTGCACCAGAAAACGACAAACCTGTTTCCTGCAATTAGGAGAAATGTCTAGAATCTCTGACATGTACGAAAAATGACTCTTATTTTGATAGTTCAGTCCATCTTTCCTGTCAGCTATGATAACATTTTAGTGGGAAATATTCAATTCAGTGATAAAGGTTTTGGGGTCTGTGAGGTTGGATAAACAAATAGGCCTCCAAAAAAAAAAAAGTTATTTTTTTATATATATATATATATATATATATTGCAATAAACACACCGTCTTTTTTTCAGAGCTGTCGGTTGCATCTCACAGTCCTCATTCGCAGAATGGAACTGGATCAGATTTCATAAAGGCAGCTACACACCGGGCCGACCGTTGGCAGAAAAGCCAGTTGGACTGATCAGCCTCCCCCAGTTGGTCAAAAAAGTGCCTCGGAACACACCAATGCGACGAGACGTAATACGTCTCCATAACACAGGCAGCGCTAATCTGTATTGTCGCCCAAAAAATTAAAACCGGCAGCTGATTGGACGAACGCGTCACGTGGGTCTGGCTGCTGCTTCCAGATTTTGGATTTTTCAACTGGCCATTAATGGCGACTCATTCAGAATACGATCTCATATTGTACTAAAATAGTTCACCGAAACGCGTTTCTGAAAACATTTTAAGTGAGAAATAGGCCGTGCAGTTGCTGAATATGTCTTCATTTCAGATCAATAAAGGTCAATTTAAAAGATTTTCATCAGATTTTGAGAGGCTTAGTCACGCTCATCCCGCTTGCCGTTTCTGGGTGAGTACCGACTGCCCTGTCTCCGACTGAGCATGTCAGGTCAGCCAAAATGGAGGCCGACAGCTGCTCCGACGGACGACGGCACGGAACACACTGAACAGACTCGAGTCACCGACCTCGCCAGACTGTCCAACGGCCGATTATCAGCCCGGTGTGTAGCAGCCTTAAGACTGACTGATTAAAAACCAAACCATAGCAATGTAAATGTACGAATTTTGAGCCAAAAGTGATCTCCGTGCAAACTAGTGTTTTTAGCTCCAGTAGAAGATCTAATCTCTGTTTAAGCTAACACGCCCTAACCTCATATATCTCATCAACATTCTCGTATACTGGACATAAAAAGTAGGGTTGGGCATCATTTGGATTTTAACAATTCTGATTCCAATTCCGATTCTTCCTTTCGATTCCGGTTCTTATCGATTCTCGATTCCGATTCTTTGAGGGGTGGAGTTGAAACGGGTCACGTGCCTATTTCACAAATAAGAGGAACATTTTATTTTGATTCAATGGTGGTTTGCAGTTTTACAGGACTTTTTTCAAAGTAAAATAAAGCCAGACTAGAGCTCTGCTTACTGTGCTCCAAGTGCCTGGTCGCTTCGGAAACCAGAACTTGTGCGTGTTAAATTTGGAACCCATGTTCAGATTTGAAACCAAATCCTCTAAACGATTCCAATAAAGAAACGATTCTACTGGAATCCTAATTTTTGAAACGATTCCAAATAGGAATCAGTTCTCGATGCCCAATCCTAAACAGGAGGCTGCACGTTTTTGCCGGTGTTGCCAAAGGTCTCCGTTTGCGGCCGTTGAGACGGCAACACGACCCCGCAGATTCCAAACCAAAACGGGTCAGAAGTGTTTTTAATTTTCTCCAATTTAGGGGCTTTAGAGCAGTGTGAACGCCAGGTGGAAACGTAGCCAAATATATTGGTTTTTAAACCAAAACACAGCAATGTAAATGCAACCTATCTTGCACCCGGCGCAGTGCAGTGCTAAGCCCGACGCGAGTGTCTTTGCTAGTTTCAGACCGACGCAGTTGTCGATTTCCCGTCCAGCGCCCACGCTGTTTAAATAATAAATGCACCTGCGCCCATCTGTGCGCCCATGGGCGTGCTGGTCTTACAGGGAGGTGTGTTCAGGTGCATTCTGGGCGTATTGCTATCTTGAGGCAGCGGGAAGTGATCGCGCCACTGACCAACAAAAACCTGGTCTAAAGTCAATAACGCAGCATTTCATTGTTATTTTAACAGCGCATTAGTAAAATGCGCCTAGGCTTAAGCACAGCGAGCGCA
This sequence comes from Sander lucioperca, assembly GCF_008315115.2. NCBI lineage: Eukaryota > Metazoa > Chordata > Actinopteri > Perciformes > Percidae > Sander > Sander lucioperca. The sequence goes on along the minus strand of NC_050186.1, from coordinate 33,745,751 downwards.
CACTATGCTTGTTACACAGCACACAAACATGCAAAAGAGTACAAATAAAAATATTACAGTGCAAATCCGCCATCATAATAGCAATGCGCCAAGGTCCAAACGTGCCTGGCTTTTAAAGGGAATGGGAGATGACACTGATTGGTTTCTTGCATGTTACGCCCAAAACACACCTATGAATTAATGACGACACTAAGTACAACCCTTTTGAACTGGCACAGCATCAACTGGTAAGCAGTCAAAGGTCATCGACCGCGAGTCAGCGGACATTCACATCCAACGCTAGAGACCGTCTCTGAACAGCGACCAAAATCCCATACTGACAGTGTCAGCATCACGCAATAACAACTGGACCAGCTCCATTCATTCAAGAGCGTGAGAAGCTCGACATCGTCTTTACAATACACCGTCCCCAGAGACAAATGAACATCTGTGCTCACTGGCTAGGTTTATCGGCGCTCCAGTCAAACAAACACTCTGGGCGTTTTCGGACAGTTTGGGTGATAACCTAGGCCTGCAACGAAGGATTAGCCTCATTATCGAGTCATCTATACATTATTATTTCAATTAATTGTTTTTGCTATAAAGTGTCAGAAAGTTTCCAAAGTCCAAGTTGACATCTTCAAAAGTCTTCTTTGGTCCAACAGTCCAAATCCCAATGATATTCAGTTTACAAGATTATAAAACCTGAAAAATAAATCCTGCCATTGGAGAAGCTGTGAAATCACAGAGTGGATGCCAAGTCAAATGTACTTAAAACTCACAGAAAAGATGGACTAAACTACCAAAAAAAAAAAAAAAAAAAATATGCAGACATTCCTGCAAACATTGCCTTTAAACTGTAACAAATAAAAGGCTACTGTACAATAAAATGTAGAGTGTTTGGGTTTGTGGCTGAAATCATTCAGTCTACATCCTCCCCGGTCAGACGGGGGTTTTCATCACAAACCCAAAGACAAAGAGTCTGGTTTGCAAGAAGAGTCACAATCTCACGTTTTTAACGAAAAGTAAATTAAAAAGAGACTTGCAACAAAGAATGGGAGCGCTGTCAGCTGGGTGAGTTGAATGTCTTTGAATACTGCAGAAGCCAAAACGCCTCAGCAGCCACGGTCCACCCAGAACCTGTGAAACCAGTTCCATCACATTCAGTTGCTTTGTCACTGCCAAGCGCTGTCAGGAACTAAACAAGAACTTAAAGGTCCCATGACATGGTGCTCTTCGGATGCTTTTATATAGGCTTTAGTGGTCCCCTAATACTGTATCTGAAGTTTCTTTCCAGAAATTCAGCCTCGGTGCAGAATTACAGCCACTAGAGCCAGTCCCACAATGAGCTTTCCTTAGGATGTGCCATTTCTGTGTCTGTAGCTTTAAATGCTATTGAGGAGGAGAGGGGCAAGGTGGAGGTGTGGCCTTGACCAACTGCCACTTTGCAAGCCATGATGTCTCTCTCTTCAGCATGGCATCATGACTTTGCGTAAACATACACGCCACTTTCCTAAAGCCAAATGCCGTGTTATCTGTACGCATTTTCAGCTATCCACGTGTATGTCTACGCTGTATACAGCAGATGTAAACATACCCATGTTATCGCAAGAACGTGACGTACTATCGTGAGAACGTCACACATGTAAAAAAAAAAAAAAAAAAAAAAAAAAGGTTGGGTTTAGGAAAAGAACATTGGGAAAGGCTTTAGTAACACAAAAAAGCGACAAAAACACGGAAAGTAACGACAAAAAACGCTTAGGAAAACAATAAACGGTTGGGTTTAGGAAAGAAACATTGGGGAAGGCTTAAAAAAAAAATAACAAAAAAACAAAAAAAAAAACGGCTGAAAATCGCCACACGCGGGACGCAAACCCGGCTCTCCTGGGTGAAAGTCCTGTGTTTTACCCGTCCGTCACCCCAACCAGCCTCCTAATGCGGACCAACGTCACTTTATACTACTCGCTATGTCGAAAATTCACTCGTAATGTAGGTCAATGGCGGGCGAATTGCGTTGATAAACACGCTAAAAAGCGATTATGCGTCTTGATAACACGCCTAAATGGAATACGAATTGGCGTGTCATACATACGCCACTTCATGAGATCAGTCTGCTCTCTTTCTCATGGGTGGGCCAAATTCTCTGGGCGGGTAAAGCAGAGAAAGGGGAGGTAACCTTTCCCCTTATGACGTCATAAGGGGGAGATTCCAGATCGGCCCATCTGAGCTTTCATTTTCTCAAAGGCAGAGCAGGATACCCAGGGCTCGGTTTACACCTACCTCAAAAAGTGAAATTTTCATGCCATGGGACCTTTAAAGCTCCAGAAAAAGCCAGTGAGTGGACTTTGAGCTAAAAAGATTTGGTCTCACGGCATGTGAATGATAGCCACTGAGAAATGACTCCTCTTAAAAAGGTGCCCTGCCACACAAAAACGTTTTTACTTGCATTTTTTGAAATATGTTAGGTCCATATGTGTTTGTGTTATGTGGTGAATGTGAAAATGAACTGCTACCTCCTCTGTCAGCTCTAGCCACTGAAAAGAAAACCAATTAAGCCAATTAACCAATTAAGCCAATTAAAAAAGCTGGTCAGTCTGACGTGGTGTTGCCTGAGCTCATTACTATTCACGAGCTCGCCCAGTTGCGCTGGGTAAAGGATGCTGACAGCCAGGCTCTCATTGGCTAGCCGTTAGCCAATCAGAGTCGAGCAGCTTAGCTCGTTGAATATTAACGAGAACTGGCACAAACCGAGCTGAGTCTTCCTGCAGGCTTTCTATACCACGCTAGAATGGCTTGACACAAGGTAACCAAGGCATTTTTTTCACAAACAATGTTACAGAGTCCATGGTAGAACTTCAGACATTACCACAAAGTAATGAAATATGTGTGACAGGGCACCTTTAACAGAATTGCTTTTTAAAACAATCATATTAGAATAAAATAAAAACCATGCATAATTTTACATAATGCACTGGCATCTAGCTAGCATAAATGATACAATCGCTTACATGCTGCACATTTAACACTGCTGCTAGTTACTGTAAAAAAAAAAAAAAAAAAAAAAAACACAAATAAAAATTGTCATGGTTTTGCATTAACACTTAGTCCAACAGGCTACACTCTCTGTGCTAGCCGTACAGGGATAATATGTAGCTATGGCAAAGCCCCAACAGCTAATACCACCTTCAAATTATCAGCGGTTTTACACAATAGCTGCCGGTGAAACATGGGTGTCATATCTATCTGGGATAAGTGACTTTGGGATATACGTATAAATAAAACTGACATGACATAAAATGATCACTGAACCAGGAGTGACATATCTATCAGCCACTTTTCCTCAGCATCGCTCTAAAGCCGTGTGCCGCTTTCAGGCTCCGCCTCCTTCACAAAACACATGTCATAACAGGTCCACAAGTCTTTCCAAATCATCTGCACATCTCTTTTGTTGCTTGACGGCAGTGTCTGTTTCTCTAGCAACAAGATATGACTCGTAAACCTCGTAACTCCAGCTCTCGGGGGGGGATTTTGTTTTCCAATTGAAAAGCTGCAGGAGAAGGGAAAACTGTACAGACTAAGTTATTATGAGTCAGTTTCAGACGGTTTAAGTGTTTAGTTTGTCACATTCAAAGTCCTCTGTTCTCCATCACGGAGTGGATTTACTTCTCCTCTTCTTCCTCCTCCTCCTCCTCCTCTTCATCATCTTCTTTCTCCTCTTTAGTTTCTTTCTCCTTCTCTCTGCCTCCCTCTTCACTTTCTTCAGCCTGTTTATCGTTGCCGTTTTCTCCTCCGCCTCCGTCTTCATCACCCCCAGCCTCGTCCTCGCCGTCTTTGGACTCTTCCTCATCGCCCGCACCCTGAAAATATGAACACGTGTCAGACCAGGGCTGTGCAATTAATGGAAATCGTAGTTCGCAATTGCGGCTCCTAATGATCGCAAAAACAGAACAAAGAAACAACTATTTTGCACATTATGTTCTGCAAGTAAACTCTTGATTTTGTTCAAACGGGAAAAGTATTGAGAAAAATTTCACAGCTCTTGGTGTTTTCAAGTTCAATAACTGCAACATCTTTCCAAAAGGCAATGAGTAATCGTGTTAAATAATCGTGATTCCAATATTGAGCAAAAATAATCGCGATTAGGATTTTTTTTCTCCATAATCGGTCAAGACTTTGATTTGATAGTCCTGCTTTTTGATAGTTGTTTTCAGACAAGGTAAAAGGGACTGTGTGTGATGGGAGGGGGTCCAAAGGTGTAACGTTACCTCCTTCAGGCGGCTCCTCCTCCGGCTCGGGACCCGGGCCTTCATCCTCCGGGACAGCGCCAGCAGCTTGTTGTGTCTCTGCCTCTTCTTCTCCTTCTCAGCCTCCTCTCTCCGCTTCTCCTCCGCCTTCTCTCGCCGCTTCTCCTCCGCGTGGTCCGAGTCCGACTCGTCCTGTCGCTGCAGCCTGCTCCGCTTTTTAGGCTGCACCATCCTCTTCGGCTGGCTCCTGTCCCCCTTCTCATCATCTGTTGTGTCCTCCTCCCCGGCACTTGAAGACGAGGAGCTGTTATCGCCTCCCAGGAAGGAGCGCTTTTTGCGGGTCACGGAGCGGCTGTCGTCGCTAGAAGTCGCCCCGGAATCGCTCCGGCCCCGGTCTTCCTGCCCGCTGTCCTCCTCCGCGGAGCTCTGGAAGTCGGATTGGGACCCGGAGGAGGACGAGGTGAAGGAGCCTTCGTCACTGTCGTCTAGGATGGAGGCTGGCAAGCCGATTACTTTTCTTTTCTTTGATGCGTCCACCTTGGTTTTCCGCATCGACGCGAACATTTTCCGCTTGTATAAGCTCTCCATGTTTGCGCGAGGTACCAGAGACCAGTGACATTAAAGAGAAAACCGAGCTGGTTGTAAACAAGCTAACGATGCAGCTAGTTAGCTTCTATTGGTTGCGCGTCACAACAACGACAGCATGTTATTTCCTTTTAATAACACAACATGGCGCCTGACTTGACCTCCCGTGCAGATTTGATTTGGGCTATTCGCGGAAAAGTTCTGCCTAAATGTGTTAAAATAGGATTTCCGAGCTAAAAACGGGACATTTCGTAGATGTTCTTCTCGGTGTAGCTGTGTGTTATTGTTGTGGCTGCCACTACTTCTTCGGTGTAAGGAATTACAGCACAGGCTGTTAGGGCTCCCCCCGCGGCGTAGAGCAGCCACTGCTGCTGCAGACTGAGAGACGATGGAGACTCAAAGCAGTCATTCGAGTTTATAACTTTCTCTTTAAATATCGTTCTGTAGCTTTCTAGTAGTGTTCCTTATACGTTCAAATCCAAACATTCCCATTTTGGTCCAAGTACATAATTTTTAGCGTCAAAATGCTGTTTTCGCATGCCCTTCTAAATACTTTTCCCCACGTGACCTGACACAGATAGAGGTTTCTGTATGATGACGTTGCTTCAGTACAGTACAGTACCATACAGTACAAAACAGTACATTACAGTAACTTGTTTGGCAGTCGGCACGGCCCTGTTTGGAAAAGCAGACCAGAAGCTAAGCTAACTGTTCTCATGAAGTGGCGTATGTATGACACGCCAATTGGTATGGCGTAATTGGCGTGTTATGAAGAAGCACACTCGCTTTTCAGCGTGTTTATCAACTCCTTTTGGCCTCCATTGACTTACATTACCTTGCGTTTGCGTGTGAATTGACGCCGTAGCGAGTGGTATGAAATGGCGAAAATCTGCGCGTGATGTTTCCTTCGTTTTCCGCGTGTGTTGTTTCCATACCACGTTCTTCTTTTCCTAAACCCAACCCAGTTCTTCTTTTCCTAATCCCAACCCAGTTCTTCTTTTCCTAATCCCAACCCAGTTCTTCTTTTCCCCCGCGTGTGACGTTAAAACCAACCGTAGCCTCGCGATAACACGTAGCCTCGCGATAACACGCCACGTGGCTTTAGAAAGTGGCGTGTATGTAAACACTGTGCTGTCTGCTGTATACAGCATAGATATACACGCGGATAGCTCAAAATGCGTACAGATAACACGCCACTTGGCTTTAGGAAAGTGGCGTGTATGTTTAAGTGAAGTCATGATGTCGTGTTGTTAGATCTAACCTGAAAGTCAAACAATAACACAAACTATCTAAGTATAGGTAAACTGCTGACAAAAACACTCAATTCAACTTGCAGAAGACGGGAGTTGCTGGTTCCTCCTCGGAATTATCTAAAGACTTGGTATTTTACCCGGATGGGCATGGTTTGGCAGGACGCACGCTAGAAAGTTTAATCTCTGCTTTGGGCTATGCTCCGCTTCGGTGAGCTTTGGTGTAGAAGTAGCTCAGTCTGTAGGGACTTGGCTCCGGGAACTGGAGGGTCGCTGGTTCAAGTCCCCAAGCGGACCAAGAACAGATTGTGGACTGGTTGGAGCCAAGGTGCCCTTAAGCAAGGCACTACTCGGTGCACCTGTCATAGGCAGCCCCCCTCATTGTGACATCTCTCTATTTAGTGCATGTATAGGTCCTGGGCATGTGTGTGTATTTCGCTTTGCTTTATGTGGAACATGTTAGCCACAACCACAACAACTTCATAAGGTGTCAGTGTTTTATTGTAGTACTATTGTGAAGTTCCTCTGCCCCGTATAGCAGCCATAGAAAAATTATTGGATGTAGCTTTTAGAAAGAAACCTGCCCTCAGATTGAACTTTCAGTGGGATTTTAATGTTAATATGAATTAATAACAGGTTGGTGAGTTTTCACATCATGGAAGAGATGATCCTGTATTTATCAGATTATGGAATAATCTTCATCAGTGACTGAGCAAAGTGAATCAGTTGATTATAAACCCTCTGACCCCTCAGGTGTATCAGGTCATCACTCAGGACTTCTGTGCCAGGAGCGTGCTCAGTTTAATCTTCCCGTCCATGGAGGCGGTCAGGCAGGTGCCACAGTCCACCGCCGAGCACCAATCAACTGTCACCACTGGCGCTTTGTGCCCACCCAGTGACAGTACACTCTCCAGAGCCGGCTCCCCATTGGTCAACTGGGAAGAGAGGAAGGTGAAAGGGAGACACGTTATAAAATCTAAATATAAAACAGTTTTAACGAAAATATTCATTTTGATTCAGCAAGGGAAAACAAAAGAAACACAAAAGTGATCTACAAATGACCAAAAAAAGTAATTAAAATGAAAATGTTCATGTTGGTTTAACCAGTAAAAACTTTACAATAACTATTTGCAAATACTTATGTTTGTCTAACTTATTTAAAAAAAAAAGCTGAAATAAAATCAAAATCATACAAAAAAAAACACATTTTAAAGAGCCATATAAGAAGCTGAAAAAAAATATATTCACGATAATTTAGAGTTTGTTCACTTGAGTGTGAACAAGATTTGCACAAACGATGATGAATTGCAACTGCTGCACAGCAATTTCCCTCAGGATAAATAAAGATGCATCTTGTCTTATGAAGGTGTATTTACTCTGTATATGAGTCCTCCGGTGCTGGAACAGGTCAGGACGTGTTGGCCTTCAGAGTCGAAGGCAAAGAGTCGACCTCGAGGAACCTGAACCTGAACAAGAGTTCATTCACAAGTTGAGACATCCATGCGTCATTGCCTTCATTTTATTTGATCCGTTTCACTCTTTGACCTAGTACTCCATCAGCAACATTTATTGTCCTGTGACCTTATTTATTAAAACTGTGATATCATCCAGGTTGGCTAGTGCTTTAGTAAAAGAGAAGTAAATTATAAATATAAACAAACATAAAAAGCTATTGCTGTCTGTAAAGTAAACCTGTTTACCATGGAAACACTAACTACCTGTTTGTATCCGCTGTATCCTGACAGGATGAAGGGCCCGGTGGCGTCCTGAGGTAAAACCTGATCCGACTGCTTCACCCCACACCGATGGATGTTCCACTGGATGAACTACACACACACACACACACACACACACACACACACACACACACACAGAGTATACTCATAACAGTTGTGGCAGTTCATTTTCAAACATGAAACTTGCTCTGTAAGATGTTTTTTAAAGTCCAAGATTTAAAAGACATTATTATGATCTGTAGAAATTCTGTTATCATGATGGGTTTTCTACAAAATAAACACACACCTTGCCATCTTCTCCGATGCTGAAGACGGTGTTTTCATCGTAGCTGAACTCTACACTATAAACTTCTCCGTCGTGAGCTCTCCAGCTCATAGCGCTCTCGTACCGCTGCATATCTACAGCAGAGAATTCAGAGGACTGTGTGATTCATACGTAAATGTTACAGAAAGTACTCCAAAATCAAAAAAGTAGAACTAGGTTTACACACAGCAACTGAATGTAGCTACACGTTAATGTACTGTACTGCACAATGTGCTGTTAAATGCAGAGGTTCGCAATCTTTTTTTCCGCCAAGGACCACTTACAGCAATGGTCTTCATCAATTCCCTATATATTTACCAAATGCATAACACTATTCATTATATAAAAGCGGATATTGTTAATTATTTTCATACTTGTTGTCAACTACTACTACAACTTAAAGTGAAGCTGAATGTTTCTAACCCTAACCATTGTTCCATTACTATATAACTACTTCAACTGTTTAGTCAGTACTTTAAGCTAACTATTTCAACTATTTAGTCAGTACATTAAGCTAACTACTTCAACTGTTTGTTAGTCATTTTAGCTAACTATTTCAACTATTTAGTCAGTACATTTATCTATTTCAACTATTTACTCAGTACATTTAGCCAACTATTACAACTGTTTAGTCAGTATTTTTAGCTATTTCAACTATTTAGTCAGTACATTTATCTAACTATTTCAACTGTTTACTCGGTACATTTGGCCAACTATTTCAACTGTTTAGTCAGTACATTAAGCTAACTACTTCAACTGTTTGTTAGTCATTTTAGCTAACTATTTAAACTATTTAGTCAGTACATTTATCTAACTATTTCAACTGTTTAGTCAGTATTTTTAGCTAACTATTTCAACGGTTTAGTCAGTACTTTTAACCAACCAATTTAGCCGGTCATGCAATACTTTCAGCTACTTATTTTCGCTCGCTTGCTAACTAGTTTACACACTGTTACATAACTGCAACATGTAGTGTTCAGGCACTACAGCTGATATATATTTTTTAATCACATCATCATTAAAATTTTCAAATTAGTTGAGTTACTCCACAATCTTTCCACGTACAACCTGACAACAGCAGAAGAACCCCTGGTTGGTAATCACTGCATTACAGGATAGGAAATATACTAGGGACCCCCTCATCATTAATGTCCCTTGAAATAATTTAACGTAGCCTATTTTTTTATACACTTTTATAGAAATACATATTTCTAAAGATGTCACTTTGAGCTCTTGAAGCAATGAAGGTCATCTGTCATCATTTCTGAGATTTTACACTGTAAGTGATCGTAAAAAGTCAGCAGAGGAAAATAATGATTCAATAATTTATCTACAATGAAAATAATCATCAGTTGTATTCCTGATAAACACTGACCAAACAGTCTGATGACTCCGTCAGCAGCTCCGGTCACCAGCAGGTTTCCATTGTGGTTGAAGGCTGTGCAGTTAATGGCTACTGGTTCAGGTTCTAAAGAGAATTGGAGCTGAGAGACAGAAAGCACACTGATTATACTACAGTCACATGAATTAAATACACTAAAGCTTATGCAGGGTTTTCCCTGCTATATAAGGTTTAGGTGCAGCACCCGAGCCGTTTTAGGCAGCACCTAAGCTAAATGAATGTACTAAAAGATTTTTTCTTAGATCTAATGATTGTAGTTGGACTTCTTTAGCTTTAAGTTTTATCTTTAAGCTTTTTGAGTGTTATTTATTTATGATCTCCTCTAGCTTTTCCAATGTTTTAGACAGATATGATGATAAGAACGGTCCAAAATGATGTGAAAAAAGAGACACAAAACTACCACAAAGGGACACAAAATGACTACAAAGAGATGCCACATGACCACACTCAAAATAACCCCAAAGAAAACAAAAATGACCAAAAAGCGATAAAACGCGACTACAATGAGATGCAAAAAAACCACTTAGAGACACAAAATGTTATTCAATTATTATTGAAAAACGTCACATTTTCTTGAGGAATGGCACCTAAATCCCCCAACCGAATACGCCTACCTAAGTCTTCCACAAAGCCAGGTACTGTATGCTAAACATACTAATGCTAACACTACAATTACCATATTAGTGTTACCGTGTAACGTTGATCATGTTAGCGTGCATAAACATTACATGCTAAACATTACCATAGAGCTGATTGTTACATCCTCAATGTTAGCATATTAGCATGATAGTGGCAAGCAAACAAATGTGTTTACCTGGCAGCTGTGAGCATGCTAACATAGTAGCATTAATGATTGTATGACTTGTAAATAACTTTCATGTCAACATCCAAGTTGTAAATTATGACAAAAATCTTTTCTGAAAACTGATATTTCTTGGCGCTTAATAATATGGTGATGTCTGAAAACGCAAACAAACACGGATGCTTCACATCAGCCAAAGTCCATCATTCACAGTAAATTAACCTAAATTTAATGGATAATGTTACATAGTCAATGCAATTAGTTCAAACCCTCACTTGACCAATTTTACAACCATCGTGATTAGTCTGATGACTTGAACGTTCCCAACTTTGAAAAACATGGTCATGTTTCCCATCTGTTTTTGATCATTTTGGAAACAGTCCATTGTGAGTCAGTCGGTATTGTAGGAGTGCAATTCAAAATTGGTGGAATACACTTTTAACTGCTAGCACTGCTCTGATGCACTAGCCTATTAACTACAAAACTATTCCTGAACTAGCTTGTTTTTTTTACCTGTTGTTTGACAGTCTTGGTGTCCCAGAGCAGCAGCTGTCCAGACACCGGTATCGGGAGTCGAGGTGCAGAGTCGACACTTCCGGATCGACTGAGAGCTGCAGCTGAGCAGACAAACGACGAACCACTGGGACTGCAGGCTAAAGACAAGATCCTGGGAGACAGTGGAGGGACATATTAACATCAGAATGTGTACTTCAACAACAAGCATTATTCATCGCTACTTGACAAAATGCAATACTCAAGCATGTAGTTTCTACCCAAGTCTCAGATTTAGTCTATTTGGTCAAGTAAATGTTCCAGCATTTAACTCCCCCTAGTCTTTATCGACGAAGTTTAATTTACGGGATTGTTCCGATGCCGCCTGAGGGTTCCACCGGATGTCCCTCATTATCAGCCGGATGTCCCTCACCTTCCGCTTTCTTAGAGTTGGAATCCTAAACTCCAGTTGATTTGGGAAACATCCTCCAAGCTAGAACCGACTACAAATTATATATATATATATATATATATATATATATATATATATATATATATATATATATATATATATATATATTTATATATTTATATATATATATATATTTATTTATTTATTTTTTTGTTTTTTTTGAGTAAAATTCTCAAATTCGACAGGCATTTTCATTCTAGAGCTCTACGTGCACATGTACCACCAAAACAAGTTCCTTCCCGAGGCTATTTTGCAGAGCCACCGTACCTGCGTCCAGTGCTTAGCACCGCACGAGACGACTGTGATTGGTTTAAAGAAATGGCAATAAACCAGAGCGCGTTTTTCTCCCATCCCGGAATGCTGTGTGGACTAGCCAGACCCTCCTCCGCAGCGCTGTGGAGGAAGGTCTGGCAATGCGAGACTAAACTCCCTCTGAAACAGCAAACCTCTGGTGTTTAGTCCAATGTCTTGGTACACATACATTTACATATAGCATCATCATCAGGTGGCAACGGAATTTAAACCAGTTAAACTCACTCAATTCAGAGAAATGTGTGTTAAAAAATCAAAAACAGAGCAGGTTTACCGTGGATGAGTTTCATCGATGTTCATCTCATAAAGATTCTTCTTGGCGTCCGTATCATACAGCCGCACTGTGCCAACACCGCTGCCTAGTAACAACTGACCACACACAGAGTTATTGTTACTTAGAGGGCCCTTTCATTGACCTACATACATTAACCTGAGATGCTAACCTTTACTATAACCTACGATATGCCTTACAGAACGCCTAACCTAAACCAAGGACCTTAAAATGTAGTCCCAACATGGGAGGTAATTCCCATAATGTGACATGATGTACATTAGTACACTTGTTAGCAGTGGTGGAGGAAGTATTCAGATCCTTTCCCTAAGTAAAAGTAGTAATACCACACAGTAAAGATCAGGGATGCACCGAATCCAGGGTTCGGATTCGGCTGAATATTGGGCTTTTTGACGTGGTTTGGTTTCTGCCGAACCTTACAATTTTTTCCCACCGAACCGAACCCTACGCGCGCTACGCTTTGCGGGAAGGTGTTTACGTAGATGGAGCGTTCAATGCAGTAGGCTGTGAGAAAGTGAAAACGGAACTTGTGAGCAGAAAAAGTGTTGTTTAGCAGTTCTTTCAGTCAAAAAAGAAGGCGATTCAAGTCCAGCTACATGTTCAATCTCCCGATTTGTCTCGTGGTGGCGAGGACCCTAAACAATACACAACATCACCGCTGTTACAACATCTGGTATGAAACATCTGAAAGAATACGAGTTGTGCATAAAGGAATCTACAGACAGCAGCCAAAATGCAGCAACTTCAGGTACGGCAAAGGAAGGACAGTCACAGCTAAAAACTTGTCTTAAAAGGTCCCATGGCATGAATAATTTAATTTAAGGAGGTTTTTTATCATTAATGTGAGTTCCCCCAGCCTGCCTATGGTCCCCCAGTGGCTAGAAATGATGATAGGTGTAAACCGAGCCCTGGGTATCCTGCTCTGCCTTTGAGAAAATGAAAGCTCAGATGGGCCGATCTGGAATCTTCCCTTTAGGACGTCATCAGGGGAAAGGTTACCTCCCCTTTCTCTGCTTTGCCTGCCCAGATAATTTGGCCCGCCCATGAGAAAGAGAGAGACATCATGGCTTGAAAACGAACAAAGCATGGCAGTTGGTCAAGGCCACACCCCCACTCTCCATCTTGCCCCCCCTCTCCTCCTCAATAGCATTTAAAGCTACAGGCACACAAATTGCACGCTCTAATTAAAGCTCATTGTGGCACTGGCTCTAGTGGCTGTAATTCTGCACCAAGGCTGAATTTCAGGAAAGAGACTTCAGATACAGTATTAGGGGACCACTAAGGCCTATATAAAAGAGACTTCAAATAGAGTATTAGGGGACCACTAAGGTCTATATAAAAGAGACTTCAGATACAGTATTAGGGGACCACTACGACCTATATAAAAGAGAATCCAGATACAGTATTAGGGGACCACTAAGGTCTATATAAAAGAGACTTCAGATACAGTATTAGGGGACCACTAAGGCCTATATAAAAGAGACTTCAGATACAGTATTAGGGGACCACTAAGGCCTATATAAAAGATACTTCAGATACAGTATTAGGGGACCACTACGACCTATATAAAAGAGAATCCAGATACAGTATTAGGGGACCACTAAGGCCTATATAAAAGAGAATCTAGATACAGTATTAGGGGACCACTAAGGCCTATATAAAAGAGAATCTAGATACAGTATTAGGGGACCACTAAGGCCTATATAAAAGAGAATCTAGATACAGTATTAGGGGACCACTAAGGCCTATATAAAAGCATCCAAAAAGTCGGTATTCAGTTTCGGCAGAATCTTAACCAGTGGATTGGGTATTCGGCCGAACCCAAAAAAATCTGGATTTGGTGCATCCCTAGTAAAAATACTCTGTTACAAGTACAAGTCCTGCTTTGACAATGTTGGTTAAGTAAAAGTATGTAAGTATCATCAGGAAATTGTACTTAAAGTACTCCATGCAGAAAAATCCTCACACATTTTAGAAACTGGAAACGATCCAAACTGTTCTGTCGATCAACTAAGTATTTAATCAGCTAATCATTTCAGCTGGACTTGTAGACCTGCACATTGTTGGGAAGTTTAGTTTATGATAAAAAAAAAATCGTATTTTATGCCGTGTGGACTAGCCAGACCCTCCTCCGCAGCGCTGTGGAGGAAGGTCTGGCAACGCGAGACTAGAGTCACTGTACTCAGTTAATGTGCAGTCCGTTTGTTTTTCGTACCAGTCTGTCTGGTTTGGTGGCCCACTCCAGAGACAGCAGGGGAGACTTGGACATGATGGTTGCTTTGGTCTGCATGATGGGGTTGAATGACCACACCTGAGGAAAATCAATCAATCAAACTGTATTTAAAGTGTAACATCACCATTAGACATGGTCTCAGTGCACTTTACAATTAAAAGGAACACAGAAATAACAGACAGCAAGAAAACAATTGAACAGCATTAAATCAGTATTAATAAACAATACAAAACCAGCAACATAAGACAATAAGTGATTTAAAAATGTCAATTGAGTGAGCTTCTTTATCATGTAGTGGGAGGCCATTCCGAAGATGAGGGGCACGGTAGGAGAATGCTAGCCTAGAAATCTAGACGCTCCCTAGTGGCAGCAAATGTAATTTGCAGCCAGGGTCGTGTAGCAACTCTCCGTTGGCTTGCGACCTGGAAAAACCAATGCGTGAATGCGTGAATTCCCTGCTACTTGAAAACAAAGAAGATGGCTGCTGCTGCTGGCGAACAGCGGTCTTTGGAATCGGCTTTGGCTGTGACTCTGGAAGACTTGGAGTTAAGCTTTTCTTTGAGAAAAGAACAAAGAACGGCACTGAAGTCATTCTTAAAAAAGGAAGATGTGTTCAGAGTTTTGCCGACCGGATACGGCAAAAGTTGAATCTATCAACTAGCGTTGCTCTGGTTGGTTGTAGAGCTATCCTATTGCGTGCAGAGGGAATTTGAAAGACAACCGTTTATCCCGCCCCTCGGATTGAGCCCTGCCAATGGTGAGTTCTAGGAGGCTAGGAGAATGCTCTATAACCAACTGATGTTTTGTTTACTAGGGGATGTTTGTACAACCCCAAAAGATAAATGATGCAGATTTACCTTGATGACTCCATCTACGTCCAAACTGGCAACCCGGCGACCAGAACAGTCGACCCTGGAAGAAGGAGAAATGCAAGAAAGAGAGAAGAATGAGTGTTTTAGGTTTTGTTATTATCTTTTATGTTGTCTACATGGACGACGTTCCACTTCCGGGTTTGCTCCGGTACATCCGGAAATTCCGCCGTATGTCCCTAATTTCGGCCGGATGTCCCTCTCCTTCCTCTTTCTTTGTGTTGACATTCTAAACTCCAGTGGATTTATGAGGACTATGGTTAACTGCTCCTCAAATCGTACACATGTTCTACCAAACCAAGTTCCTTCCCGAGGCTATTTTGCAGAGGCTCCGTTGCTCTGTCCGGCGCTTAGCGCAGCCCACAGTTTCTGCAGGTTTCACCGAGTCAAATTTAAGACTTTTTAAGACCTTTATAAGATCGTTATGAATGAAATTTAATACCTTTATCACAACATCAACTGAGCCCTAAATTAAGTTTTATTAAGCCAAGTATCGCTAAACTTGCATTTCCCCAAAGCCGAAGAATAAAATCTGTTTTATGTCTGTGGTACAATCTGAAAGAGACTCGCACCAATGACACGGAAGCTGACTGGCTGCAATGTAAGTTGCATGTTGGTCTCATTTGTAGTCATAATACAGCGAAATTATATTTGGACTGGAGAAAGAAAGAACTACAACACCACAGAATAAATTAAAAAGAGCATTAGAGGTAGCGTTGCATGGACGTAGGAAAATCAAGACCTGTTTGAAAAACTCTAAAATTTCAAAATCAAAATTTTTAGGCCTTAAAAAGTCTGAAATTCACTGAAGTATTATGTTCTAGGTCTTAAATAATTTTAGACTTTTTAAGACCCCACGGAAACCCTGGCCCAAGACCATTGTGATTGGTTGAAAGAAATGCCAATAAACCAGAGTACTTGTTTTCCTATCCTGGAATACTGTGTGGACTAGCCAGACCCTCCTCCGCAGCGCTGTGGAGGACGGTCTGGCAATGCGAGACTATCTTTTATGTGACTTTAAAAGCCAGTCGGGTCCGTCTGTGGTTAAAAATCTTCATTTCTTCAGATGGTGTTACTTTGTTCAGAAACCAAGCAGGCTCATAGATGTGTGAAATCCTGTGAGGAGGAAGGGGTGGGGTCAGTTAAACCAAACTGGAAGGGTTTGGAAGGCAGACCTGCAGTGCATGATGGAGGAGTGGTGTTCTCCGTATTCCTCCTGGCTGAGTTTGATGAAAGGCTGTTCCACTGAAAGACCTCCTCCCTCCGCTGCTCCTCCGCAGCTCCTGCTGTTTGAGCAGGAGTCGAGAGAATCGCTGGAGGCCTCGCCGAGAGGCTCTACCTCTCCTGCATCTCCCTTCTTCTCTGGTGTCTAAAAGAATACACGTGGAATCATGTTGTCAGTGTAAATGCAATCAACGTCCAGTCCCAGAAAGCTATACTTCACACATAATGCAGTTCATTTGAATGGAACAGCTGATCATGCCTAAGTAAAGTCTCTAATTCATCGCATTTGTCTGCTCACTTTTCAGAGCGCCGTCAGTCAAATCCTTCCCACTTGAGGAATGCCCTAATAAATTAAACTCCATTCCGGGTTTTGGCTACAGCCTTGACTTCCACGGCATGGCATGGTTTTATGTCAGTTAGCCTAATAGCTGGTTTGATTTGCATTGAGAGATGATTTTATGGAAAGTACCCCATGCCAATCTCTAGGTATGGTGAAGGGGATGTGATGATGTGGGGCTATTTTAATTCCAAAGGCCAAGGGAACTTTATCAGGATGCATAGTATCCTGGATCCATGAAATAACTGGCCTTTAAAAATAAAAATCTGCCTGCCTCTATGGGAATTTAACATAGGGGTGTACTTACTTATGCCCCCTGTATTTTAAGGAAGAACATTTATTTATTTACGTAACATTATTCTTTCACAAAGAAAATTGGTGTCCTTAAAGGTTGGATCTTTCCAAATTTTTTTTAAAGGCATTAAGATCAATTTCCAAAAGATTATTCTTTATTCCTCTTTTTGGTCAACTTTAGCATGGGTGTACAGTATTCACTTATGCTTAGCACTGTATATGGTGCATGTTCCATTTCCACTGTTTAGAAACGAAAGCCTGCTCCATTTTTTCTTTTCAGTTTCCTTCTGCTTCTTCTTCACCTGCAGGAAAACATAGCTGCGTTGCATTGTGGTATACAGGAGTAAAATGTAGGGTACACGTTATGTACGTTCAAATTAGCTGTGCATTGTGGGTATTATATAGTGGACTATATAGTGAACGAAAATAACCGCAGAGAATTCAAACACCACTCCAAAATGGCGAACACACTATACTGTCACTTAAACAAGCTGGTATTTAAGTCAATGTTCATCATTTATTCGCCTGTTGCTTTTAAAGGCATCATGTAGTCTTTGTTGCAGCACTGAATTACAGTTACACAATGTT
Source organism: Sander lucioperca (assembly GCF_008315115.2). Classification (NCBI taxonomy): domain Eukaryota; kingdom Metazoa; phylum Chordata; class Actinopteri; order Perciformes; family Percidae; genus Sander; species Sander lucioperca. The sequence goes on along the minus strand of NC_050186.1, from coordinate 33,728,336 downwards.
GTTATAAAATTAGCAGTCATCTGACTTTTTTGCTAGGCTAGTTAGCTAAGCTACAGTAATGTTAACATCAATCAACCAGCGTTAGCAGCTCTTTCATCCTGGTCAATGAGAGAAGCTATTTGTACCAGTGCTATGTGTTAATATTAAAGCCAATGTGCTACTGTATGGTTATCCTCACTGACTAGCAAGGGAGGACCTACCCACATTTGTTTGTACCCAAACATGTATTTGTTTGTCCTCAGATGATGGTGCTGGAAGCTTGGCGTGCGAGTGACTGCCTACGGGTTAGGTGAAGGTGCTACAGTCGTTAGCCAGTTATCCGGTAGCATGCCAGCTAGCTGGTAACATGTTGGCACTGGTCAGCCAAAACTGTTCACCCAACTAGCTAGCTTTCTACCTCTAGCTAATAACCACTTTGCTAGCTTGCTAGTTCAGTCACAATCAGACAATAAGTTAAAACAGTTCATTCAAGGGAATGTATTTGTAGCAAGGATTGCTTGTTCACCCACAATTAGTTCCACTACCTGTCAAAACCCCAATTTTTCATTTTTACGTTTAACAAAAATTATAGAACTTGTTAATTGGTGCAGTTCAGAGGTGTTGGCAGGTGCATTTTAAAACTTTGGAGAGAGCAAGGGTAGCGGTTTCCTCCTGCTTCCAGTCTTAATGCTAAGCTAAGTTAATCTCTTCCTGGTTCTAGTTACATACTTAACGTACAAACATATGAGAGCAATATCATCTTCTGCCTGGCAAGAAAGCACACTCATTTTCCCAAAAAAGTTAAACTATTCCTTTAATAAAAACTGACTGAACAATGAAAGCTGATTTTGTAAAAGCACACCAAACTGCTGTGATTACAGTTTGAATACCTATTCCCCCAGCCCCCCCCTTAGGGTACCTGTGATGGTGGTTTAGAGAAAAGCTCCTTCCTCTCTTTCTCATGTTCCTGAATTCTCTTGTGTCTGGGATGTGACGGCTGGTTTGTAGGCTGATTTGTTGACTGGTTTGTTAACTGTTGGGACTGGGAGCTTGCAGGTTCACTGGTTGATGCCTGACTGGAAACTGGCTTCACCTCCTTAGCTTGGACCGCCTCTTTGCACTTTGCAGGCTAGAAAAGACAAATTAATTTTAGATACAGAAGAGGATCTCAGGTCAGAAATCTATCAGCCACTCATAATGTTGGGAACCAACAAAATGGCCGCCAGAGATTACAGCTATAACTAGCATAACCGGAACATCTGTGTTGCTCCCTACAGGTCTCCGAAGAGACGTTTTAAAGCCTGGCCTTGGTGGTAGTGTGACAGACTGAGATGCCTGTCTAACAATTCTAAGATCAGGATAGCCACTGAGAGATGGTCAGTTTGGGTTTAGAGTTCCATGCCTCTGAATAATCGATGATGACGGGATGGTCATTTTCAAAATCTCCAATCAGACTCACAGAATCAGAAGGCCAATGATCTCTCGGGAGCTAAACTTATGTAAAAAAACTTCTGGACTTTGTCTTTTGGTTTGGAAGTTGTTAAGGGGTTTCCCATAGACTTCAATACAGTCAGTGTTTTTTTGGATCAGCAACTAGTGGACATTAAAGGGACTGCAGCTGATCATGCTTTAGCTCTTGGACCTCTGATTGGTCACAATCAAAGGCACACAATTTTTAAAATAATCCACGCAACTGCACCAAGTTCATTGGACATTCTGGAATTCAGCTGCTGCAGTGATCTGCTTTAAAAATTTGTATAATTCCTTGTTTTCAATCCCGCTGAGCTTTTAATCTTTTGAAAACATGCCCCACTCTTACCAGGTTGGTCGGTGGGTCCTTCCTGCCCACTGCTAACTGGCTTGGCGAGGACCCGGTGGTGAACTGAGGCACTTTACCCGGAGTGCGTCTGCCCTGTGGCAGGAATGTAGAGAAGAAGTTTCTGGAAGAAGTGGTGGTGGTGCTGACAGGGCGCTGGCTCGACACCAAGTCCCTAAGAGGGCGGGGGAGAGAGCAAAAAGGGACAAAGTTTAATAACAAAGCACTGAATGAGTAAAAAATGAATCCACGCTGTAATTTTGTTAAGACTTAAAAGCATGCAGAGATTCACTGGTAAGAGCAGAACAAAACCTTGACCCAGTTTCTATCAATTAACATTTCCTCTCATTTTGGAGTCACCCTCGGTTTGGAGCAACCTCCAAAAATGTCAACGTGGTAAAACAACTTCACTAACAACAAAGGTGTGGAGTACAATACTACAGTATATCATCAGTAGACTTCAATGTTTTCATAAGTATCCTAAGCTGACTTGAACATCATTAAATATAAGACTCCATGTCTGTCATTGATGCAGACTTTATATGGTACATTTGCTTTTGTTTTACTATTGCCTACATTTTAGGATAAAGACCGCATGTTGTGCATTTGCCTCGCCATTAGCTAGGTTTCCATCCAAATGTAGCGACGATTTTGACCAAATTTCCAGAAAATTGGCAAAAGAAATTCCGAATGAATACACTATCCATCCACTACTGTTATGTGAACATAAGGAGTTGGCACTGAGATAAACAGCTGGTGGAGCTAATTCTCCGGTCAGGTGACATTAAACCTTTGCAGAAGTAGAGGCTGCAACAAGATGACACAACTTTTAAAAGAGTGCCAGTCAAACTTGAAACGATGGAAGACGATGTACAAAACATGATGGAAATATGGCATTTCTGTTTGTTTCATGTATTAATGTGAGAAAGGTTACAGTCTCCTCATTGCTCCACACAGATCTGATGTTTTGGTCTGCTGCTATTTTTAGTATCTAGAGGTTGATGCTTCAGTGGTAATCTGGAACGACGACGGTACGTTTCCAGGATAATTGCCTCACACCCGGCGATGTTCTGCCGGATGGCCCCTGCCTTCCGCTCTCTGTGTGTTGCCATTCCTTAACTCTGTTCGTTCGGGAAACAACAACAAACTTCGAGCTAGCAAGCTACACACTTAAAAAAGGCAAGTTTTGAAGAAAATTTGGATCATGCAACAAGGCAGGCCTGCTTGGTTCTTTCAGGAATGATTGTAAAGATTTACAAAGAATAGGTTTACGGCATTTACTCTCTGACTGGGACGTTTTGGGACCGATTGTGGCAGGATTGCTGTGGACGAAGTATGGACTGGTAAAACGTTTAACCATGTATACAGCTAATTTAAATATCTAAGCTAAGTTACTGTATGGTGTGAACAGTTAACTGCATTTAATATTGTTTGTGACGTTTTCTTTTATCAGGGTGCAAATGTTCCTCCAAAACAAGTTCCTTCCTGAGACTATTTTGCAGAGCCACCGTCGCTGCGTCCGGAGCTTAGCACCGCCCAGGACGATTGTGATTGGTTTAATGAAATGAAAACAACCCAGAGCATTTTTATTTTATTTCTGGCATTTAAGTCCTCCTGTTATCACATGCATAAAAGCAGGTGGATGGAAACTTACCTAATTATGTTATCTCTCTCCTTATCTCTGTTAAGTTCTGCTCACACCAGAAAGTGTGAAGTGCAAATAGTTTACCTGCGTGTCCTTGCAAAATAGGTGGTGGTAGAAGCCTGTTTGGACTACTTGCTAGTTCGTCGTTACTAGTTCGTAACCTGCTGTAGCTGGAAAGCTAACAGCCAACACACTTGCCAGTTGGAAACATGCTAGTCAGTCACAGTAGCTCTTCAAGTTAGCAAAGGTCAGTACTGTCAACAGTTTGCTATTGGTCAACGGTGCAAATTTGTGCATGAAGCTATTGTCAGAACCTGTGACGCTGCCTGACGGTGGTTTTCCATACAACAGGACTAACAGGTAACAGGTGTCACTTACCTCAGTGACGTGTTGAAGGTTTGGCTGATCATCTAAATCAGCTCACTGTAGCTGTTTCTAAATAAACATTTAAACCTGACATGCTGGCAAAAAAACTGCCTAGAGGTCCATATTTTTATGTAGACATATTTTAACGCACAGAGAAATTAGCAGTTGCTGAAGTTGCTGACTATGGCCACAGGAAGCAGCAAAAGAAAGTAATGTTTGCACTGACAAAAACCTTTACCCTACTGTTGCCAGGGATGCTGTCTCTTAGTGGATACCGTCAACGAGTTTGGTTGAGATTAGAGAAAAAAGCTCAACCCAGCGCTATGCATTATATTACAGCAGTAATAATGTTGTAGCTTTACAACATAGATGACAGCGTGAATCACTTCAAAGACAACAGCCAACCCAAAAGCACATAAAGACGAGAACGAAGATGAGGACATTTGATATCTGGTCAGCAAAGCAAATGAGATTTTTCGTAAAGCAAACACATCAACAGCTGTTTTAGCTAAGCTAGCAGCGTGGCCCTAGGAAAGATAATGTTGGTCGGTACATGAAGCCAACTGTCTTTGTTGATCGTCTGAGGTTTTAACTAGTGCCACCAACAGGTCAACATTTAGGGTTGTTCAAAACTTTGGTTCATCTATCTAACTCTAGTTTGTAACCTTCTTAACAATTAACATTACAGCCTCATGGAATTGCTTGGCTAGCTGTAGGGATGCAGTCTTATTGCAGCCTAAACAGTGGACGACAACAGTGCAAACTTTGAAATGCATTCAGCCAATTACTGTGACACATGGAACCTCACGTTGTTGGGCCATCTTGTTTCTTTTAGTCTTGTTTAACAGTAGCTGGTGTCCAGATCACAGTCTTTATAATATCATTTATCTGAACTAAGCGCTGCATGTTTGATGCTGTTGCATGCTAAGCTGTGAGTTGCTTTTATGTATTTCAAGTGGAAAATACACATTTTGTGATTATCTGCTTATTACAATATTACATATGCTGTGTAAAAAATTAGATATTTCTTGACCACACCATTTAAAGTCACTGCTGCAGAAAGAAAAAGCACTTTGTGACATTTCTTCTTATGTCTTCTGAGAAACATTTGCAGTCATGACTTCTTAGGATGCTATGAAGGCTTCTTTGAAAAATAGCCTGAAAATGTTACCACTAGTGTTCATTATTTGCAAGCATAGTATTTGTTTAATTGCTATGCCGATGACACCAAACTCTATATAGGGGTTGAGCCTAAGGATGCTATTCTTTCTACCATACATAGGGTAGGATCAGATACTGCAATGCATTACTCTCAGGTCTTCCAAAAAGAGTCTATAACCTTTACAGAATGCTATACTGGCTTCCAGTTAGGATATTTCAGCTCAAATGTGCAAGTGCGAATAGTTGGATAGAATGAAGCGCAGAAAACAATGCTGCGGACTACACTGAAATGTAGACAATCTTAATATTATTTTTATTCTAGTACCCTTGTCCGCTCTAGTAATGTCCTGGTAGAATCAGTGAGTTAACAATTCAAATTTAACCTCTTAATCATTTTTTGTCTACACTAACATTTTAACCCCCATAACGTCTACCTCCTGCTAAGGCGTGGATCTCATTGGACATGTGTTGTGGGCTCAGCGTATTTGGAGTCAAAGTTCAGTGGAGCTGACATTTTGTTGTACAAACTGGTCGATATGGCTTGCACAGCTGCTCTGTATCTGTCTGTTCTGTTTGACGAATATCTTCAAGATTGGACCAGTTTTGATTTTCCAAAGGCGCAATTTTAAGTTTAATTTTACTGAACTCTTTGACCTGTCTTTAGAATATATCTCAGAGTTGATCTACCCGCAACAGCCTGAGGTCCTCAGACTCAGACACAAACCTGCAGGCTGTTCCTGCGACTCGATTTGAGACTAAAACCTGATTTGTGACAATAGGAGCATTGTGCCTTTGGTGTCAGGACTCCTCGGCTCTGGAATGACCTGTCTGAGGTACTCCAAATCACTACAGTACTACAGTACTGTGCCTTTAAATCACTTCTTTACTATTTATCTACTGGCATACCAACATTTTTTTTTAAATTTTACTATTCATTTTGAAGTGTACTTTATTTGTCAGCCAAGTCTACAGTCTTCTGTCAGCATGTGAGGGACAATTTAAAAAAAATGGATCGTACTGACAAAAAAACAACAATTCATCAGGTGAATTGTTTATTTGGCAACATCAACTGCATCACAGCACACAGTGACAAACAGCTTAAATACTGTATCATTAACAATAAGTTCATTAAAAAGTTTTTTAAATATATTTTATATGAACAAACAGAAAATAATTCTGCAGTTTTGTCGTTTTAAAGTGCCTCAAAGTCCTTTTAAAGTGATGAAGATATACGAGGTTTCTGAATGACAACTTGTTACAACTTCACTTCACTCTGAAAAAAAACTAAACTTCCTCACATTCCTCCCTCCACATCACATGTTCCTCTCATAATACTGCCGTTTCTAGGGAAGATGATTAATAACAAAACCATTAGAAATGAAAGAACTTTAAAAAATTCTCAAAACTAAATCAGAATTCTTATTTTAGTCTCACACATCTGACGTCTCTCTCATTACTAAAGATTTCTTCTAAAAATATTTACTTTATCCTGAGAAATCAGAGATAAATCTCATAACGCAAATCATACTTTGTACTTCATTAGCAAAGAACTTTAACATGCTTCATTTAGCAGGAGGCCGGCCATGTTATGTTCTAAAATTCAGCAAAGGGTTCTACTCTATACAATTGACATATTAAGCCCAGTTCAGACCAAAGAGTTGCAACAAGACAAAACCGTTTTAAAACGTTGCAGCAGTGTAAACTGTCCCGTCTCAGCTCAGCTTGTCAAGTCCCCAGTGGCTGGTTTTCAGTGGTGGAATGTAACTAAGTACATTTACTTAATACTTACTTAAGTACTGAACATAAGTACAAATGTCAGGTACTTGTACTTAACTTGAGTCTTTTCTTTTCATGCCACTTTCTACTTCTACTCCGCTACATTTCAGAGAGAAATATTGTACTTTTTACTCCACTACAATCATCTGACAGCTTTAGTTACTAGTTACTTCACAAATTAAGCATTTGGCACACAAAGCACATAATAGCAGTAATTTAGAAAATACATTTTATTATAAATCAAACTAACCAACAATATATAGGCCTACAAGTACAGCTGAAATGATTAGCCGATTAAACACTTATGCCTACCATACACTAGAAGAATCTGAACAGACTTTGTAAAGACTACAGTCTGACACCATCTCACATCTAAAGACAATCATCTCACATCTAACGTTAAAGACTGTCATAATATGTAAAGACAGGGGATCTTACAGGGTCACACATTGCAAGACCAAGCTAGCTAGCTACCGCTAGCGTTAGCTGGTAGCTTAAGGGAAAGTTTGCAGATTTTCTGTTCTACCGTACATGCAGATGAATGTCTCCAGTACCCGGAGGTCCGTGTTTATTCGGCAGTAAAACTACCGTTGGATGATGCGCTTCAGAAGGGTTGAAAATTGGCAACTTTCCCTCTTTAGTGTTTAGCTTAGCACGGCGCCATAGCAACCATAAACACCACTGGATCTAGCTGTTGCTGCTTCCTGTGTGGTGCTGGAGGGAGCGCACCCATTGGTTGTTGACAATGTTCACGTGATTTAACTTCATTACCAAGACATCAAACTTTAGATTTTGTTTGATTTTGTTGTAACATCAAGACGAGGAAAAAGACTGACTGGGACTGAGTTTTATGACCACATTACACCAAACGATTGAGACGACGGGGGCGCCCCAACTCTAGCAAGACTCTCAGAGTTTCATTCCGATATTGGAAAATAGTCTGCGACGGTGGAATCGCTTGAAAATTCGTTTGGTGTAAGGTCAGCATTAGTTGATTGACAGAACTGTTTGGATCGTTTCCAGTTTCTAAAATGTGAGGAGTTTTCTGCATTGAGTACATTTTCCCGAAGTAACATTTTCAATGCAGAGGTATTTTTACCGTGTGGTATTAGTATTTTACTTAAGTAAAGGATCTGAGTACTTCTTCCACCACTGCTGGTTTTATAACATGAAAGACGTCACTTGTTTTAACAGCCAATCAGCGCGGAGCGAAGACAGCTGGTCAAGTCAGTTACAAACTACAAGCTGGTCGAAAAAGGCAGAGTTTTGGAAAGAGGCTGTGAAGGGTGAGCTTGAGAGTAAATGAAGAGAGGGGGGTGCGAACAAAGCAGTGAACCAGAGGAATAAAACATTTCTACCGTTTCATAAGTAAAAATGTAACTGTAGCATCTCACTATCTCTATCCTCATTCATGTTTTAAGAGGCTACAAATTATATCCAGCTGCAAAGAAGCCGTAAAAGCTGGAAGTTAGAATGGAAGTACAGAGAGTTGTTTCTATGGAGACGATACACCGTGCCGTCTAGTCAAATTGTTGTAAACACAGGTTTCAGAACGTTGCAGACGCAATTGGTTGCAAGTTTCAACTCGCCTCGTCACAAATCTTTGGTCTGAACTGGGCTTTAGTAAAACTTTTAAAATGAAATACCAGTAAATCAAATGCAGTCAGTCAATGCACTGAGGTCAAATTAAACAAGCTAGCATGCTAACGTTTTAACACCAGAAACATTTCATGGGTCTGTCCTGTGTTTGGCGGTACGAAATGAAACAATAACTAAAGACATTAGCGTGAAAAAACACAACACCCGCAATGGATGGAAAGACCATTTAGAGAGAAGATTTAAGATGGCTGCCATCTGTAACACCGTTTTTGTTTTTCATTTAAGCATTAAACTGATATACAAGCAGAACTTTGTTTTAATCTGATATCTTTAAACAGTTGATATCCAGAGATTCTAAGGCTACATTTACATTGCTACGTTTTTAAAAACTAAAATCTTTTGCAATGTTTCCCCCTCCCATTCCCCCTGCTCTGGCGTTTCCCCCTCTCATTCCCCCTGCTCTGGCGTTTCCGAGCCCCTAAACCGGAGACATTTGAAAACTCTTCTGACCCGTTTTGGTTTGGACTCTCCGAGGTTGTGTTGCCGTCTCAACGGCGGCAAATGGAGACCTTTGGCAACACCGCCACCGACACCAACGTTTCTCCGCCTGATTGGGTCACGTTCAGACGTCTCGTTCTCTGAGACTAAGCTACTAACGTTACCATGGCAACTACCAGCAATGGCCAAAGTATACATGCAGCCTCCAGTTTACCCCAGTTTATGCCCAGTATACGAGAATGTTGATGGGATGTGCGGTTTGGCCGTGTTACTTTAAACAGATTAGGTCTTCTATTGGAGCTAAAAACACTTCGGAGATCGCTTTTGGCTCAAAACTCCGCTTAAAAACCAAAACGTAGCAATGTAAATGTAGCCTAACACATCCAAAAAATAATACTTTCATACTACCATTTCATTTAAAGCACGGCAGCCATCTTGGGTGCCCCAAAGGATTGCAAAGCCCCTCTGGGTCAGTAGAACCAGCCATGTTAGAAACGCATCGAGTCCTTGTCCAATAAATAACTTTGGTTAATGTTGTCCACTGTCTTTTAAATCAACACAATGAACATTAAAAAAAAACCTGACAGGACGGCAGCCATCTTAGTTGCAGTCAGTCATCAGTAAAGACAGAGGTGTTAGTGTCTCACAGCTCAGTGTCTCCCAGACGGTCCATGTTTTGGACGTAGACCGGCAGCTTGTGGTGGACCATCACGTCTCCCTCTCTCTGGTCCCGGCTCTCTGTCTGCAGGACAAACAGCTGGACGAGATAAGACGAGACACACAGGTTAGATACAACGACAAGAAAAAAATATACCCCAATAACATCGAGCCAAAGAAAACCATTTAACAGACTGTTGAGATCAAATGCCCCATCCAAAAAAAAAGGAATGCCTGCACACTGAGACTACATTTACATTGCTATGTTTTGGTTTTTAAGGCGGAGTTTTGAGCCAAAGGTGAACTCTGTGCACACGCAAGTGTTTTTAACTCTAGAAGACCTAATCTCGATTTAAACTAACACGCCCAAACCGTATATCTCCTGAACATTCTAGTATAATGGGCATGTGCATGCCTTGGTTAACAGGAGGCAGTATGTATAATATGCATTTATCTTTGGGACTTGGAAAAAAGTCTTAAAAAACAAATCATTTTATTCTCACCAGCTGGCGGAGCTGTTCGTTTTCTTCTGTCAGGCTCGTCATCTTCTGGACTTCAGCATCAAAACTCAGCAGGACCGGTTGGGGTGACAACCAGTTAAGGACTGGAAACCAGCTAATCCAGAGTTTAGAGGAACACGCAGACTTATTGGGACTTTAGCTTATTCACCGTTTCCCCCAGAGTTAGATAAGTCCATCCCAATGCTCCCAATAAGTGACAAAATAACGCCAACATTTTCCTATTTACATGTTGTGATTTGTATAGTCACAGCGTGTACAAATAACTGGGTCAGATGAGACACAGCCATCTTCTAACCGTATACATACTGGGAACTATATTCTCAGAAAGGCGAAGCACTGCTACTTCTGCTACTTGGGCGGAGTGATTTGCTCGCAGCACCTGAGAAGCCCCGTGGTGAGGAGCAGAGAGTTCGCCTGGAGTTCGCTCAGAGTTGGAGTAATAATCACTCCGCCCAAGTAGCAGAAGTAGCAGTGCTTCGCCTTCTGAGAATATAGTTCCCAGTTTGTATACGGTTAGAAGATGGCTGCGTCTTATGTGACCTTGTTATTTGTACACGCTGTGACTATACAAATCACAACATGTAAATAGGAACATGTTGGCGTTATTTTGTCACTTATTCGGAGCAGTAGGCTAGATGGAGCCGCTTACCTCCAGGATCTGTGCTAAGCTAGGCTAGCGGTGGGTGCGTCAGACAGAGTTACGACAAGCACGGAGATGAGAAGGGTATGTATGGACTTATCTAACTCTGGGGGATACGGGGAATAAGCTAAAGTCCCAATAAGTCAGCATGTTCCTTTAAATTACACCCAGACACAGTGCACCAGATGCACTTTAAACTTTCAGCCATGTGTTATAACTTCTTCACCATCACTTCTCACTAAAACTGCAAACTTGTAACATTGCGGCTGAGGATTCAGCCAAAGGATATGCATGCACTGGAAGAGCACTGACAGGAAGTTGTGCAGTGAAACCAGGAAGGTGTCGGACCACTGGCGGGAGAAGTACGGCGAGAAGGCGGGGTTCTGTTCGGGGGTGGGGATAAACGGCAGGATGAACCAATCCCGCCACTCGACCTGACTCTGCAGCTCCAACGCCTGCTTCTGGAAAAACTCCTGAGTCTTCTCCAGGTTTCCTTTCTAGAAGGAATAAAGGACGGATAAATGGGCGTAGAAGAGAGATTTTGAACTGTTCGTACAGTGTGGGTTTTTCTCTCTCTCTACAGCAGAAATCTTCAACAAGGGGTCCTCAGAGGGTCCTCAATTTTTTGAAAGTTTTTTTTTTTTTTAAGTACAGAAAATTAATTCACACATCTATAACATGAGACAGGTGCGTCGGAGGGGGATAAGTAAGTCCAAAGCTGCAGGGAAACTCGCGCACGCTGTCTAACAAAAAACAAATGTAACAGTGGGCGACGTTTCGGTATTAGACCATTATCAGGCAAAATGAATGAAGGGAGTTTCTTTGCAACTTTTGAAAGTTTTTTCAAAAATGTAAATGTCTTAACATGAATCCAACATATTGTTAGCAAATATAAATCAGCCTATTTGTGAAAAAAAAGCACACTGATGATGGGCTTATTGGCCTAGCCAGTATATCCTAAGGATTCACTGTGCCATTGTGTATTTTTAACATTAAAACATGATTTATGAAATCATACCAACAATTATTTTAATTTCTTAGTATTCTATGCACTAAAAAGGTATGTATGAAGGCTTTAGGCCGCCCCACATGTTACTGTAGGCCCAGTTTAATATGCAACTTGATTTTATACAACATGTAGTAAGGGGTCCTTGCTCCGTCTCTCTCTCTTAGAGAAGGGGTCCTTGGCTTATAAGACCCTTGCTCTACAGGATGTTACCTGGATGGTGTTGATGACGTAGTATCTGTACAGGCTGGTTCTCAGTTTGTTGACCGTGGACCTGTAAACATCCTCCAGTCTGCAGAACAGACGTCTGTCCAGGTAGAGCCAGTACTCCTTCAGACCAAACAGGTCAAAGTTCAGGACAAACTGCTGCAGCTGATCGATGATCTTATCCACCTGCAGATTACAGACATCTTTATCTCATCAATGCCCCGCTCTCGTGTGCAATTCTTATTTATCTATCTATTTATTCTTAAATCTTATGCCCTGAATGTACAGCGGGGAAAATAAGCATTCAACGCGTCAACATCTTTCTCAGTAAAGATATTTGTGATGGGGCTATCGGCATGACATTTTCACCAGTTGTCAGTAACAACCCAAGTAATCCACACACACAAAGATATTAAAACAAATAAGTCCATAAACTAAGTTGTGTGTAATAAAGTGAAATGACACAGGGAAAAAGTATTGAACACACTTGCTGAAATGTATTTAATACTTAATAGAAAAGCCTTTGTTGGTAATGACAGCTTCAAGACGACTCCTGTATGAAGAAACTAGTCGTGTAGTATTGCGATATCTTCCGTGGCAATACTGTATCGATACACAGACGCCAAGTATCGATGTATTATTACATACTGTATGTGTTGGTCAGTCTGTCTGCTCGACAATCCCATTTTGCAGCAATACAATTGAAGTGAGATGAACAGACAGAGAAATTGATCTTTTTAGATAAAACAGATGTTGACAAAGTTTCCTTTTGGGGACATCATATGAAATTGGGAAAAATTTGAAGTTGGAAAAAAAGGTAATAAATTGCAATATATCGCAATATGTTTAAAATCGCAATCATATCGTATCGTGACATAAGTATCGTGATGATATCGTGTCGCGAGGCCTCTGGTGATTCCCACCCGTAATGTACAATGACAATAAAGGCTATCGAGATTCTTTTTTGGGCCTTTTAGGCCTTTATTTTTATAGGACAGCTGGAGACATGTAAGGGGAATGACATCCAGCAAAGGGCCGCAGGTCGGAGTCGAACCCGCAGCCGCTGCGTCGAGGAGTAAACCTCAATATGGTACGCGCGCTGTACCAGGTGAGCTACCCAGGCGCCCAAGGCTATATTATCTTAAAAACCTAAAAGTCATCCCTTTTTAAAAGACTCTGTCTCTGGGCGCCCAGGTAGCTCAGTTGGTAGAGCGCACGCCCATGTGTAGAGGTTTATAGTGCATTCCAATTGTTTTCGGAACTTGGATTTTCCGAGGTCAAAGTCGGAAACTAAAATAATAAATAAAGAAAATAATCTTTACAAAAGAATAGTCGGTCTCTAAAACAACGGTTACACAAATTCTTCAGACAAATGTTCCGGCCGTGTTTCCATCAGTCGTACCCTGAAGCCTTTCTCCTTGTCGGCTTTGATCTCGGTGTCCAGGTGCTTCATGGTGCTGGTGAAGCCGCGGTACATCAGGTACTCTCTCACGTGTTCGTCTGTCCTCTCTACTGCCGAGCCCATGGTGACCTCTGACCCTGCCAAGGTACAGTATAACACAGTGTTTTGTAAAGTGTACAAGCGTTGGTCTGAGTCATGTGTAATCCTTCAGTGAAAACATAAACATCTGTGACATTGAAAACGTTTACATGCACATAATATTCCATTTTTTGCCCTTATCCTGAAAAAGACAATATTCCGATAATGGCTAATAAAAGTGAATATTCCACTAGGCTAATATTCCCGTTTGCATGCAGCTGTGCAAAATACGATTTTTTCAAAGTTTACCAGCGGTGGCGGACTTGTTGGACCGCTTTAGTGTGTAACTTTTCAACCCAGTCTGGTCACGTTATTTCTCTATTGATTCGTGTACACAGGCACCTTTTTGTCGGTTTTTTTCGTGGTGGCCAGCACGAAAATGTAAACTAATGTATTTCAATGGGAAGCATATGCCGTGATCACAGCACGACTACGGTAGCGAGTAGTATGAAATGCCGAAAATCCGCGTAAGGAGGTTGGTTGGGGTGGCGGATGGGACAAACAACACAGGAGACCGGGGATCGTGGCCCTCGTATGGCATTTTGTTTCCCCGTTGTCGTTTTCCTAATCACAACCGTTCCGTAATTGTCGCGCGTCCCCCGCGGCCGTCTCCCGGCGTGTGACGCGTCCTTTCCCCGTTCTTCTTTTCCTAAACCCAACCTCGCCGCCCCGTTGTTGTTGTCACGTGTCCCCCAGAGACCGCAGATCGTGTCCCGGGATTGTGACGTTTGCTTTCCCCGTTCTTCTTTTCCTAAACCCAACCTCCGTATAGATGGTTCCCATTTCGTGCTGGCCACCACGAAAAAAAAACAAGATAAACGTGTTCTTGTACACGAATCAATAGATTAAAAATAACGTCACAATTTCACGAACTGGCGTGAGACCGTGTTGAACTTTTTCATATTAATGAACGTCCGTTACATTCAAGCCATTACAAAATGAGTTGCTACAAAGCTAATTAAGACTATCAGCTCCACACAACTCTCTCTGGATTTCTCAGTGTGACTATGTTCAGAAGATTGGGTCGTCCGGTAATTTTCCTGCGCAGAAACTCGAGTGAAGATAATGACCTCTTCTGAAGAGTCCGTCATGTTTTTTTAATCCTCCGTGTCCTCCTTGGCTACTAGCAGCTGCGTGGAGGAGGGGGGGTGCTCGATCACAGAAGGCTTGTGTCATGTGGACGCCCCGACAGTTTTGTTGTCATTACTTAGAATTCCTCATGGGGGCGACAGAAACTACGCACTATAGCTTTAATCGGAAAATACTATATTGCGAAAAAGGCCTTATATGGAATATCCAACCGGAATATGCTGTTTACATGACCTAAATCAAATTCAGAATATTGTCATATTTGGAATAATAGTGGAATATTGGTGTGCATGTAAACGTAGTCACTGTTGTATTGTACATTTATTGGTTCTTTATCTTTGGTAACATATTATTTGACCCAGAGTTGGTCCGTGAGGCAAGATACATTTTAGAGGAATCTCACTATAAAGTCCAATCTGGGCAATTTGGTTAGAAGGTATTATTTTCATTTTTAAAACACGTCAAGTAATCTTCTTTTCTGCAATGGATTTCTTAAAGTCCATGTTTTCTTTAAAAGAGTCAAAATCAGATAGACAGTGCAGTGAGAATATTTCAACACGTTTCCAAGTCAAAGCCCATTTATGTCACTTATTTGAAGTACATATATCCTGAATTCAAGCCTAATTTTTTTTCTCCATATTCTAATGCAGTGACCTGTCTTACTCATTCTTGTTTCAAAACGTGGATAGAAACTAAGCATTTCTGTATTGGCAGATTTCACTTGTTTTAGGGTTATTTTTTGGTCATATGCAGAATATGATGATAACCATTTTGGGAGAATATACAGTATGTAGAAAAAGTAATTACAGTATGCTCTAATTCAACTTTTTCTATCCTGATACTCATTAATATCTATCAACATAGGGAATATGCAGATATATCACGTTTAAGGTTCCATTTTTTCATTTATTTATTTATTTATTTTTTGACAAGGCAGGCTGCACTATAAAAACACCGTTTTTAAACAGTGAAACCTAAAATGCATCAAAACATATCTATCTATCTATATGCTTCTGAAGGGGTGTAACACTGGTATGGCAATACCAGATACAGTAAGATATACATCGACTTTTCACTAGGCTTATGTGTTAAACGCGTAACGTAAGCATAAAATAAAATGCTGTCTGTCTGAATGTAACTGTTTCTGTAGTGAGAAACGTTAGTTTTGATTCCTTCCGCTCTGCATTTTCTTAAAAACCTCAAAGCCAAACTCTATTCAAAATGATCATAATACTGGACATATATAAATAAGGAAGCGCTCGCATTTACTCTCCCCCTTAGCAAACACCAAACATTGATAACGTCGCGAAATTTGATAAATTCAAGATATCTGTTCAATTTGGAGTGTCCCAGAAGCTCCAGTTAACGTTGGTTCCTATTTTCCACAACGACGTGCAACGTTAACGTTACCGCCATAACCAACGATTTAGTCACAGTTTTTTAGTATTCTGACGAATTTGTATAATACTTGAAAGGTTACATGTACGCCGAAACAACAAGCGGATCTCGTTTATACAAGAAAGGCCTTAAGTCGTTTCTAAATGTTTACATACCTCGGTGAATAATCAAGATTATCTTCAATCGGGCAAATTTGTACTGGACTTCGGGTTTGTCTTGCAAGACAACAGCGCGTGCCGCCGTGAAACAAAGCCTTCAACCCGCGAGAACGGAGTCAACCTAACTTATGTCCAGTGTGCTCCTCTGTCATATTCTGAACGTAATAAAATGTATACAACAACAACGAAGAGAAAACTCTTCCTGTTGTGTTTGCCCCCTGGGACAGTCATGTGACGAATTCATGACATGTGACGCAAACAACTTCTTTTTGGGTTTGTTGGCGGTTCGCAAACAACGACTTGGTGCATTACCGCCCCCAACTGGTATGGAGTGTGGACAAATATCTGTTAGCCTATGTACAACATTCACACAAAAAATAAAGAAATAATGATAAATAACAATAAAAAAAAAATATATATATATATATTTTTTTTTTAATATATATATATATATATATATATATATATATATATATATATATATATATATATATATATATATAGCCTATTCTCAATCATATTAATTTGTCTAAGATACTGAAATTGTACTTGATCATTTTTTTGAGTTCTTTTAGAACTAGATCAGGGGTGGCGAACCTGTGGCTCTTGAGCCGTATGCGGCTCTTTGCCTGCTCCTGTGAGGCTCTTACTGTGTGGCTGGGGGCTGTCTAATTGGTTGATTGTTGTTTTTAACTTTTCTGAAACATACAGTATTTCAGATAAGTAAAAAAAAAACACATTTGAATGCATCTGCCAATACATTTGCCAATTATTTTAAAATGGAAAATAATGCAGCAGAGTTTTGAGGACAGATTCTGCAACCTGAGGAAAAACAGCGGCCACAGATCACCTTCCTCGTTAACCCTTTCACTGCTGAATCCGACTGTTTGAAAGCCCCTTTAGTGACAAATGAGTGAGAGAGTTGCTTCAAGTGGCCACAACCGAGTTCAAGCAAGACCTGAAAAGGATTGTGGATAACAAAGACTGTCAGGTTTCCCACTGAGTCAATCTAAGTGAGGAAAAAAACTATGAAAACTGCTATGTATTATGACTGTCATCAGATCTGGAAGACACTGTTGCTGTTGTAGTGTGGACGTGCATGTGTTGTGTGGCTTTTTGCTATGGTGCATTTTTTTTTGTGGCTCTTTATACCTAACTGGTTGGCCACCCCTGAACTAGATTTAGGTCACACTGGCTACTTTTATCTTTGTGAAGTTTTGGCATTGCCAGACCTTCCTCCCCAGCGCTGTGGAGGAGGGTCTGGCTAGTCCACACAGCATTCCTGGATGGGAGGAAAACGTGCTCTGGTTTATTGGCATTTCTTTAAACCAATCACAATTGTCATGGGCGGCGCTAGATTTACGTTCCACTTCCAGGATTGTTTTATATTATATATAAAAATAGATATCAATGTGTATATATATATATACATTGATATCTATTTTTAACAGAATCAAAATGCATTCGGTTAAAAATAGATATAAATGTGTAAAGATTACAACCATATGAGATAAAAAAAATGAGTGGCGATGCAATTTTTTAATGGCCGAGGGCGTAATGTACATTCACTTGTTTGACTTCAGACGTCACTACGAGATTTGTTTTTCTATTTATTTAGTTATTTTGATGTGGGATTTGTTTTAAAAATCTAATTTTTTTTTTATTTCATTTGTGTTAAAGACAAAATACAATTTCAGTTGCACTTTTGATAAGAGATAAGATTTGATAAGAGGGCGTGTTTTTTTTTTTGTGTAAATAAATAAATATATTTCAGTCATTTGTCTGTAGCTCCTCATTGTGTTGATAAAAATCTTGAGAAAATCGTGTCGTGAACTTAAAATCATGAATCGTATAGAATCGTGAGTTGAGTGTTACTTCCCTAATCAAAGCACCTTTGCCTTGATGGAGCAGACGGTATCGAGTCTACTCAGACAGACTTAACCCTTGTGTTGTCTTCCCGTCGACCACGCAACTTTTTGTTTTTTCTGGGTCAAAATTTTAAATTTCAACCTTTTTCGACACTTGTCACTTTTCCCGATTTTTTTGTCGATTTTTTTCCAGGTTTTTTGTCACTATTTGACATTTTTCTCGATTTTTTTCAGCAATTTCTTTGGATGTTTTTGTCGGTTTTTTTTCCATTTAAAAAAAGTTTTTTTTACATTTTTTTTAATGTTCTTGTCGATTTTTTCCCCCCGCGTTTTTGAATCTTTTTCCAACATTTTGTCACTTTTTTCAACGTTCTTTTGTCATTTTATTTTACAAATGCTATAAAATTAAATAAAACAGCCAAATTCAATAAAAGTAATGAACTGATTTATTTTACCTATGAAGAGTAATAGTTGTATGGAACCATCCACGTTAGTTTCTTTGACAATTTGGATAAAAAATGGAGGAGGGAGGGTTAAGTAAGTTGTCTTCTCAGCTTTTATTTATTCTGTTGTTTCCTACCCTGGCCAGAAACTCATTCTGCTCAGAGAGAATCCTACAACGTCTCCACTGCGTAGTGAATAAAAGTCATCTGAACCAGCCACAGAGTTGGACCTGAGAGAACTACTTCTTCCACACAAGCCAGTGTTTTTCCCCCCTATCCCAGAATATGGATGGATGAAAGGTCTGGCAATGTGAGACTATCACACACAGACAATACCTTGTCCTGATGTTGACACAAATCTGTTTTTGGCACATACTATATTTTTTTTACATGTGTTATTATTATAACAGCCATCTACATTCTCACATGGTTTATGTGACTGTAATTAGATCATGAGTTCATTAATAAAAAGCCTTTTGCTTAAATTTGGTCTCTAATAATCAGTTTTTGAGTTATTCAAAATCTTGTATTAAATGCACATTTCGTTTATCACGACCACCTTCCTTTTATCTGAGCCTCAGCAACATCTCTGTTAACAGGTGTCCTGTTATTGCACCCAAATACATGTATACACACACAAATACACACAAACAACGCCACTGTCTTGTAAACAATACAAATAAAAATAATATATAATAAATAAATAAATACATCTGCAGTAAATCTCCATCTAAAAGTCGATCCGTTCATCCTGGGCTCATATGACTTTCCAACAAGCACAGTTCATAACTGAGAAGGACTGAAGATGTTTTATTAGAGAGACAGAGAGCGTGGAAACATACAGGTGCAACATTGAATACAGCAGAGACATCAGAGACAGATGGAACCTCAGTCCGTCAAAAACAGACTGAACATGAATCCGTAAGAGACGAACCGAACCTCAGTCCGTAAGAGACAGATGGAACCTCAGTCCTTCAAAGACAGGAATCTCAGTTCGTCAGAGACTTTTGGGGAAAATCCTCCATATGCCCCTAAAAAGGGTACCAAAACCTGACTCCAATTATTCTTCCCAGCGTATTCTTAAATTGGTTTTACACCGATCCTACACAAGAGTCAATGAGACGATAGTACTATTTTGAACGAGTACGTTTTAATTAGTCAAGCATGAGAGTTACAGACACAGATCTGCAGATCTGTGGGATCACAAAGCAGAGACTAAGTTTCCCTAGCAACAGACAAATAGTCGGAGCCGGTCCACGTATCTCTTCCGCCGAGTGAGCCCCGTTCTATCCTTTCCCTAAACTCTTATACCCCCCTCGCTCTGGGGCGTTGTCTTCTTGTCCAGCACTGTTATCTGTTCATCTCTTATGGAGATTTTGGTCTATTTATTTCTGTATCACACCTATAACTTTTTAGCATATAATAATCTACAAGACCGACAGTCCGTCGAAAGAACCCGGCAGTGGTTTCTACCCGGCCAGGATGTGTTTGACGAACTCGGTGTAGTTGATGAGACCGTTGGCGTCCTCCTGTCCCACCATCAGCCGGTCGACCTCATTCTCCGTCATCTTCTCTCCCAGCGTGGCCAGGACGTGGCGGAGCTCGGCCCCCATCACCGTACCGTTGCCCTCCTTGTCGAACACCCTCAGACCCTCCACGAAGTCCTCAAAGGTGCCCTGCTCTTTGGAGCGCGCCACGTGCTGGAGCATTGGCAGGAAGGTGTCAAAGTCCAGCAGCTTGACATTCATCTCCTCCGCCTTTGGCCTCCCCAGCAGCTTCAGCACATCGCCATTGGTGGGGTTGTGGCCGAGCGCTCGCATGACGTCTCCGCACTGGGCGAAAGTGATCTTCATCTCACCGGCGGGCGTCTCGTCGAACAGCGTGAAGGCATCTCGGAACTCTTCGATCTGGTCGGGGGTGAACTCCACCACGATGCTCTTCAGGTCTACCTCGGGAGGCTTGGATTCAGGCTCCGCAGGTTTGGGGGGCGGAGGAGGCTCTTCCTTCTTCGCCTCCACCTTCTTCACCTCCGTCTTCTTGGGTTCTACTTTCTTCGGTGCCATGCTGCGTGCAGAGAGGACGGACGGAGATGGAGGCGTTTTATAACATCCAGAGGCTGGGGGGAGCGAGGCAGGACAGAATGACAGAGAGAAGAGAGAGAGAGAGAAGAGCCGACCAAAGATGGAACAAAACTGGAATAGAAGCACTTAAAGAGAAGATAAGAGACACTAGATAAAAAGCTTCCAGACGAAAATTAACCAGTATGAACCTGTTAAGGCTCCGGCTTAAAGGTCCGAGTCAGACCTGCAGGAACCAACAGGAACAACTTCCTTCAGTCTAGTTTACACATTTTAACTGAATTTCTAGGAAATGGTCAAAAGAAAACATGAATGAATTTGTGGCTATTAGGAGTTTTACATCCGGCCTGTTACAATGACAACAATCTATCAATCACAATGTGCTGTCTCTGTCTCTATGTCTGCCGCAATTCATTCAGTTTTGTGAACATTGAAACAGACATTTACATTGCCAAAGGTGTAAAATAAAAAATAAGTAAAGATCTACTAGAATAAAGTGTAAACAGAGCTGTGTAACATTGTTACATTGTAATTAAATGAATACAGTTTAACTTAAAAATAAAAACCGAAGAATTGTGAATTTTCCCTTGAAAAATACATATATATATATATATATATATATATATATATATATATATATATATAGTTACATATATAAAGATAAGTAAAGATAAAAGTGTGGACATCTATGGAAGCAAATAAGAGACATAAGTATTTGAATTTTAACAGCTACTGAATACTTAATATTGAAATATTTTACTTTGAAAAAACCATGTATTCAGGAAATCCTTGACAATTGAATTTTTGAATGTGAATATGTGACCATTGAAAAAAAAAATCATTCATTATTCATTTAAATTAAGCTTTTAAAATTGCAAATCAAAAAAATTCAAAGAGGTGACCTCTAAATTACTGAATATTCAATATTGACTATTCAGTGGCTGTTCAAATTCAGATACTGATGTCTCTTATTTGCTTCCATAGCCATTGCAGTTAAAAATAGTCTGATAGGTCTGTCTCTCCCTACAGTCTATTTGAGTCTCTGTATCTCCTGAGGTGTTGTCAGATATGGAAACTATCTGTGTATCATTAACATTCCCTGCTGTGATAAGGGCGGTTCTTACCCATAATGCTCTGTGTGCCCTTCAGTCTTAAATACCAGTGATGACAGAGTCCAGACCTGAACACGCTTCCACTTTAAGTTAGAATAAAAAACTGGTCTGACCAGCAGATCAAACTCAAACTTTCTTCAAACATTTGGCTGAACTGATTTTTTATTAGCCCGTCTTTTTAAAACGCTCAAAGCCTGGATTTTAGAAATACTCCTAGCGTAGTATCATAGCATAACACCTAAAGATGATTTTCCTAGCTTTAACTTTGATTGTTGCTTATATTTAGTTGTGCACACCGTCATTGTTATATATGGTAGTGCACACTGCACATTGTTCAGGGCTGAAGATCACCTCTGTTCCCCCACACACAGCTGCGCAGAGACTGAACACAAGTGGCATAGGCCAAGAACCATGGTAACTCATTTTTCTAATAGAGTTTGATCATAGAAATAAAATGGATAGAATGGCCATAAAACCTTTTGTGGCTCTTGTAATGATTCAGCTCCACTGCTCGTTTGTCTGTTACTGCAAAACCTCACCTCTTTCCGCAAGTCCGTTTGTACAGAAGTTTATACGTTGCCATGGCAATGGTACACACAAAAATGGCTCCAGCACTGACCACTCAGCTACGTGGATTTTAATGACAATGGCCTTTCTACCCATTTTATTTCTATTTAAAGATTTTTTGGGGGCTTTTTTGCCTTTAATTTATAGGACAGCTGTAGACAGGATGGGGGACTATATGCAGCAAAGGGTTGGAATCAAACCCGGGTCACTGCAGTAAGAACTGAGCCTTACGCATATGCAACCAAATGGGCTACCAGGGTGCCCCTATATCCATTTTATTTCTATTACTTTGATTCTATTTATGGGTATTTGTGTTTATTGATAACCTTTATTTGTTTCAATGCAGGGTGTTGAACCTGGTCTGGTTAATAACATGGTAGTCTATATCCTCGGCGTTCCACTTCTCGGATTTCACTCATTTCGGCCGGATATCCATTATCTTTCACTTTCTTTGTGTTGGCGTTCTAAACTCCGATGGATTTCTGAGGACTATGGTTAACTGCTCCTCAGATATCTGCAGGGTAAATCCAGACAGCTATCTGATGGGAACAACTCAGGACAGAGCCGCTGCAAAATAGTCGTGTGAGAGAAAACTCAGATTGGACAGATAGTCTAGCTAGCTGTCTGGCCCTGCAGAGATCTGAAGAGCAGTTAACCATAGTCCTCAAAAATCCACCGAATTCAAAATTCCTACACAAAGAAAGCGTTAGGAAACGGAAAATACATGCATCCGGCGGAATTTCCTGCAGCACCGGAGCAATCCCAGAAGTGGAATGCGAAGGATATGGACTACTTAAGACTGACAAAAAAACATGGGACAACAACATGAAGTTAAAGCATTAGTGCGTAACTTTTGATATTAATGAACGTCCGTTA
Source organism: Sander lucioperca (assembly GCF_008315115.2). Classification (NCBI taxonomy): domain Eukaryota; kingdom Metazoa; phylum Chordata; class Actinopteri; order Perciformes; family Percidae; genus Sander; species Sander lucioperca. The sequence continues at coordinate 33,705,336 of NC_050186.1, read as the reverse complement.
CATTCAAGCCATTGCCAAATGAGTTGCTACAAAGCTAATTAAGAAAGAGTCCATCATGTTTCTTTAATCCTCCGTGTCCTCCTTGACTACTAACAACTGCGTGGAGGAGGGGGGGGCGTGTGTGCGATCACGGAAGGCTTGTATCATGTGGACGCGCCGACAGTTTTGTTGTCATTACTTAGAATTCCTCATGGGGGAGACAGAAACTACGCACTATAGCTTTAACCTTTAAAGTGCTCATATTAAGCTTTTTGGCTTTTTCCCTTTCCTTTATTGTGTTATATATCTTTTTGTGCATGTTATAGGTTTACAAAGTGAAAAAGCCCAAAGTCCACCCCAAAGGGACTTACCATCTCCAACAGAAAACACTGTTCACAAACTGCTCCAAACAGCTCTATTGTAGTCCAGCCTTTACTTCAGAGACAAACGTGGTCACTTTGTAACACACGTTATAATGCTCGCCTAGCTGCTAGCGTGTCACGCCCTCATCAGGGACGTCACTAGGATTGAAAGACGGGGGGGGCTTAGCCCCCAGGGTATTTGTAACTTGCGTTTGCAAAATCTTTGCACTCACATCTGTTGTTACTGTATTAGAGCTACACTTATGTCAACAACCAGTCAAGAAACCAATATGTTAACAAGTAAACAGTGACAGACATATCCTCTTCTTCCATTTCTACTCTGTTCCTTCTGTCTTATCCTTTAAGATAAAACAAAACCCTGATGCTAATTTCATGACTTCGAAATGCATGCAAAAAAAGTCTATCTTATCTTATACCTCATTAACCAAAAATCGTATATTTTAATGTCATATTTTCTCCTGTCTCCCTGCATGTTCTCTCTTAGCTAGTTTAGTCCTCGGCAGGCTAACTGTATGTACCATCTCAAAATGTTCAGTGTTTTTGATGATCCATTTTATGTCCTATTTCTCATGTTCATATTACATACCGTCACTTAATGAATCCTGAATGAATGCACTTATGTTGAATGTTACAAATTTTTGTTTAGTTTAGTGGAATTTGGATTGCCGTTATAATAAAACCTTTATGAATTTGTCTTATTATAAAGCGCAGTTGACAAAAGACAAATGAGTAAGTGGAGTGTTTTGAGGGTTTTGTGTAAAGTTACGTAATGGTTATAGAAATGTTGGTGAGCAACAAAAATCAAAGTACAAGTTCAATTGAACAAACTGGATGTATTTCAATAAACCAATATCCATTCGATGTTCACAATATAAAAGACATTTCATGTTGTACACACAATTACTATTTACAAGAATTACATTATGTCCTTTAGACCAGTATTTCTTAGACCAAGGACCACTTAAAGTTATAGGGGTGGGGGAGAAAATCGATACAGCATAGTATCGCGATGTTTTCAGTGGTAATACTGTATCGATACACAGGCGCCAAGTACGTGTTGGTCAGTTTGTCTGCTTCACAATCCCTTTTTGGGGCAATAAAACTGAAGTGAGATGAACAAACGGAGAAATGTATCTTTTTAGATAAAACAGATGTTGACAGTTAGTGACAGAAAGTTTCCTTTTGGGGACATCATTGGAAATTGGGAAGAATGTGAAGTTATAAAAAAGGTAATACATTGCAATATATCGTAGAATATCGCAATATGTTTAAAATCGCAATCATATCGTATCGTGACATAAGTGTTTTGATGATATCATGTCGTGAGGCCTCTGGTGATTCCCACCCTTAATTAGTGCGTCGTTTCTGTCTCCCCCATGAGGAATTCTAAGTAATGACAACAAAACTGTCGGCGCAACCACATGATACAAGCCTTAATGGCCGTTTTACAGTAGCTGCAGTCAAGCTTGCAGTCACTCTGAGAGTCCTGGCATCCGGTTGCCCAGGAGCTCGAAAAAGGAAGCATGAACGAGTTCCTGGTCAACCGGATGCCAGGACTCTCAGAGTGACTGCAAGTCTCTCTTGTAAACTTACTGGGTTACTGTACGTACACACCGCCGCCGACTTGAGCTTCTAAAGATACCGGAAGTCATTCATTTTCAATGGAAGCTGCTTCTCTCAGCTGCAAGGAGCGGCAAATCTGTCGGCGCCGCATTTTGAGCGACCAGAGCGTCAATCAGAAAGTTGAAAGTAGGTCAACTTTATGGTAATGAGCTATGACGCGGTTCAGCGGCAACCAATCAGAATATAGACGTCCTTCGCACTGGCTGATTCCAGAGAAACATACGATGTAAACTTTTGTTCCTACCAAAACATTAGTTCCAAGAAAATGGAGGAAAAGCTCATCATGGCCGTTGCTGGGTTCCCTATCATTTATGACATTTGCGTATAGGGACCAGTTAACGTTACCTGCCGGTCACATGGTCTCTAAACAGTCCGCTCACGGTGAAGTCCTGCACGGATCAACAGCTGGCGGCTGCTCGCTCTGCCTGCATGCTGCTGCAGTTCAGCGGCTAACGAGCGAGCTAACTGCTAACAGACACCGCTGTGACCAACAACCAATTCAAATTATATAGTCATAGTCATTATATATGTAATTTATAAAAGGTTTCTAGTGTCCGTGTATTGGCCGTGCAGTGGCTGCTTGATCTTTTTCCATGATGAACATAGAATGCTGCTACTTCAGAGCGGCCAAAGCCTCAAACAGCTTCCCTGGACTTTTTGACAAGCGTTCTTGACCGGGCGGCCAGAGCTTCCTAAATTAGGAAGATGAGCTAAATGAATACAATTCAGATATTAGCATATACATTTTGCATCAGTGAAGGGTTTTCCCTGACTCAGAATGAGTCTTACTTACAAGAGTAAGCATGATTGCTTCGCGTACAGTAAAGGCAATGAGTCTGAGTTACCTTATTAAACAGAAATTGTATCTAATTTCTGACAATGAAACCCTAATTAACCAAACTGGTAAAACCAGGTATTTTTTTTTTTATTTAATATTTAAATACTACCAGTAAAAATCACCGGGAGAGTCCAGTGCAGCCAGACTCTGGGGGGTAAAACTGAGATTAGTGCTCGTTATCAACCAATGGTCCCTTCTGACATTTTTTTAACCCTCCTGTTGTCCTCGGGTCAAATTTTGTTTATCGTGTTTTTTGCCCCCAACGTCTCCTTCCAGGTAGCGCTGCCTGGAAGGCACTAGGATTAGGCACTGGTTATGGTTATGGTTATGGTTATGGTTAAGGTTAAGGTTAGGGTTAGGTGCCTTGAAGGCAGCGTTCGCAGCGCTGCCTGGAAGGAGCAGTTGGGGGCTTAAAACACCATCAAGCTCACATTTGACCCATTTTCAAAAAGTTTCTACATCAGAAATTTGGATTTCTTTCGACCAAATTACCAAGTCACATGGATAGTTCCGTACAACACTCTTCACAAGTAAAATAAATGATCTGTTTACTACTTTCATTGAATTTGGGTGTTTTATTCAATTTGATAGAATTTGAAAAAAATATTGATGAAAGAAAAAAAACAAATGTCAGAAAAAGCTTCAAAAAAACTTTAAAAACGACAACAAACACTTAAGTGTATATTCTAAGTGTATATGTTATTATATTGTTTTAATAAAAAAGTAGCCTACAGTAAAGTAAAATGACAAAGATCGGGCTTTACACAAGTTTCTCTCAAGCCCTTCAAATAAGCCTGAATTAGATGCATTTCAAATACCTAAATAAAGCAATTAGCATATTAATCATGTGACAGTTAAAAGCAATCTTGTTTATTCACCAAATAAAGTATTCATTTGGAGGGGGCATGAAAAATTCTGGCTCTAGAACCAGCAACGATACGTACATTAGATAGACCAGGGGTTCTCAAACTTTTTTCAATAATGTACCCCATATGAATTGTGTTTTTAAGCCAAGTACCCCCTGACCAGTGATAGACTTACCAAACAACAGCCATGTAACTGAAAAAACATTTAAATGATGACAAAAGGCAACAAAAACTTTAAAAACAAACAAAATTTGGGAAAAGTCAGTAAGTCAGAAAGAAGGAAGTAAGGCAAGAATAGCTGGAAAATAGTATCAAAAACTTAGACAGCGACAAAAACTTAGTAAAAAGCAACAGACTTGTAAAAAAACTGAAGTTCAGCTGGATGGAATGAAAAAACTGTAGAAAGAAGGAAGACAAACTTCGAAAAAAGTGACAAAAACCTTGACAAACTTGGTGAAAAAAAAAGACAGTAGAAGAAATGAAGGGGGGTGGTGATGGCACAGTGGATATGAAACATGCCTTTGGTGTGGGAGATCTGGGTTCGATTCCCACTGCAATACATCAACCAATGTGTCCCTGAGCAAGACACTTAACCCATAGTTGCTCCGGAGGCGTGCGACCTCTGACAATTGTAAGTCGCTTTGTATAAAAGCGTCAGCTAAATGACATGTAATGTAATGTAATGAAGGATAGAAAGCAAGAACAGGTTGAAAATAGTGACGAAAAAGTGACAAAGAAAAAAGTGCTCCCCTACCCCCTGCAGTCCTCCAAAGTACCCCTTGGGGGACACGTAGGGGAGAGCCGGGACAGTTGAAACACTTTTTAATTAAACGTAATTTACAAAGCGATCGTATCGCACTGAAAGCTAATATTTTGTCACTAGCAACCTACACCTGTCATCTGTCAAATACAGTTGCATTTTCAGCTTTGAACAAAACCGTTCAGGAATTATTACAGCAAAAGTGGGGCGTGCGTCATGTTTCATTCGTCCCTCCTGGTCGGGACGATTGAAACAGCATAGGGGGACGGATGAAACATACAGTTTAAGCCATAAACTTCCCACAACTTCAATATTTTACTACATATCATGAATGGTACTCCCAAAAGGTGTTATTTTAGATAGATTGTTGCTGAGCTATACGTCTTTGTGAATATCTGTTAACAACTCATTGTTAACAGATATTCCTTGAAGCGTGTATGAAGCGGTTTTTGAAATATCATGCACTGTGGATGATTCTGCCATTTTTATAGCTAGAACAGTAAGTCTTCCCATTTATATCATGTTTCTATTGTGGAAAATGTCACTTCACTAGGTTTTTATGTGGGTTAGGGCACTGCACATCCAAATAAGTGCCCTTAACAACCCACAGCCCATGAGTCTCCATAGGATAACATGGGAAAACTCAACCCCCTTACCTGGTGGGGTCCAAATATATTTTCATCTTTCTAAAACTGCTTTTCCATGTCTCACCTCCATAAATTATTGTATAAACACAGATATTTGTGCATTTACTTAAAATACATGGCGTTACAGCCAGGTCGGGGACATAGACATATGCCATTATAGCCTGTTTTGCTTTCCATGTAAACAAGCATGCAATATGAAAGTCTGGGATTGTGGAGAACACTAAATAGTCTACTGAATAAGCACGTAGTCGAAACTTTAAATCAAAAACACTCATTAATAATCGAAAAAATGTAACCGCTAATGAAGTTTACTTTCGACCATCAAAACTCGTTTATTGCCTGTAACTCCGTGATAAAAGGAAATAACAGGGAGGTATTTGGCTGATAGAAGGAGGTTAACATGCTCTATGTTTTGTCCTAAGGAAGTCTGTCTATCGTCATTGCACTCGGAGCAACGGCGGAGCGGGGGGGTGGCTAATTGGGCTTAAGCCCCGAGTGTTTTGTCAAAAGCCCCGAATCTTTTAGGTTTTTTAAAATAACTTCAACTTTGTTTCATTTCCTCTCTCAGTCTTTCTGACTGGAGCGGCAAAAAATGAAACAAAAGCTCTATTACCGTGCGTGGTGGCTGACGGTAATGCATCGCGCATCACTCAGCTTGTTTGCCAACTGCCAATTAAAAACTAATGAAGAAGAATATAAATCTTCTTCTTCGTCGTTAACTTGTCATCAGGGGCTGGCGGGCTGTTGTCATGCATGTTGTCATGTTGTATGTTTTGGCTAACCGGCTGAAGTTATGAGGAGCATCTCGCTGCAGTCTGCGGGAAGCGGGGCTTGACATCAAGCCCCGCCCACATCCAAGTCAGTCATTTTACCTACGTCGTCTCCCCATACAGTCTATGGCTCGAACGGACCAAGACGGTAGCAAACCTCATATCCTCTTGTTTCACATTAGATGACAGAAACTGATGTAAGCTAAACACAAACGACATTTCATGCAACAACAGTGAACTGTAATTGGGCCCGTGTACTTTTTCGTTCATTTGATTTCCGACTTTGAAACGAAAAGAGTGGTTCGGAAATAACGTAAGACTGCTCCGGTGAAAGCCTTGTTTTCATGAGCTTCTGGGGCTAGCTGCTAGCTAACTCGGAAGCTACATCTGATGGAAGGCAGGTTGCTAATTAGCCAATGCTAAAAAGTATGAAAGTAGCCTACTAGTTTCCCCTGCTTTCTATCAATATTCCTCAGTATTTGTCTTTTGGTGTAGTTTGCTAACATGCTCGTAGACATGTAAATGAACTGTTTGCGTGCTAGCTAAGTCAACGGTCAACACCTTTTATATTGTAACGTGAAAGCTCAGGCTGCGTTAGCTTCAGCTAAACCACAGCAGCAACTTGCACTGCTGTTAAAATGCAACTTCAACCCTCGGATATAACGGTAATCACGTAGCGATTTTACTGTATCTAAACATCTGTATGTGTGTTCGACCTTTTGAAATACTTAGATCAGGTGTGTTACTGTGCAGGTAATATCCGAGGAGCATCTGGCATGATTGTGAGTTCTACTGAACCAGACTGAGAGACCATTTAAAGACTCAGGAATCCTTTGCAGGTGTTTGGATCAATTAGCTGATTAGAGTGGGACACTTTGAGCCTAAAATATTGAACCTTTTCACAATATTCAAATTTTCTGAGGGTTTTCATAAACTGTAAGTGCACTCGTAAAACCGAAACACACAGCTTGTATCAAATGCTAAGTTATCTCAGGGCATGTTTTACAGCTAATCTCGGCACATTAATGGGATAAGAAGAGAGACTAATTGAGAAATATAGTGATAAAGAAGATCAGAAAGACATGAGAAAGTTTATTTCCTCCTCCTGATGACAACAATTCCAAGTACAGATGCATCACTATCACTGGAAAAGTGATTTTTTTCCCCCTCCCATACTTTAATTTAAAAAGTAAATCTTTAATATATTCTACATTCATTACATAAAAAGTAAAATATTTCAAGCCTTTTATTGTTTTAATCTTGATGATAAGGGCTTACAGCTCATGTAAATCAAATCTCCAGTACAAATGTATTAGAATTTTAGAACAAAATATTTTTTTTTGTCACACAGATGAGTCAGCTAGGGAAGAGGAAGGACAGGCATCACAGCAAGGGACAGCAGGTGGATTAACTGCAGTGGGTGATCTAGGGACTCCGGAAAGTGGCCCAAAGCAGGTTCATCTCCCACAGTACCCCCTCAGCCAGTTTGGAGCTCAACAAAGAGCATTTAACAAGACATGGTTTGAGCAATTTAAATGGTTGGAGTACTCTGTAACCAGAAACTGCACATTTTGTTTTTCATGTCGCCTGTACGGAATGCAAAACATTCGCGCTAATAAAGATGCACTCAGTTGCTCTGGGTTTTCAAATTGGAAGAGGGCTTTGGAATCCTTACAGGAGCATGAAAGAAGTGCCCTCCACATTTCCACCATGACATGCTGGCAGAGTTTTAAAAGCACAAAAACTCATGGGGATGTAATTGAGCAGCTGAAAACTGCTAGTGCAGCAGAAACCTCAGAGAGGCGGCAGTACCTTCACCTTATTGTGGCAGCAACCACCTTTTTAGGAAAACAAGGCATCCCATTCTGGGGGCATGATGAGCAGGAATCTAGCTAGAATCAAGGCAACTTTATTGAATGTATGAAGCTCCTTAAACAATTTGACCCATTTCTACAAGAATATACTCCCCCTTCTCATACCACTTACCTCTCTCATTTTTCCCAAAATGAAATGATAACCAGCATTTCACAAGAAATCACAGAAAGCATCATCAAGCAAATGAAGATTGCAAAGATGTACTCTGTGATGGCAGACGAGGCCAGAGACAGATGCACAGAGCAGCTTGCAGTCTGTGTGCGTTTTGTTACGCAAAAGGGCGTAGTGCGAGAGTGTTTTCTTGGGCTTCGGAGGTTACAGGGCTTTGATGCAAAGTCCATTGCAGATGAGATAGAGGCAATGTTACAGTCGCACAACTTGGGTGACCTACTGTGTGTTGCACAAGCCTATGATGGGGCATCTGTCATGAGTGGAGCAGTGGGCGGTGTCCAAGCCCGCTTCAGAGAGCGACACCCTGAAGCAGTGTATGTGCACTGCTATGCACACGAACTCAACCTTGTTCTGTGATACACATGCAAAGCTATACCTGAAGCTACCGCATTCTTTGAACTGCTGGAGAATGTGTACACATTTTTCAGCAACTCACTTGTGAACCACAACAAGTTCATAGAAATCCAGAAAGAACTTGGATTAAGGCCATCTGAACTTGTGCAGCTCTCCACAACAAGATGGGCGTGCTGTCAATGCTGTCTTGAACAACCTTTCTGCCATTTTAGCGTGTCTCAGCAACATGAACACATCCATGGCCCTAGGGATCCGGTCAAAGCTCTGCAAGACAAAGACACTCTACATCAGGGGTGGCCAACCAGTTAGGTATAAAGAGCCACAAAAAAAATGCACCATAGCAAAAAGCCACACAACACATGCACGTCCACACTACAACAGCAACAGTGTCTTCCAGATCTGATGACAGTCATAATACATAGCAGTTTTCATAGTTTTTTTCCTCACTTAGATTGACTCAGTGGGAAACCTGACAGTCTTTGTTATCCACAATCCTTTTCAGGTCTTGCTTGAAATCGGTTGTGGCCACTTGAAGCAACTCTCTCACTCATTTGTCACTAAAGGGGCTTTCAAACAGTCGGATTCAGCAGTGAAAGGGTTAACGAGGAAGGTGATCTGTGGCCGCTGTTTTTCCTCAGGTTGCAGAATCTGTCCTCAAAACTCTGCTGCATTATTTTCCATTTTAAAATAATTGGCAAATGTATTGGCAGATGCATTCAAATGTGTTTTTTTTTTACTTATCTGAAATACTGTATGTTTCAGAAAAGTTAAAAACAACAATCAACCAATTAGACAGCCCCCAGCCACACAGTAAGAGCCTCACAGGAGCAGGCAAAGAGCCGCATACGGCTCAAGAGCCACAGGTTCGCCACCCCTGCTCTACATGCTTGTGATGTTTTCCAAACTCCTCGGCATAACTGAAGCTCTACACCGGTACCTGCAGGGGGAAAGTTTGGACTTGAGCAAAGCAGTTCAGTACAAGACGGCAGTCCTTCAAACTTTGACAGAGCTCCGCACAGACTCTGGTGGTGAAGATGTGTTCAGGAGGGCCATGGCCTTATGTGAGGCAAATGACATCCAGCTCCCTGTTGGTCCCAGGCAAAAACAAAAAAAGATATGATGGTTTTGTGGTGGAGTCAGCCTGTGGGTCAACCTCCAATCTGACCACCTCAGATTAATTCAGACAACAGCTTTTTTATCCATGCCTGGACAGGATGGTAGAGGAACTCACCCACCGGTTTTCAGGTCTGGGAGAAGCACTTATGTCAGGTATTCATGCTTGCAACCCAACCACAGAGACCTTTCTCTCTGAAGAAGCCCTCAAAAGCCTTGCTTCCCATTATAAGATTCAGTTGAAGCCAGAAGAACTCCTAGTGGCTAAAAGTTTCATCAATAGAAGGATGGAGAAAGAGACAGTCCCTGACACCTCCACTGTGTTCTAACTGCTTGATGAAGACGTGTTTCCCAGCCTGAAGGCTCTCTTCCAAGTTGCCCTGACGATTCCAGTAAGCAGCTGCAGCTGTGAACGCTCCTTCAGTGCGTTGCGCCGTCTTCATACATGGTTAAGGAACACCATGGGTCAAGACAGGCTCAACGACTTGGCCATCATGTCAATTGAAAAGGACAATTTGAATGACATCAACCCTGACAGCGTTATTGACAGATTCGCTCAATTAAAGCCACGTCGATACAGCCTTATGTTGCCGCAACAGAAATAGAAGACGACAAAAAAATGCTTCATCAAGACAACAATAGGAGAGCAAAGATTTAGAGACTTTGCGAGAGAAAGAATGGAGGCACGGCAGTTGGTTAAGGAATGCAAAGAAGAAATAGAAGAAAGTGTTTAGGAGGAAAAGAATGGAGAGTGAAAAAGGAGCAAAAGAATGGAGATGCTTAATATGCTAGTTACTAAATCGGTTAGATTTACAGAATTTCTGTATGGTTAATAGCTTTTACATGTATATATTTATTAAATTTGGAGTAAGGAGATAAGTCTGAAAATGAGCAAGGAGGAAAAATAAGTGAGTGAAGAGACAAGGACACGAATATACCTGTGGAGCAGGAGAGGCTGGAGGACAAGAAGAGGAGAGATGATGAGGGGAGTGAGAAAGAAGTGAAAAGCAGAAGTTAAGAGAAGGAGAGAGGAGAAAAATGTGTGATGAGGAGTGGAGAAATAGGAGAGAAGAGGACAAGTGGAAGTCTGGATTTGAGGAGTGGAGAAGAAAGGGATGAGTGAGGGAAAAAGCAAAGAAAATAGAGATGAAAAGAAATGAAATATGAAAGCAGGTGAATTGGAAGAGGGACAAGAGATGAAAATGCGTTTAGCAGTAAGGAGTGAAGATCAGAAACACTTATACTTTCTTTGGTTTATACTTTCTTCTTTCAGTGGAAGAGTGGAGCATGAGTAAGAGAAGTTACGACAAAAAGAGGTAGGAGAAAAGTGACCAGTACAATGTAAATGATTTCTGTTGTTTTCACAGCATTATACTGTTTTTCTCAACAGTTTCTTACTGTATAACCTATGTACAGTATGCTACTGTAGATTTAGTTTTAGATTAGATTTAGACACAGTATTATTTTGTATTTTCAACAGTTATGTACTGTACACACAGTTGACAGTATGTTACTGTAGATTTTCTATGCATTCTGGGAAATTATCTGATCAGCGTTCATATTCGCCTCTCACGGCGTGAGCTCACGCGCGTCTTTTTCATCATTAAAATGAGTGAGCATCAAGTCGACAGACATATCTATGGAAGGAACTGACTATCAGGATCTGGGTTGCGTTTCCCAAAAGCATCGTAAGCCTAAATAGATCGTAGAGACCATTGTGGTAATTGTTCTGTAATCAATTTAAGGTTACAATGCTTTGGGGAAACGCAGCCCTGATCAGTGGCCGATTGTTTGGAGTCAGAGATATAGAATACAGGCCATTGTCTTCTCAATATTTATTACTTTAGCCTCTGATACAGGACATGTTCATTCTCTTTATAGGCGGGTAATGGTATTTGTTCGTTACCACAGAAAACCGCTTGCGTGTCCATGTTCAATGTGTTTCTTGTATGTAAAAACTAAAGTAGCCTACTTGTACAAGGAAAGGTCGCAAGAAAAGCTTGATGTGCGCTTGACTAAACTAAACATTATTTAAGACTATTTCGATTTGTTAAGATATTGATATGAACTTCGGTAGTCAAGTATAAGCTTCATTCATAATGCATCATCACATTATTAAACATTTAGATCGATTTTTGAAATTTGTGAATCGGTTCGAATCCGCAGAAGATGGAATCGTAATTCATATGTGAATCGATTTTTTCCCCCCACCCCTCATATAGTCCATATGCATATCCATTTATGCCACACAACATGCAATCAGTATATCCACCTTATTTTTCAACTTTGAAGCTAAGTAAGCTATTTTCTGTGAATGTGTGAGACTTCCGGTTCATAGGGAAATAACGAGATGAATAACAAAGTGCTATTAATGATAAAACTATTTGTGCTACAAACTAGTGTTTACAATTATGACAAATTCAATACATCAAAATAATAGGGTAGGGTAGAAAAATACCAGTTTCCAATGTCAAGAAGCATAACAAGCTTTTTTGTACAGCTAGAAATAACTGTAAGCGGATGACATCGGACGCCAGACACATTCCATTTACAAATGTCCGTGCCACTCTTCCGTGAATAATAAGGTGGATATCATAGGCCAAAAAATGTCCCCTAAAAAGGTGTTAGGTTAGGTTTGTTTGATTATTAGTTGTATGTTTTGCCTCTGATTGATTTGTGCTTATCATTTCTTGCAGGATTATCAGAAGTGCTGCCGCTCTTCTTCCTCTTGACACCATCACTACTCTCCTCACCTGGCCTTCATCCTCACCTGGCCTCCATCCTCACCTGGCCTTCATCCTCACCTGGCCTCCACCCTCACCTGGCCTCCATCCTCACCTGGCCTCCATCCTCACCTGGCCTCCATCCTCACCTGGCCTCCACCCTCACCTGGCCTCCACCCTCACCTGGCCTCCATCCTCACCTGGCCTCCACCCTCACCTGGCCTCCACCCTCACCTGGCCTCCATCCTCACCTGGCCTCCACCCTCACCTGGCCTCCACCCTCACCTGGCCTCCACCCTCACCTGGCCTTCATCCTCACCTGGCCTCCATCCTCACCTGGCCTCCACCCTCACCTGTATTGCTTTCTTTCTAAATTTTACCTGTTAAGGATAATTTTTGTATAAATTGAAATGCATGAATTAATAAATTGTTCTTGTTCTAAAACAGATTTTTATTGTTTTATTATATTACATTATTAATACTTGTGTATTGTTTAAAAATGCACGATAAACCTTGTTGTGCAGTTAAAGCTTCAATTGTTCTTTTTTCCATTTCATGGATTCTGATGGAGCAAATTTATCAGCTCAGCACAAACTAAACAGAACTGAACTCTTAAGATTAGTAATGATGTTTACACCAAATTCCAATTTTACCTATGTAGGCTAACTTAAAAATAGTCAGATAATGGTTGCCTCTTTTTAGTTGCCAGGGGTGAAAATGAGTCATCCTTAACATTGTTGGTGTTTTGGATTCACTACAGCTGGAGAACAATTAAATACAAAATAGGTTGTAGGCTCTACTGGGTGATTTTTTTTTACTGAGTAACTATCATCATTTTCCCAGATAGTGTATAGTATTTTAGGCATTCTATTATCTCAAACAGCCTGAAAAATAGTGCATTTAGCTGACGTAATTGGGAAAAAAATCTCCACCGGGGGAGCATGCCCCGAGGCGGGTATGGCTGCAGCCTGGAGCGTCCCATGTCAAGCCGTCCCGTCTCATGCCGAGGCGTGTCCAACGGTAAGTTCAGAGGGTCAAAAATACGAAATCGAATTATTTTCCAGATGGAGATACGGGTAAGTTCATGGGCGTCAGTTTGGTTTGAAATGTGTTGGTGACAGAGATGCAAATTTGGAAGTACATTTCCAGAAATGCTGGGTACAATGACGCATTAATTTTTTTTTTCTCTTTCGAGCAGGACATGTTTGAAAGACACTGTCCTGTAGCTAATGAATAAAAACGTGGTTTAATGTATGTAAACAATGATCAATGATTATCAAATGTCTCTCTCATATTGCTCCTCATAACCACTGAAAACTCAAAAAATCCAACCCAAAGTGCAATTATTATGGACGTTATCTGACATTAAGCGTTTTTGCTTCACATTTTCAGCAGGGCAGCGGAGCGGCTGTGGGTTGACTCCCCAGGGTTCTGATGGGCTTTATAAGTCATAACGTGAAAAAACTTAACGTGGTTTAATGTACCTAAACAACGATCAATCATCACCACATTTCTGGTTTGATTTTTTTTACAGTTTTCAGTGGTTATGAGGAGTAATATGAGAGAGACATTTGGTAATCATTGATCATTGTTTAGGTACAAGCTTTTTCCTCGCCATATGAAGAAAATGTTAATGTGAGAACTTAATCGTTGGATTTCGGTTTAGTTCTTTTGACAGGCTTAAGTGTTCATTATAAGATACGGCAATGAGGAATTTGGTGATGATTGATCGTTGTTTAGGTACATTAAACCACGTTAAGCTTTTTCACGTTAAGCAGAATGTCCCGACAGGCAGCGTTGTGAACAGAGATGCTTGCAGCCAGCGCAGCAGCAGAGTGGCTGTGTGTGTGTGTGTGTGTGTGTGCAGGTGCCTGCGTGTGCCTGTGTGTGTCTGTCTGCCCTGTGGGGATAGAGATTGCTCTGGATTTTTTGGCATCTGTCGCTCAAGAATTATATGTGTTATGGACTTCTTTTTTTTAACTAAATTGAGTTGAGGTTTTCAAAAAAAAGTGGTGGGTACAAAATGACTCATGACGAAATCTGGTAGGTACGCGTACCCACTGTCCCCACACCGAAATCGACGCCTATGGCACATTTGTTGCAATCAATTGAAAAACGTTTAAACTGTTAAAGTAACAATTTTAGCCATACATATAGTTTGCTGATTTCTGGATGTTATTGTTGTGTCCCTGATGTTAACGTACATTTGATGAAACCTGCATCAGCGTTGGTTGACATTTGTTAGCGAATATTATAACTCTATACCTAGAGCAATTTATGGTTGCAGACAAAGATGGTTTCTTTCTGTGATTTTCCTTAAGGTACACTCAGTGTCTTTAAAAAAAATAAAGTATTAAAGTAGTAAAGTACTTTATTCCAGACGCCAGCTTTTATTTTGAAAAGTAGAAGCTCGGGGACGGCACCAGGCGGGACAGCATGAGACGGGACGGCATGAGATGGTGTCGGTACACGATCCGTTCTGCCTGCACGATCCGTTCTGCACATGCGCAAAATGTTCGCGCATGCGCGGTTGTACGAGGATTTACGACACTGCACGATCTGTTCCACGCTTCCGGTCGACAGCCAAGCTAACGTTAGTTTAGCTAACAGCTAATTCGGCTAACCGCTAGCTGATTGTAGCGGTCTGCCGTTAGCCTCCACAGGCAAGCTAACGTTAGTTTAGCTAACGGCTCATTCGGCTAACCGCTAGCTGATTGTAGCGGTCTGCCGTTAGCCTCCACAGGCAAACTAACGTTAGTTTAGCTAACAGCTAATTCGGCTAACCGCTAGCTGATTGTAGCGGTCTGCCGTTAGCCTCCACAGGCAAGCTAACGTTAGTTTAGCTAACGGCTCATTCGGCTAACCGCTAGCTGATTGTAGCGGTCTGCCGTTAGCCTCCACAGGCAAACTAACGTTAGTTTAGCTAACAGCTAATTCGGCTAACTGCTAGCTGAGACAGCATGTAATAACTTTAAAAGACCCTCAAAATAAAACTTGAAAATAAACGTTGACATATATAACAAACACCTAACATATATAACAGCTGTTACGTCAGTTCTACTTTACTTGTGCTCATTTAAAATACAATCACTCAATACTTGTCTTTATTGTTATTACTGTGAAGTCTTAATTTAGCTGTAGCCTGCTTTTCCCATTACGTTTGAGTTAACGTTATGTTAGACTGAATCTAGCTGTCAGCTAGCGGTTAGCCGACTTAGCTGTTAGCTAAACTAACGTTAGCTTCCCGGTGGAGGCTAGCCATAGGCTAGCGTGGAACAGATCGTGCAGGTCGTATCCTCGGTAAAACAGTATTATCTTGCGCATGTGCAGAACGGAACGTGTACCGACAGATGGGACGCTCCAGGCTGCAGCCATACAGCCAGTCTTGCATGCCCCCGGACCCCCCTAGGTTTGGACTAAGCCCCGAATGTTTATATCGTCTGGCTCCGCCCCTGACTCGGAGAAAACTGGAATGTTTCATCCGTCCCGCGTTTCAATCGTCCGGCTCTCCACTGAGATAGAGGACTGAACTCAGCACTGGGCACAGTAACCATGGCAACAGGTAAACAAGAAGAGAGACGAGAGAGAAAATGTCGGCAAGAAGAAAAGAGAGAGAGGAGGAGAACAAGGAGGTCTTCTCAGAGGAGGAGGCGAGGAGTATCGAGGAGGAAGACTTTGAAGAGGCAACGAGGGAAGCTGCCCCCTCCACTGCTTCTGGAAGAAAACCCGGACCACCCGAACCACAAAGCAGCGTCGCCGAAATCCCGGAGGCGGTGGACGACTTCCTGAGGAACTTCCTCCGCAGGGCCGGCCTGAGCCGAACTCTGAACCGCTTTGAAGCAGAGTGGTACGGCTCAGCGCAGAAACTCCTGACAGAAACTCTACCGGTGGCAGCGGCGGGCTTCTCGTTCGTTCCGGATGCTCTCACACACGGGCAGCTCCTCCGGAGCGAGCTGGAGACGGTCCGCAGAGACACGGACCGGCTCCGACAGGAGGTGCTGGTGGCGGGGGAGGCACTGGTCAGGATGCAGAGGGAGAGGGATTTCCACCGGCTACAGTACCGACGAGTCGCGGGGGACAAAAACCGGCTGATAGAGGACTTCAAAGAGCTGAAGAAACACCTGCAGTCCTACGAGCCGGCGCTGAGGCAGCTGGAGGACAAATATCAAGCAGCTCTGAGGCACAAAATGCTCATCAGTTTAAAAAAGGACCGACTTCAAAACACCACGGACGCAAGACAGAATCAGGAAAAATCCCAAACCACGAAAGAGAAAAGCGTCAAAAAGAGCGACAGCGCTGGTAAGTCGCCAGCAAAAAGCCCCATAAGCAGCAGACATCCGAAGGACACGGAGTTTCCTGCCGCCTGCAGCCGCCTGGTGAACCCTCACCTGGCTCAGGTGGGATTTGAGAAATGCAAAAGCGCCGGTTCCTTCAGCCTGTCCTACTCCATCAGAGCCCACACGCTTCCCATCAGCTGCATAGACCTCCATCCGCGGAAACTGATCCTGGCTTCCGCCAGTGATGACCGCAGCTGGAGGCTGTGGGCGCTGCAAGCCAACGGAGAGAAGGTGAGACAAAGGTGTGCATGTATAGCCTACAGGTCAATATTACAGATACTATTTTACATATTAAAGGTATAGTAAGTAAAAGTCTCCTCACGGTCACCTAGATTTCTATTTTCCATTTTATTTTTGTGGTTTTAATCCAAACCACAACCCTTTTTCCTAAACTTAACTAGTCATTTCAGTGGCCTAAACTTAATATCCGCAGAAAAGGCAGCCATTTCCCCATAGACTTCTATAGAAACATACTTGTTTTTGCAACCAGTGGAGTTGCCCCCTGCTGGAAATGAGATATAATGCAGGTTTTAGGGCACTTCCACATTGGCTTTACTTTTCTGACACGAAAACCTACTGTAAAATAATGGACTGTGTTCAGTTTTAACAAGTTAAAATGTGCTCAGGGGCAGGTCTAAAGGAGGGGCCTGCGGTGGCACCAGCCCCCCTTGAAATATGATTGTGCCCCCCCCCCCCAATCCAATGGGCTAGAGTGCTGTCAATCTGACAAATTTGATTTCCATTGGGTCAGAGTACTGTCACTTTGCTGCCTATTCTGCCAATCGCTGACTTTCCATTTGGTAAATGGATATATAAATACTTTAAACACACATTGTATGGCAACTGTGTACTTTGTTGAAATTTGAGGGCCCGTTTAGAAGTAGAAACATAGTGAACTCACTGTAGAGCACTTGTTGCTGTAAGAAATACATTGTGTATTGCACTCCTGGCCCTTGTCACATGCCCAATTAATGGTGACTATCCATATTTTTGCTTTAAGAGCCCATAGAAAATGTGTATTGTATTTGGATACACAATTTGTTGAAAATAAAAACAAGTGACATTAATAATGAATGTAATGTTTAATTTAGCATAATGACATTATGTTGTTCTAGCCTATCCAATATTTCCTATATTCCTCAACAGATTTTTCTATGCTGTATTCTGATATGATGGTAGATTACACATCACAAATAAACAAACGGAGATAAAGCAGGATGACATACTTTATGTCATGAGTCGACAAACAAATTGGATACTGTGAAGTTAAACGATAGAGACCAGACAAAACCAAATGTTGGGGGGGGGGGGAGACAATTCAATAAAATCATAGTATTTTGTTGAAAGGCGATGGTTGGCTGTTGTACTGACATATGATGTCACGTAATGTGTGTTGCCAGGTTGGCGAGATGGTGCTGACAGGCGAGGGCCACTCTGATTGGCTGTCTGGCTGCAGCTTTCACCCTGATGGGACAAAACTGGCAACAACCAGTGGAGACTCTATGGTGAGTTCATCTTTATTACAAAACACTACTGCAACAGTGTACAGGTGGGTGACACGTTAAAGGGTAACTTTGTTTCTTTCTCTTTCAACCTGGACCCTTTTTTCCTATGTTTTTGTGTCTAAGTGACTGACAACAGTCTTTGAAAATGATCCGGTATTAAGCGAGATCGCTGCAGTCGGCAGCGCAATGTAACATTATTGGGCAATTACACACACCTTCAAGTTACGTCCACAAAAAGTGATATTGACCTTTTGTATTGAGTGCGGGGGGGGAGGGGGGGGGAAGCACTGTCTGCACGAAACATGAACCAACTGGACAGGGTAGTTAATAGGGCTGTGTATTGGCAAGAATCTGGCGATACGATACGTATCGATAGGTGGGTCACAATTCAATATATCGCAATATATTTCGATACTGTGCATAAGGCGATATATTGGGATTTTTTTTGAAAAAAAAAGTAGAATTTTAGAAAAACTATTATTTAAAAAAAGACATGATGTGCATAAAAGTCAAAGAAGTTTACTTTAGGTAAACAATTCAGTACACAGCAAATCAAACTGCCAGTTTGGGATTGTGGTTCCCAGGTTCTTAGTGAGCTAATGTTTAGATGCTAAAATAGGCCAAAGTTCAGCCATAGCTACATTGTTAGCTTCTAGCAAAAAGTCAGGCACTGTTAGGTACTGTTAGGCAAGGACACTAGTGGTGCGTCTCAGCATAGCCATCTAGTGGTAGGGGGGTTTAAACACAACATAAACGTGAACCACTGTCTTACATGAATATTTTAGCACGTAAAAAAAAAAAAATAAATAAATAAAAAAAAAATTATATTGCGTTTTTGAAAATCGATATAGTATTGCTAAATAAAATATTGTGATACTCAAGTGTATGCATTTTTTTCTTACACCCCTAGTAGTTAAACTGTTATATTATGTGCAGTAATATATGGTTGTTGATGTTCTTTATATTCTTTTTAATTCAATTTTATTTATAGTGTCAAATCCCAATGGGAGTTATCTCAGGACAATTTACAGATAGAGAAGGTCTAGACCACACTCTATAACTTACAAAGACCCAACAATTTACCACGAGCAAGCATTTGGTGCAACAGTGGCGAAGAAAAACACA
Organism: Sander lucioperca; assembly: GCF_008315115.2. Lineage (NCBI taxonomy): Eukaryota > Metazoa > Chordata > Actinopteri > Perciformes > Percidae > Sander > Sander lucioperca. The sequence goes on along the minus strand of NC_050186.1, from coordinate 33,686,267 downwards.
GAGACACTGATACAGATATAGAGAAATAGGATTCATAATAATCATAGCAGTGGGTATGATGCACTTGTGCTCTTGTGCAACTTTCCCTGGAGGCAATAAAGATTTCATTCCCCTCTTGGATTGTTCTTCCCTGCAGGTGCGTCTTTGGGATTTCTCTCGTGGCCGCTGCGTGTTGACGCTGCCCGGTCACAGCCAGCCCACCTGGGGCTGCTCCTTCCATGCGTGCGGCCATTTCCTGGCTTCCTGCTCGGCTGACAGAACCGCCAAGCTGTGGGACCTGAACAGCCAGCGCTGCCGCCTCACGCTGCGACACCACGCCGCCTCCGTCAACAGCGTCTGCTTCCTGCCCTCCTCCAACCTCCTCCTCACCTGTTCGGCCGACAAAAGCCTCGCCGTGTGGGACGCCAGACTGGGTGTCTGCGGCTCCACCTTCCGCGGACACCAGCACCCCTGCAACCACGCCTCCTCCAACCCGGCGGGCGACGTCCTGGCCTCCTGCGACTCCCGCGGCGTCGTCAACCTGTGGGACATCAGGAAACCTGCGGCGCCAATGGCCACGGTAGACACCGGGCCATCGGCCGCCAACCAGGTGACGTTCAGCCCCTCGGGGAAGATGCTGGCTGTCGCCAGCAGCGACGGTCTGGTCAGAGTGGTGGAGGTGGGTTTGTGCGTGGCGAGCAGCCTCTCGGGACACAGGGATGGCGTGCAGAGCGTGACGTTCGATCACACGGGGGAGACTGTGATGTCAGCAGGGAGTGACGGGCTGATTAACATCTGGGCGTGACATTACGTGAATGCCAGACTTGGAAATGAAACCAGCTGATGTTGAGCAGATTACACCGCTGTCAGCAGATGATCTTTAAAATGTTTTCTTGCGGTAATAGAAAAGTTCTCTCACTACTAGCGCGCACACACACACACACATTTGTGGCACTATCTTTGTGGGGACCCGTCATTGACATAATGCATTCCCTAGCCCCTTACCCTAAACTTTAACCATCACAACTAAATGCCTAACCTAAACCCTTACCCTCACCCTAACCATAACCTAATTCTAACCCTAATCCTAAAACCAAGTCTTAACCCTCAAACAGTCCTTTAAAGCATTTTGACCCCACAAAGCTGTCGGGACCGCACAAGTATACTGGACTCCCGGTTGTTGGACCCCACGAATATAGTTAAACAAGAACACACATGTGCGTGTGTGGGCTTGTTTAACTATAGTCGTGGGGCCCAGTATGCACACACACAAAGATGAGGACATTTGATAGCTGGTCAGAAAGCCTGCGTTACAAACAAGCAGGGAGGTTCTAACAAAAATTCGGAAAATGTAGGATCCAGTGTTTTTGGAGGTTGACACTCTCTGCCGATATCTTTGTCTTTCACAAGTCTCCCAACTTCATAGAAACTACTAAACATGTCTTCTTTGGACTCTAATGACAAAATCATCATACTTCAATGATATTTGATAAAATCGTTTTGTTTAGGAATAAGGGCTGCAACTAACCATTCTTTTTTGATTAGTTGTTTGGTCTAGAAAGAGTAGAGGTTTACTCCTCGACGCAGCGGCCCCGGGTTCAACTCCAACCTGCGGCCCTTTGCTTGGTGTCATTCCCTCTCTCTCTCCCCTTTCATGTCTTCAGCTGTCCGATAAATAAAAAGGTCTAAAATGCCAAAAATAAAAATCATCTTGAAAATAAATGTAAGAAAATGGTGAAAAATGTGGATCACTGTTTCCCAAAGCCCAAGATGACGTCCTCAAATGTCTTGTTTTGTCCACAACTCAAAGATATTCAGTTTACGGTCACAGAGGAGAGAAGAAACTAGAAGATATTCACATTTAACAAGCTGGAATCAGAAAACCTTTAGTTTTTTTTGATAAAAAAAAAGGACAGATAAATCAATTTATAAAATTAGTTGGTGATTATTTAAAGGTCCAATTTGTGGGAATTTCTCCCATCTAGCGTTGAGATCATATATCGCAATCAACTCTCTCTCACCACGCAGTTCAAAGTACGTATTACAGCTACGGTAGCCTTCACGCTTGAAAAAGCCAACTAAACACGTTACACATAGTTGACAACCAATAGATCCATCTTTGCAGCTCTAATTGGAATGTTTCAAAAGAGTTTATGGGAAGCCGTGAAAGTGGTCCAACTCCAAATAACGTCCAAATGATCCTTAATAACATTAAAAATGAGCTGACACCATGAGTAGTAAACTAAGACACGTTTAATTGTGAACTGTCTGAAGAGAAACCAACTCAGAGCAGCTGGAGATGAGCCTATTACATGGAAATATAAGCACTTTGTGTTAATCATTCAAATCGCATCTGTTAGAAAATAAATCTCTTTTCATGTTCGGGTCTCCTGTCTGTCTCAACGCTGATTTGGCACTTTAATGGTTCCGACTGTGACGCACGAGAGAAAACACTGACGGTCGGTTTTCATCAGCTGAAAAGCCCAAAAAAAAAAAAAAAAAGTGAATAAAAATACAAATAGATCAATAATCTGATTTTCTGATTCATGTCCAAAGTCATGTTGACTGAAATCATTTAGGAACAAGTGTGAGCCCAAAGACAACATTTTCTTAATCAAATGTCATATGGGGTGGATGGTAGAGATGGGAAAGATTCCCATGTTGTGAGAAAAAAGGAGTATTAAATAATTCTGCACATTTAATACAGCACTATATCCATTAAACTTAGGTTGAAAAACCTCGAACGAACGGCTTTTGCTGACACAAGGCGTCCACATTTGTTTGCTTTTTTTATATTATTAATAGCGCTGGGCGATACGGAGAAAATCAGATATCGCTATATTCTTCACCAAATACATCGATATTGCAAATACATTGTAGGGTTGACAATTGGTCCTTTCACACAAAATGTTTCATAATGAGATTTTAGGTAAATAATCATCAATAATGTGGTAAACAGGGAGAAGTTCTCAGAACGTAGACAGCGGGGCTTTTGCCTGTCAGAGCATCGGCACAAGACTGGATTCATCGGGTAACGTACGGAATAACGGAATTATGACTATGCTTATTTGGCTAACTTTAGCTATCAACTATAACAGTCTGTGGTTAGGACAGACTACGATTACCTAGCTTGGGAAAACCCTGACGAACTCCCGGCAAATTTGAGATTTCCTCTGCAAGTCAGTCTGGCCAAGAGCCCGTTCAAGCCCATTTCCAATTTTTCCAAATCGAGGCACCAATCACAACCGTTGAGGCGGGCTTTACACCAATCACAACCGTTGAGGCGGGCTTTACACCAATCACAGCCGTTGAGGCGGGCTTTACACGATGACGACAGCGCAGCGACGGCGAGCAGCTTTTTGTTTACATTCAACATGACGGCCACCGAAGCGCAGCGACCCGTTGATGCCGCCGTCACCGTTACGTCACCGTTATCGTCGAGGCATTTGAGCGGGGCCCGTTGGCGACACCCCTTTGGAAATGGGCTGGGTATCGTTTGAAAACTTTGAATATTGGCACCGGTACAATAACAGAATTTCTGTACAAATAGTAAAAAAACTAAACCATTTCTTCATATTAGTCTGGGGAATAAAACCATTTTTTCAATACTATCACAAAATCTGCCAAACTGCTCATTACATCAGTGTTAAATAAACAATGTTGCCTAAATAAATAATAGTATATAGTTATAAAAGTTTTCTTCTCCTCACAACATCCTTGTTGTCGAGGTTTAGCATCACGTGTGATGTTTAACATGTAACATTTAAGTTTTTAGCATGGAAATATGCTATACTTGAGCATGTAACACTTGGCATTATAATATGGCAATGTTGGCATGGTGATGTGGCTATGTTTACAGTCGCCATGACATAGAAAGATTTATCATCAAAACATTTTCAGTGCAGTAACTAGACATTCAGTCATATTGGCACATTCACGGATCATTTTGACACCTTTAGTGTCAGTATTTAGGAAGATGTTATATAGAGAGACAGATTTTTTTCTCAGTTACTTATCAGTGAGTACGTTCACATGCACACAAATATTCCACTATTATTCCAAATATGACAATATTCCGAATTTGATATGGGTCATGTGAACAGCATATTGGGTTGGATATTCAGAATAAGGCCTTTTTCCGAATATAGCATTTTCCGATTAAGATGTGTGATATTCTGGTATTATTCTGGTTTTAGAGGCATTGTTTGGACATGTACACAGCGCATTCGGAATATGCGTCTCAATCTGGGTTTTCAACCGCAGTTTACGGCCTCTTGCCCGTTTACGGCTTATGGTCAGCTCTGTGCGTTGCTATGGTTGCTGTACACAAACCAACTAGCCAACAGTCAGACCTGATAAGGAGAAACACAGCTACTTTTAAACATTATCAAAGACTTGGATATCAACAGGTTTTTGGATACACGCGCACATCGCTACAGCGACCTTTTCAAGAAGCTGGTTGAAGGAATGAAAGAGGGATCTGCCATCTACATGTAAACAGGAATATTAATGGAATATTCACTTCCATTAGCCATGGAAACAGTTTAGTCAGAATATCGTCTTTTCGGAATAAGGGCAAAAACGGAATATTATGTGCATGTTAATGTAATCACAGAGACTGCAGAGCTTCAAACTCAGCTGGCATTTAAAGAGCAACAATGTGACAATAAGATAAATCCTCTTGTTAATCTGTGCAGAGTTAGATGAGAAGCTGGATCACAGTTTCCTCTCTGTGTCCAGTACAGAGAGATATGTCCTGGACATTAGCACAAAGACTGGAAGCGGGAGCCTAGCTTCATCAAAAGTGAAGAAAAAAAGAAATCAACCTGCGATCAACACCGGAGCTGTCGGATTTCCACGTTCAACTTTTTTTCTCTTTTTTTTTTTTTAAATAGAAATGTAAAAAAAACTGGAAGTTAGTGACTTAACATTACAGCTGTTGATACCGTCCTCTCATCTGAATCTGGTAAAATGTCTAACAAGAGGATTTCCCAAAAGGTCAGAGTGTTCCTTTAAAAAGCTGCAGTAACTTTTATAAAAATAAGTTTTGGCCATATTTGCTGAAACTGTCACTATATCCTGACAGTATTACATGTGACAGATCCACTGTAAAAAATAACAACAATCCCCATAGTTTTCCTAATGGCATTTGCATGTTTCCAATGCGCCCGTAAGGAAAACAACCAATCAGAGCCGAGAAGAGTGTCAATAACTGTGTTGGAAACCGTTCCCTATCATGGAAATAGAGCACTATACTATATAGTGTGTTCGCCATTCTGTAGCGGTGTTCGAATTCTCCGCGGTTGACTAAGTTGAGCGTACATACCATGTACCCTACATTTTACTCCCGTATACCACAATGCAACGCAGCCGCGTTTTCCTGGAGGAGAAGAAGCATCGCAAAAACTAAAAAGGAAAAAATGGAGCGGACTTTGACTTCTTAACAGTGGAAATGTAACACATAATATACAACCTTTCACTATTCTCCTGAGTGATCGTTTGTTTCAGGGATGTATTAAAAGTATTTTGGTTTCGGCTCGTTTACATGGTGCGGGGCGCGCCAGCCTCCGTCATACCATAACGGGCGCATCTACTGACGCAACGATGTTTTCAGTGTAGTGTCCGAAATCTGGTTTGTCGTTCCCTATATATAATAAACACTATATAGAGAATAGTGAGCGAGTGAATGAGGGAGCGGTTTCGGACACAGCTTATGACTTAGCTCATGAACTATGACAAACTGTAAAACTAGACAGCGATGATTTTATCTGAATCAGGATTCTGTTACTGCAGAGACTACTCGGCTCTGATTGGTTGTTTGTTCTTATGCCATTAGAAGCGCCAGGAGGAGGCACAGGAATGTTCATTTTTACAGATGATCTGATTCAGGATATAGTGACAGTTTAGACTTGGAAAAGGACGCGCTCAAACTTTCCCACCTTCCTTCACTGTAACACACTGTTCACACAACTTCAACACACATTTTATCAATTTCCAAATGGGACTGGTTTGGTCCCTGTACTGTGTATTGCACCTTTTCATCTAAAGAAATACTAATCCAGAGCAGACTTTATGCAGAACCATCTGCTGTTTGTTGCTGCTGGACACGAGTGAGAGCCCAGTGAGAACACTGACCGACGGCGACACTGACTGGAACTGCCTTGCTCCGGTAAACCGGCCTCTAGCCACTCTCAGGTGGGGCTCTGCCGAATGCAGTTGAGTCCTTCGGCAGAAGAAGAGGAGTAGCGTCCTTCATCTTCGTCCTTCTCCTCTTCTTTCTCTGTATGTTTCTTCTCCCTTTCTTCCACCAGCACCTTCAGACGGCTCAGGTGGTGCATAGCTCTGAGGATGGAAATATTCATCAAAAATGTGGCTCTGAACTCACAACTGTATAAAGGCTGATTCATGCTTCTGCGTCAAATCGACGGTGTAGCCTCCAGACCCCTCTGCGTCGCCGCGAACCCCGCTCCGAGCCCTCAGCCATAGCTCGACGTGCACCTCCAAAAATTTGTAACTTTGCGTCGAGGATTGCGATTGGTCAACTGGTCCTGTGTGTTGATAGTCGGTGTTTCCAGCAGCCTACTGTGGGGAGTAGCAACATGCTAGTTCACTGACATCAGCTTTGCAAATAACCTCAGACATATTTTGGTTCCAAGTTATCCGTTTGTAAAGTAACGTTTTGAAATTAGCACTTCGCCAGCAAGCAGTACTTTGTGGGCAGTTGTGCTAAAGTTTGCTTGCTAACATAACATAAACCGGCTGGCAGACACCTTGCAAAAAACCTCAGACTTATCACCCCCTAGCGTTATGGCGGTGAAATGCAGAACTCCGAAAGGGTCACAACGCTGTAGGAGCGACGGCGTGGAGTTGACGCAGAAGCATAAAACAGCCTTAAGTGTGATTTGATGCAACCAGTTCCGTTACAAACTACATGTAAAGTACATGTTCAGGATCTGGACAAAATACACCACAAACGCAGAAGAGTTATCTTTTAGTTCATCTTCAAAGAAGGCAAGCGTTTGGGCTCATTTTGAATTTGAATAGCTTTGTTAGCAGAGGTAAGTGAAGGAACATGAGTGAAGTCTATGAGGCCATGATCACACTTTGCGTCTGTTTTGACAAGAAAAAGTTGACGCTTCTGTAGTAACAAAAAAAAGCTGGCAGGTTTCAAAAAGCAGAGAGAGAGAAGAGAGCTCTTTTGTTGCTTTAACAACAACTACTGCTACAGTATCCACGAGTGCTACGTGGAGCAGTGCCAGATAAAAAAAAGCAGTGGAGTGAGATAGAAAAAGAACCGAGAGAAGGAGCAGTGCTACTAATGTTAGATTTAACAAAGAGAGTTCCCTGAACAGGGAGCACCCGGTCATATCACACAACTCGCTGTACTCGGACAATAGCACAAGTCTATCTATCGGCACCTTTACCATTGTTTCTTGTTGTTATGGAAACAACAGGTCTTGGTACTCCGCTTGTCATTGGTCAGATGTCAGAAAACGCCTGAAGTATGGCATTTTTTCAGAAAAGTTTAACTTTTTTCAGAATAAAATCGTCGGAGGTGGAGTTTTAAGGACTTGTATGAAACACAGTTTACTTCATAGGTTTATAATGTAAAACAGACGCTGGCAGCTTAAAAAAAAGACCTCAGGTGTGAACATTGCCTTAGGGAGAGCTGTGCATTGAGCTGAATGCTAACTTTAGCATGCTTACTTCCTCACAACAATGCTAGAAGGCTGATGTTTGGCAGGTATAATGTTCATCATTTTCACCATCTTATTTTAGTGCAGCTGAAACACAGCAAAGTACAGCTGAGGCTGTAAAAATGTTGGTGCCAATACATTTTAAAGATGTTGAGATATTTCACAGGATAAGTGACAACACAGAAACTCTCCGATTCATAACGTGTTCAATGTCAGTTACCTCTGTAGTGACGGTCCACCAGGAAAACTCTCCAGCTCTGCTTCACTCTCAGGCCTCTGCAACACACACTCAAACTTATTAACATTACAAGATTACAAAGTTGGTTTATTGTCATTCTACAACACAGGATTGCACAATGAAATGTGAGTTGTAGTCCCTTTACGCTACACAAGAAAGTATTTTTTATTTTTCTATGGAGGAGTACGGAGGATGAGTTTAGGAGTGCCACAGCCTGAGGTAAACAGGTTGTTGCTGTGGTAGTGCACAGGCCTGTCAACTCACCAATATCACCGATGCTCGGTAGATAAAAACCAATGATGTTCTGGCCGGTTTTAAAATTAGGGGTGCATGATATATTGACTCAATAACGTTATCGCAATATCACGTTGCGCAATATTATATTGAAAGTAGGGGTGTGCAAAAACAATCAATTCACATTTGTATCACGATTCAAGCTCTACCAATTCAAAATTGATTCACAGAATTCCAAAAACTAATATTTTTTTATTTTCATTTTGTAATGACGTGTATACTATTGTCCTGAAATGACATTACCTCGCCATTCCCATATATGGCTCTGCGTCAAATTCATACCGACGCCTGGGCGTTTGTCATAATCAAAAGAAGAACGAGTGTAGCGGAAGTAGTTTAGTCGGCGCAAACAATGGCAAACATCACAGAAAGAACTATTCAACCTGCTCCATCCTCATCGAAGGCGAGAGTTTGGGCACATTTCGGCTTTTATAACCTCGAGGGGAAGACGGAACTTGCTAGGAATCATGCTATCTGCAGGCTGTGCAAAGCGAAAGTTAAGTATTTTGGAAACACCACAAACTTGAGAACTCACATGGTACGCCATCACCCAGAGATTAACATTAAAGACGTGGACCAACAACAACCTAAAGTACCTTCTCCTAACGTGCCAGTCAACCAACGCACTCTTTCAATGCTCTAAACTCCCACCGCCCTCTGAACCAAAAGCTCTTTTTATTTAAGATTTATTTTATACTTGAATTAAAATGTATTTGAAAGCTTGGCACTTTGCAGTTTTTAGTTTAGTAGCAAAAGGTTTTTATTTTTGTATTAAGACAAAGTATCAAACTACATTTCATTTGTTGTTTATTTTCTTTTAAATTGTATGTCTACTGCAATCACATGGGAAAAGTAACTACATTTACATTTTTATATATATATATATTTTTTTTTTTTTTTTTTTTAAAATTGAGAATGGTTTCTGAATCGAAAATTGATTTTGAATCGAATCTTGGGCCTAAAAATCAATATCAAATCGTGACATTTTCTGAATCGTGGACCCCTAATCGAAAGGGGTTGAAATATTTTGCGTCCTGTCTGTTGGCTGTTTGGCTTAGTTGTGTTTGATTAAACGCTATAATGATCATGTTTCATTGGCCAGTTACCGTGCCACTTGCACATGTTAGTACACGTCAGCGCACGGGTCCACTGTGTGACAAACCGTAGCGTACCACGTGTGTGCATATTTCAACAGAGTGACAGTGTGAGTGAAGAAATAGATAGAGACATCTAAACGGAACGAATCAAAGAGAAAGAAAAGTTGTGTCCTGTTCTATTTATTTATTTGATACTGTCCAACCAGTAAAACATGTCCTGTTCTGTAGACATGGTCCTTATTCATTCATGTTGTACCAGTCCAATATGACTGTCAGTTGAAATAAACCTTGTTTGTTGGAAAACTTGTCTTATTTGTTATGAATCTATTTTGATGCGTTTACCATAACTTTTGTCATTTTACATACGTTTAAAAATATCGAAATTAATATCTATATCTAGGCCTGTCGCAATATGCAATAAATCAATCACATGATAAATAAAAATGAGTTGCAGTGTTAAATATTCTTTAGAAATAAAAGTTGATTGATCTTTGAAAAGGTGTACCTGTATTATTATGCCATTATCATTATATTAGATGAAAATGGTCTCAGAACGACGATGTTATCGTTTATCGCAATACTTTCTGGGACGATTTATCGTCCAGCAAAATTTGTTATCGTGACAGGTCTATCTATTTCACAATATTCATAATCGATATCGCAATATCACATTTTGTCAATATCGTGCCACCCTAGTTTTAATCACCCGCTGCAGAGCCCTCTGGTCCTGGGCTGTGCACATCCCATACCAGTTTGTAATGTTTCCAGCCAGGATGCTTTTCTAAAAGTAGAGAGGTCACTAGAACGAATGCTTCGGTACCAAGTAGGAGCAGGGCTGGATTAACAATTTCATGTAAAGCCCCAAAGCAACAATCGCAAAGTCGCTATCATCAAGAGCATATAGCCTATACTTCCATAATAACAAATCAGGCTTCTGCATGGCTCAGTGGAGATATACTGTATGTATTTACAATAGCCTCAGCATAAAGTGCATTCAAGAAACAGAACAGATGCACACATGTTTAACATAACTTTTTACAATGAATGAAACTTGGTGGCTACAGAGTAATTATTAAATGTTTCAGTATGTAGCCAATCAATTCTCTTTCGACTGCAACAGTGAAATAAAGCAGACAGCTAGGGAAGCCTTAACTTAAAACCAGAGATTATTTCTAAAATGTGAAATTATCACATCATCATCATGGAGCAGGCAATTAGTGTGTATGGAGTCAAAGTAAACCATTGGCTACACTGTTGCATGTAGTTCAAAGTCAAGATAATGTTTATTGTTTCACCATCAACATTTTATGTTGATGCACTACTATATATTCTTATTTCATTTTAAGAAATGGACCTTACATCTTCATCCTCCTGATCACTCTCTGCCCCTCTCTCTGAATCTGCAGCCTCCTCTTCCTCCCTCAGAGTCAATTCTTCCTTTCCCTCTTCTCTTTCACTTATTTCTGCTTATTTCCTTCTGTGGTCTTCTCCTGCTCTGACCCCCCTGGTCTCTCCAGTTTACTGCCTTCTCCTCCTTCATTTCCCTCCTTCTCTTCCTCCTGTGCACTACTCAGAATCTGAATACAAATGAACGGTCTCAGCAAGCACCGTGTAGTGTGTTGTAACGTAACGCCACCAAAACGGCCACCCTCTGTAAACGTTATGAATTCAAACATGCCAGTTTGTAATATTTTGTATTATGCTGTTCTTGTCTTTACTAAAATCAAAACTAATCAAAGGGCTGAAAGCTCTTACAAATCACGAGGGAGCGATTTTAATTTTGGCTAACGTAGTAGACGCGCTGTTGATGCTGACTCGCCTTTAGCATACATTACATTCATAACTTTAAATTAAAAAAGTGTGTTTAAACTTCACCTGGGGAAACTGACTTCACTTTCAGAGGCTCGGGGGGGCAACTCAGTCGCTCGAGTCTTTGCCGGGATGCAGGGCCACCACACTGCAGCAGACTCGCTGTGACAGACTGTGGTAAAGTTGGTTTTATATTGGACGTTGGACATTCGAAAAATCTATTATGCAGCTTGACCTTCCAATATAAAACCAACTTTACTACGGTCTGTGACAGCTCGTCCTCACTCGCTGCGCAGGAAGCTACAGAAACTGTTTTTGACGCGATTTAACATAATATTTTGATTGAACGGGTTGAAAAAATCAGCATATAATTAGAAAAGTGAGGACTGCGTTTATAATGTGATCTAACATAATATTTGACGAAGCCCAGGGCCCCTTAGATGACCAGTTGTCCTAATGGTTAATCCGGCTCCGAGTAGGAGAAAACTTGACGGTACTGGTTTTTCTACACAGTACCACAGGTAGAGGGGATGCAAGTCTTCTGGACTTGATGGGTGCATCATAAACCACTACAAGTGTTAAAATGTTGAATTCCGTGTGGAATCTATACTACAGTGGAGGAGGTGCGACTGCCATGACTGGGGTCTGTTGGTGAAGAAGTCCAATATCCTGTTGCAGAGTGTGGTACTCAGTCGCAGAGTGCTATGTTTGCGAATCAGCGTAATGGGAGAGATTGAACGCTGAGCTGAAATCAACCAACGGCATTCTGATGTTATTATTTTCACCTTACAACACAGCTGAATGTTGACAGCAGAGTTTCCAGGTGGGTTCAGGAACTCTGTAAATGATGAATACATTAAATAAACCTAGAGGGTTCACGTTTCTCCAAATCCACAATTTCATTTGTCTGATCCGATTACTTATTTTTCTATATGAACTTTTTTTCAGCAGTGAAAGCAATGCCACAATTAGAGCCACTAGATGGCAGGCGGGTACTTTACAACAGCTGTTTGAGGTTTTCACAGTTGACAAGGTGCACTTGAATGCATCATGAGTTTAACGAGCTGTACCTGAATGCACCATGAAGTCCTGTCGGACCTCAAACACTTTACCGTTGGTTGTTCGTTTCCATAACGAGCGGGGAAGGCTAAATGTTGCCACGCTGGATATTCCCGTTCTGTTGTTTCTAATATAATAATCGACGCAGAGTGCCTTTTCATACCTGCTTCTCTGGAGTCTTCTCTGTCTGCCACCCGTCCTTGTTGGAGATTGTTGGAGCTACCGATGCCTGCGTTTGCCGCTGAACCTCTGCCTCCACTGCCTGCAGTCTGAACAGCATCTGTTTCAGAGCCTCCACTGGACCAGGCTGCTTTAAGATGCTGTTTCTATGGAGACCGGAGCCCTGAGCCTGGGAGAGACAGCAGACAAACGGGGGCGCTGTGATCCTGGATATGTCAGAGGATCATAGACTTCTGGGTCATAGGAGCCACATGGGAAACCCAGCTGAGGTCTCCAATCGCTATCGTATATCTGAACACAAAACGTGGATTACGCTACTGAACAGGCTACCCATGGCCCTGCAGCTTCTTTAATAATCTGGGAAAGAGAAAAATGTCCATCTCTCCTATAGGTGGTGATGAATTAGTCTCGATTTGCCAAGGCCATCCTCCACAGCAATAGCGGAGGAGGGTCTGGCTAGTCCACATAGCATTCCAAGATGGGAGAGAAACATGCTCTGGTTTATTGGCATTTCTGTAAACCAATTGCAATAGTCATGGGCGGCGCTAAGCTCCGCATGGAGCCGCTGTGAAATAGCCTCTGGAAGGAACTTGTTATGGTGTAATATCTATACGTTCAAAAGTTGTTTTAGTCATTTGAGATAAGACTCAGATTGGACAGAGAAGTCTAGCTAGCTGTCTCAGTTTACCACGCAGAGATCTGAGGAGCAGTTAACCTCATAAATCCACCGGAGTTGAAAATTCCAATACAAAGAAAGCAGAAGGAAACGGACATCGGCGAAAAGACATGCATCCGGTGGCATTTCCTGCGGCACCGGAGCAATCCTGGAAGTGGAATGTTGAGGATATAGACAAGTGATGAATAGGCCTATTCCACTACCACTGCAAGAACGTAATGACCCGCAACTTGACATCTAACTATAAATTGAGGAACCTCTGTGCGTGTGTGTGTGTCTCCCGCATGTGGAGTACAGCAGCAGCGGGAGATGGCTCTGAGGAGTGGAGGAGGACAGGATGAACACCTACCTGAGCGTTAATGTCAGTCAGAGCCTCAGTGATGCCCCCTCCTGCTGCTGCTGTTGCAAAGTCCCTGCAGGTTCAACATGACATTACTCAGTGGGTTTATTCATGGTGCATGGCTCATCAGAGCTAGGTAAAAAAGGGAGCGTAAATAAGTCTTACCGAGTGAATGGACGACAGTGTGAGGAAGAACAGAGCAGCAGCTCCTCAGTGTTCGCTGGACTGACAGCTTCTTCAACACAATCAGCAGGACTGCCTACAGCAACAGTTGGTCAACATTTAGTTTTTTTTTTTAAAAGAACAGGGCATCACTGTGTGGACAACACATGTGAAAAACCTCTTTAATGCAGTGATGGTGTTATAAGATAAGGATTTCACTGTTAACCGTCTCTCTGATTGTGTCAGATAACAATAATTGTCACATTTAGACACAATACAACCTGCAATAGGCAACTAGACACAAGGGTAACCTCTGTGTACTGCTGCATTTCCACTGCATGCACAGCTTTCCTCCTCCTCTTTTCTGTTTTTTTTCCCCCATTAGCAAAAGTTGTGGCTAGCAGCTGGTACTTTTTTTGGTACCACCTCGGTCGAGGTTCCAAGCGAGCTGAGTCGATACTAGAAGGTGGAGTTAAAACACTGCAGACCACGGATTGGTCAGAGAGAACTATCACAAGGGCCACCTTGCACAAACCCGCATTTTCAAAAAAAGTCAAGTGACCGCAATAGTTTTAGTCACTCGACCAAGATTTTAAAAAATGTAAGAGGATGTCACGGCACTTTTAAAACGTTGCTATGGCGATCAGCTGAGAACCCCGCCTGCACTAAGGTAGTACTATCTGCAGTGGAAAACAAAAGAGAAAAGGTACTGGTACCAAATGTGCATGATGAGGCAACATGAGGCATATGTATCCTGCTCTTAGCTGTTTTATGGTAACGTAATATCAATAATAACTTTTATTTATATAGCGCCTTTCATGAAACCCAAGGACACTAAAGAATTACAGTGGCTAAGCTAAAGAAGGTTGTAGGCTGTGGTGAACAGGTGGTCATTCAGAAGTTTTTAAAAATGGCCTTCACCATACCTAGAGATTGGCATGGTTTTATTTCAGCCAAACAGCTGGTTTGATTTACATTGAGAGATGATTTTATGGAAAGTACCCCATGCCAATCTCTAGGTATGGTGAAGGGTATGTGATGATGTGGGGCTACTTTAATTCCAAAGACCAAGGGAACTTTATCAGGATGCATAGTATCCTGGATCCATGAAATAACTGGCCTTTAAAAATAAATCCTGCCTGCCTCTATGGGAATTTAACATAGGGGTGTACTCATTTATGCCCTCTGTATTTTAAGGAAGAACATTTATTTATTTACGATACATTATTCATTCACAAAGAAAATTGGTGTCCTTAAAGGTTGGAACTTTCCTCATTTTTTTTAATTAAGGCATTAAGATCAATTTCCGAAAGATGATTTTTTTTATTCCTCTTTTTAGTCAACTTTAGCATGGGTTCATAAACGTATGAGCACCACTGTACTGGTCTTGGACGTAAACATGTATTTCTTGTTTTGCTTTAGAGTGAATAAGTCAATTTAAGAGAGGCTTTTCTGAAAATTCTACTGCTGCAAAGAGACACATCAAGTTGATAGGAGATTGAGAACAAACCCTGTAGTTTCTCTGGGGACTGATATTGTTTTCCTGTGGCAACACTGTTATTATCATATTATTATCAATAGATGACTTCAGTTATACATCCTACCAGAAAATCTGGTAGAGAACAAACTACAACCAAACACTGATCTTGTCCTGAATAACAGTGGCCTGAAACATTGAGTCATGGGTTGAGTCCTGCACTCACCTGGATCTGCTTCTCCAGAACTCTGAGACAGAGAGTTCAACACCTGATCCGCCTTCTGGATCAGAGACTCGAGCCGGTTGTCTGTCAGGAGGACAAACACAAACGGCAAAAACACCATTATAAGTCTGTAACACACATTAGATGTAGTTTTACATCAACGTGTTTTGTCTTTTCACCTCTGGACAGCGTTTCCATGATGTCAGAGGTGTTTCTCTCTGCAGCCAGTAGAGAAATCTGTTCAGCAAACTGAAGTCTCAGATCTCTGAGAGTCTGCTGGCTGTCAACCTAACAACACACAAACACACACAATCACTGAAATATGTGGGCATGAACACTTTTTCTTGACTCAGGACCATTCTGCCATCCTTTTTTTGAAGTCAGATACAGTTTATCAGACAACATGAGCTGCTGACTGATCAAATTGAAGGTTCCAAATCAGTTTGATTCGAGACTCTCACCTGTTTAGGTTTGTGGTCGGGATCATCATCCTCTAGCTCTGCTACCCAGGACGGAGTTCTGGGAGCTGCAGGTGGAAGAACACCAAAAAGCATAATCATTTGTTGGATGCTAGAAATATTCCACATCAGACTTTTTTTACTGGTAATTTTATCATCATGGTTTGTTAAGAAAAACACATTTCGTGATGATGATACATAATAATGCAATGGAATGTTTGTTGAGCCCTTTCCCCCTTAGTTCCTGCTACGCCCGTCAAGCTTTTCATTCTTCCACAGCACATGTGCACTTTACATAACAGTGGCAGACTTGACCACTAGAGATGTTCTGATACTGATACCAGTATCTGAAAGGCCTCCAATTCTGCCTGAAATGCTGGTATTGGTAAGTCCTGGAGTTCATGCACCGAGCCGATACCACCTAATTTAGCCCTGAAGAAAATCTACTTCAGTATTTTTTATCTTCTTTTCCCGTTATGATGACTGTCAAACTGGATAATAAAAGTTGTATGACATTCATTTTTTGTGTTTGTTCATGTTTCACAAAAAGTTTAACTTGAGGCAGGCCATACAACAAATATAGAAATCATATCACATACATACATACATACATACATACAAACAAACATACATACAGGGATAGTAGTAAACATCTGTAAAATCATAATAAAATATATGGCACACTGGTATTGGATCGGTACTCAGTTTCGGCTGATACGCAAGTTCAGGTATTGAATTGGTTTTGGAAAGCAAAAAATGATATGGGACCATCTCTACTTACTACTCACAGTATTTAAAAAAACAAAAACAACAACTTTCAAATCTATTCAATTCTTGATTTCACAAATAAGACAAAAGCAGCTTCTCATTTCTAGTGTGCGATCATCAGTCTTGCCACCTGAAATGACAACAGTCCTTGAAGATTTTATCTATGAAAAAGGGATTGGCCGTGCATCTACCCGCAGTATGCAGGTGAATAAGGTGCTAATAATATTGAGGACTGCGACTTTCCAAGGGAAAAAAAAGTGGACAGGGTCACACTGACTGATTTGCAGCCTTTAACAGTGCAAACAGAGCACATTTCAACACCGCAGAAACGTAGATTTGATCAGATGTAGCTAGGTAGCTCAACTAAAATTTGGTTAAAAACTCTGTCTCTGTTAAATGTTTCCACTTGACTCATATAAAACCCCACAAACTAATGCAGTTACTAATGCAGTAAGTTAAGCCTTGGCCTTAAAATAAAGTGTTTTTTTAGCCAGATATGCAAACAACTGCAGCATACATCAGGGCAGATAAACAGTGTTTATCTGTGTTTTTCTTTTGCCAAATAGATGAAGGAGTGATGATGTAGTGCCAAGTGGCTTCAGTAACATGGAGGTACATGCATGATGTGTTCTTGAGGTAACTGAACCGTGGACCTTGGCAGTGTTGGTGGCGTGCAGGGGGTGTTGTACCGTGGTCGTCCCACGGCTCTGACTCGGAGGACGGAGGCGGCTCGCTGAGATCACAGCGTTGGACCCAGGCTGGGTACTCCAGGTCGGGCACACTGGTGATTCCAGAACAGTCCATGTCACTCTTGTTACTGGTGAACCAGCGGGGGAGGTGGAGGGATGAAGACGGCTCTGCCCACTCTGACCTTGCCGCTCTGTGTGCAGACTGCTGGAGACAGAAAGAGGGAACGATGAGATTCAATACAGTCCTGCTCAGAATCAGATGCAAAAAAAATGCAAATAAAAATGTAAATGGTATGGGGCGCCATGGTAGCTCACCTGGTTGAGCGTGCGCCCCATGTACTCTCCCACTGTCCTATCCAATAAAGGCAAAAAAAGCCCACAAAAAGTACAAAAACAAATATATGAATGGTAGTCACCCTATAGTAGCTGACTGAGGAGATGTCAACATCTGGATTAAACATGACTGTCCCTGGTCTTTCTCTGCACCTGGAGAGAAACAAAAGTAATGAAAGGTAGAATGTGATGTAGACTTTCAACGGGACAGAACAGAGATCTTTCTGAAAACATCCCAAATGAGACAGATTAGTGTCAACAGCTTGAACCTAGAGCTCCGGGGAGTCCTGGTTGGATGAGGGTGGTGGTGGTTCAGGTGGGGGGCGGCGTGGCTGCTGCTAGGTCTGTCCCAGGTTCTGTGTGCGGGTCTGGAGGAAGAGGAGAAAGGCTGGGGGGCTCCGGACTGGGAAAGGAGACCTGGATCAGCAGACGAGACAAGTCAGAAGAACTGAGGCACGCAGAACTGACACAAAGGCTTTAACTTATTAATACTTTTATTATTGATTATATATACTTTTAATATTGGGCAATCTGTTTAAAACTTGTGGTGAGGGCAGAGTTAAGGATGATGCATTTAAAGACCATGGATGAAGGCGGAGGTGTGAGTGACAGGCATCGAGCCGTCGTAAGGGATAGACAGCAGCTCGTCTGTCGTCATGGAGAGTCGGTCCCGGTTGCCACGGTGATGTAGAGAGCTGACGGGGAGGTTCAAGAAGTCCAGCTCCCTCTCGGTCAAACGCTCCCTGAGAACTGGGAGACAGAGAGAGAAAAACACACAAAGAACAATAATATACAGATAAACTGTTGTGCGTTTACTTGATGAATGTGGTGACCTACCATCTTTGTTCCTGAGCGTGCTCGCTCTGGGTCTGCTCGGCGTGGAGGGCCGACTGCGCGGCAGAACCAGACTTCCTGTCAACGAGCCGCTGTTCTGACGGCTCCTCTCAAAGTCTGTGATGTAGGCGTCCAACGCTGCCGAGGCCGAGTCATAGATCTGCAATAAATCAATCAATAAGCATGAGTGATAATTTTAGTAAGCCCAGCGCCTAAAAATCTTTTTTTTCGTCTTGGCATTTTATTACTGACATCAAAAAGACTGCTGGAGGGCTTTTACTGTGAAGCAGCTGGAGGAATTTTAACTTCAAGCACTAAAATCATTAAGAAATCAAAAGGGTTTTTTTTTTTTTTTTTCAACCTAGACCCTATTTTCCAGGGGGCTTTCACACCCACAAGATAATCTTTGAAATTGGTCCAGTATTGAGCGAGAACGTTGCAACCGGCAGCAGTGAATCAGGCTGCAATGTAATACTAAAAGGTCAAATGTACATCATCAATTTTGTCCACTAAAAGTGCTGTTTTTGCCACTGACAGGCTAAGATTGTTATTCTAAGTGTCTTCTGATAACATTTTGGAAAGGATCCCTACAACCTTTTTGTTAAGGAGTAAGATCCTTTTTGTTTAACCAGAAACAGCCCCGAAATCGCCATCGCCAAACTCACCAGACTCCATTTAAATAATCAGTACTTTTAGCGTGTATAGAGCCAGCATATCTCCACATGTAAATGGGTGAATTAAGGGTTTATTTCAACCAAACCAGAGTGGTGATTGTTGGAACAGTGGGAAGATGAACCAAGACGGCTTTAGATTAGTTTTATTTTGCATCTGTGACTTTAAATGTAGTTAGTTTTATGATGATTAATTTAGTGTTTTTTTAAAGTGACATCTGGTGGGTTTGGCGATAGCAATTTCTGGGATGTTTTATGTTAAACAAAAAGGATCTTACTCTTTAACATGAAGGTCTATCTCTGTAGGGATCATTTCCATAATGTTGTCAGACACTTAGAATAATAATCTGAGCCCGTCAGTCGCAAAACAAGAACATTAAGTGGACGTACATTGAAGGTGCGCAATTGCTCAGTAACGTTATAGCTTGTTTCACTGCTGCTCAACGCGGGGAGCTTGCTTAATACTGGACCAATTTCAAAGATTTTTTTTTTTTTTTTTTTTTTTTAAACCAACTAAGTTATCCTTTAACAAAAGTTTAATGGTAACATCCTCCTTTGATCTTTACATTGCTCATTTTCTTTATCTTAAACCCAGTGGGAACTTCCATCTACAATCATCCATTTGAACTCCACGTTGATGTACAAAAGCAGTGACATCATGGTTTGTCGGGTGGGATAAATGGCTACCCAAATTGGCTCAGTTATCATAACAGGACATAGGTTAAAGACAGGCAGATTTCCTCCACAGTGCCCTATTATGTGCTGTAGGAAACAGATCCCCAGTAGAAATAGTAGAAGCAGAGTGAACCTTGTCTCTGTATCTGAAGGTGGTGTTGTGTTCAGGAGCCAGAAGGCTGCTCCTCAGGTGACCTGAACTAGACAGCAGCGAGGTCACTGTCGACTCAGGAGACGGAAAGTCAACGCCGGACTCCATGCTGACAAAAACAAGAGAAGCACATTCTGATTTTATATATTCTGATGTTATAAATCCCCAAATCACAAATGAAAAGACGGTGTGTTTACGAAGTGTAAAATGTTCAGGAGGATGGGTTTAAAATCTAAATCTATGGGTAGCTATGCATAACCTTTTTCAACAAGCAGAAGCTTATTTAGAAATAAAACATAAACATAACAAAAACGCAAACAAATTAGATCATTACTTAATTTGCTTGCTTGTTAGGCAACTGTAGTGACCTGTGGGTCTATTGGGTCACAACTTTTGGATAACAGCTATCCAAATTTGTGATCCTACAACTGGCATTCTAAATCAGGTAAGTATAATATAGTATAGTATATTCAGTATAGCCAGACAGCTACCAGTGAAAGGCTTTTGTCAGGTTTTCCCATTAGTAACTCGGATGTTTAGCTAGCTAGGTTGAATTTCAGACACAAACACTGGTCTTAACCTAAGTCTGCTAACGTTAAACATGAACTAACAACCCCTCAGAAGAATACGAGTCAGTACGTCGAGTGATTTTGTCCCGTTTGCTTGTCTTGCCTTTCCAAAAAAAGCTGTCAGTATCGAGCTCGTGTTGTTTAGCTAAATGTTAGAAAAACTGAGTGACGTGAGTTTGCTGACTGGCTTTAGCTTAGCAAACAGCTAGCTAGCTAGCGTTAGCTAACGTTAAACAACAACAACAACCAAAACACGAAGCAAAAAAATACCGTAAAAGGCATACCGTTAACACAAATTCAGAAATGAGTAACTGTTTTACATAGCTAACGGTAGTTTAGTGTAAATACAAATGTTTATACGACCTTTCACAACTGTGCTACTGAACGCTAGCTAAAATATTGACAACATCACTGACGTTAGTTAGCTACATGTTAGTAACGTTAAGTTAACGTTAGCACTCCCAAAGTAAAAACACTAGAATCCAAATGTTCCAATTAAACCCGCGAATCTGTATCCAACCAAAATAGCACACTTACATTTTCACTCCAGAATGTTTCCTTTTTACTAACGTTGTTAGCTAGCTAACGTTACATCTCGCGGTGTCTGCATAACTTCACAGTGACTAACTTTACAGTTGTTCGTAACAGCAAATTCAAGGCTCCCGGGTAACGTTAAAGCTAAGCCATCCACTTAGATGGGGTTAATGCTCTTCTTTAAGTGGTATTACGGTACGGGTGCTTGGCGCAGCCAAAAAGGACGAGAAGGAACCGTATTTCAGCAATATTTTGTCACATTTGATATATCAATTAAAAACGGCATTATTTTACACATTATATAAAATTAAATTATAATGTAATGTAATACAATATTAATAATAATAATAATAATAATACATTTTATTTGTTGGTGCCCTTCAAGACACCCAAGGACACCTTACAAAATATTAATAAAAACATGAATACAAGCACAGCAATTTTATCAATAGTAAAATCAGGTAGTAAGTAATATCAAGGTGTTCAGCTAGTTAAGTCAATACAATCATAATGGACATGGTAAAAGTTATGTAGGGTATGCTAATCTAAACAGATATGGGGGGTTTTAAGCAATTATTTTCTGGCATTTTTAGGGTGTTTGGTGTTTTAAGCCCCCAACGTCGTCTTCCAGGCAACGCTGCCTGGAATGCACTAGGATTAGGCAATGGTTAGGGTTAGAGTTAGGGTTAAGGCTAGGCCGGCCACACACTGTGGCTGCGTGGCGTGAGCGTGGCGTTTCTGTTGTGTGTCAGTTGCGTGGCGGCTGCGTGGCGTTTTCTATGTCTTTACACACAGCAGTAGTATACTTCATGTTAAACATAAATATATACTGATTTGATTACAGCAAAGACAACGTCGGCAGTATTGTCAATATTTTTATTGATCCCAAAAAAATGGGAACACTGGAATTTCCCATTTTTTTGGGATCAATAAAAATCTATCTATCTATCTATCTATCTATCTATCTATCTATCTATTGACGGCAAAATAGGCTACAGAATATTTCGTTCTGTATTGACAGGTGCAATATTTGAAAATTGATAATTATTTATTTTTATTTTTTTAAATTACATTTATGTCAAAACCTAGAGACTTTCAAACATCAACATGTCATTTATCAATATGTATTTGTGTCAAAATGACATATAAACATCTTTTCCTATTCTATTTTGCCTGGAAACGCTTCCAACACGCTTGCGTGAAAAATAGGCGTCGGTCCTATTTCTAGCATGCACGCGTTTTCAGCACGACTTGAGCCGCGCCTCAGACGTGCGTGTCACGCAGACAGTGTGCAAGCTCTAACCTGTTAACATGGGAGCCGTAATAAAAACGGAAACGCCACGCAGCTGACACGCTCCCGCCACGCAGTCAGTGTGAAGCTGGCCTTAGGGTTAGGTGCCTTGAAGTCGACGGTCGCAGCGTTGCCTTGAAGTCGATGCTAGGGGCTTAAAACACCATCGAGCCATTTTTAGGCCTTTATTATGTCAGGACAGCTTAGACATGAAAGGGGAGAGAGAAGGGGGGATGGCATGCAGCAAAAGGGCCAACCTGCGGCCGCTACGTGGAGGACAGAGCCTCTGTATATGGGCGCGCACCATAGACTGCTAATATTTATATGTGTGGTCCTAATTCAGACACAGATCAGATTTTTGTCAATGTGGCCGCAGTGTGAACAAACAAGGCGGATTTAATGCAACTTTTACGTCAATCTACATCAACATTTGTCACAATTATGCACCGGCGAGAGTTAGCCTTAGACACAGACAGTAACATTAAAAACTTGACTAGGCCTACAAAATGGAGAACAGTGATGGAGCAAGTCAATGGAGGGAAAGGGAGGGAAGTGAAAATGCAAAAATGCTTACTTCCTCCATAACCTCCCTAACTTTAGTGCAACAGCGTGCTGCGTCTGATGTCATTGTTATTGTTCTTTTGCGCATGCGGGTCAGTTCGAAACCGCAAACAGTTCACACTGGAATATGATATAGGCCACATTTTAAAAGGTCATGTGAACAGCCAAACAAAAAAATCAGATCTGAACAAAACATCCAAATTAAGCATAAAGACTTGCGGTGTGAACGTAGCCTAAGACAGGGATCTTCAACAGGGGGTCTGGGGCCCCTAGGGGGTCCTCAGAGTCAGTGCAGGGGGTCTCCAAATTATTGTAAATTTTTGAAAGTTTTTAAAAAAATTAATTAAAAAAGTTAACATAACATTAACATATTTTTAGCAAACATAAATCCCCACTGCTTACTGGCCTACAGGTAAGGAAGTCACTAAGGGCCATCCACATCCACAGTTCATCCTAAGGGTTCACTGTGCTACATGTATGTTTAACATGAAAACAGGATTCATAAAATCATGCCAACAATTAGTAGGCTATTTTAATAGCTTAGTATTCTATGCAAAAATGTATGAAGGCTTTAGGCTGCCCTACACATTATTGTAGGCCTAGTTTAATATGCAACTTAATTTTATACAATATATGTATATATGTAGTAGGGGGTCCCTGCTCTATCTCTCTGTCAATTAAGGGGTCCTTGGCTTAAAAAACGTTGACGACCCCTGCTCTAAGAAATAAATCAGCAAAATAACAGAACAGGTTCTGGCATCTCCTTAATTTAAAAAGCAGAAATTATGTGTGTAGCAACATTTGCTGTTAGACCTGTATACAATTCTCTCATACAAAGCTGCTCAGTAAGTAAACTTCTGAAAACGTTGAAAACAAAAACAGCTGAAAAAAACGACTCGAAAAGAAAAGAAGGGACAAACGTAGAAAAAAAGTGACAATGGACTTGTCTAATCTCCCAAAACCAACCTGCGTGGCTTTTGGTCGGAGGACAAATTATGCAATTCGAAATGTAAAAAAACAAAAATACAACTGTGAATCACGTTCTACGGACAATTTCTGTTCAAATATACAGTTGTACAGTTGTTGTACAACTGTTAATACACAGATATTTCTTAGAGTGTAGTCCTTTAGCCTAGCTATCCCCCATGTCCACAAATCCAAATTCAGAGTGCTTTAATCAATCAAAAAAAAAGATGTCAAAAACCAGCACAGCGACCGATAACATTTCAGAACTTCCAGGGGAGGTGCCTCCCTCCAGCGTTCATGGGTGCTGCAGGCCCCTTTAACCCAGAGCATGTGACGTCACTGGGGGGGAGGGGGGGGGGGGGGACATAGAGATTTGAGGGAAGCAGCGAGTGATCACTCTGCTTCAAAGCCCAGGCACCAGACACAGAACAGATACTGTCACAGGAAGTTCTCTGTCACTCACCATATAGCTCAACAGTGTGGTTGCAGAACTACAAATCCCAAGGATTTTCTCCATAAGGATTTTGATTATTAGCCATAATGTCTAAATCAGTGTTTCTCAAATGGGGGTACGTGGAGGACTGCAAGACATGAGCGCTTTTTTTTCTACGTTTTTGTCGCTGTTTTTGAAGTTTGTCACTTTTTTAAAGTTGTTGTCGCTTTTTGTCACTATTTTCGAATTTTTTTCTCCAAATAATTTTGTCACGTTTTTTTCCCGACCTTTATGATGCTTTTTCCGACGTTTTTTTTCAACGTTTTTAGACGTACTAACTGACAAGCTTGGTATACACTTGGTCGGTGACTCATCATAGCTGGGGGGGGGAACCGTGGGAAAACAGCAACTTTTCAGCTTTGTTCAAAGCACAAAAAAAACAATCATAAATATGACAAAGAGTAAACATTAACCGCTAACCAGGTCTAAGCTCATTCATTCTAATGTTTTTCTTATTTTTCCCCACGGCATCAAAAGAAATGACGTTTTAGTGGGTGTTCCCAGTAATGCCGACCAAGTCTATGAGAGAATTTTATAAAGGCCTAACAGAAAATGTTCTGTATTTTAACTGTAGCGACTTTTCGACTGTAGCGAATTTCCATTTTTAATGATGAGATGCCAGAACTGTTTTTGTTATTTTACTTATTTATTTCTTAGAGTGTTGGAAATGAAGTGTTTGACACTGAAACTTTTCTGGGGGAAGACCCATAGACAGTAAAAAAAATTAACCAACAGATCCCATTGCTCTGGACGGAGACCAGTGAAGGATATTAAAAGCACTTTTGCGGTGATAGCTGAGCATTGCTGCGCAGCCTCAAACTGAGATTGAAGAACGTGTCTGAAAGTTCTCTTCTGGTAGCTGTGCCAAGAGAAATCTAGCGTAGGTATATGTAAGGAGATAACATAGGCACAGGCTAATTATTGCTAACTAAAATGCTAGTTAACATTAGTAACAGCTAACGTAAGTCGAAACTGCCTGCGAGCTTCTCCTGTAGCTACTATACGGTAATTCCTCTACTATGCGACAGTAAGTCCCGTGGTACTAACGCAATCGTTAGCCTATTTTTACAAAAACGTCTGCTACAGAGCCATAACAGGAGATACAAGGTAATGGAGCCTTTTATACATTGTCGTGTTTCTTTAGAAATAAACAATAGACAAATAGTCTTTAAATGCTTCAGATGTAAAGTTATTCACTGTCAAAGTGACGTCAAAATGAATGGCAGTCAATGGAATGCTAACGGCGGGTGAGCGCTAGGTAGCATCAAAATGGCGCCATAGGAGCTACGCTTTCCAGACGTTCACTTACCCCCTTGGGTAATTCCTCTACTATGCGACAGTAAGTCGCGTGGTTATGACACAATCGTTAGCCTATTTTTACAAAAACGTCTACTATGGAGCCATAATGTGAGATACAAGTTAATGGAGCCTTTTATACATTGTTGTGTTTCTTTAGAAATAAACAATGGACAAATAGTCTTTAAATGCTTCAGATGTAAAGTTATTCACTGTCAAAGTGACGTCAAAATGAATGTCAGTCAATGGAATGCTAACGGTGGGTGAGAGCTAGGTAGCATCAAAATGGCGTCATAGAGAGGCTTACCCCCTTGGGAAGACCCCCTGACAGAGCCCCCGGTTAGGCTAAAATGTGGCCAAAACCTACGCCCTTGGACAATTTCAACATCAAATTAGAACCTTTGAGGCCTAACTGTAATTTATGATGGGAAAGTCTTAAGACCACAACTGATAGTGGGGCGGCATAGCTCATTAAATTGTAACAATTGTTCATTATGTGATAAAAGCACCAAAAATTGGCAGATATGTTGATATACGTTGACATTGACAAATGAGTCATCCATCTGTCACAAATAGACGATCTTTGGGAGCGCATGCGTGGGTGTGTGCGCGCGAGTGAGTACGTGTGTGTGTGTGAGTGTGTTATCGCAGACGTCACAGCCTACCGTTGGTCCAGTTCAGTTCAGATGAGCCGTTGGTTCTCCCCCGGACGTAAACTGAACTAAATATACGGACCCGAAGGCAGTTTGACCCGGGAAGCCTCTGAACCGGGACACTTTTTTTTATTTTTTACTTAACCCGAAATAACCAGTCAAAACAGCCGGGGCGGAGGTTGGGAGAGCCGCCGTTAGCGTAACGTCCGTGACGTCGGTCCACCCGGGCTGCTGCTACTGCTGCTCCGCTGGGTTTTACTACCACGCTGTTTTTGTCTGAAGGCTCCTTATCTGTGTTTACGGAGCGGTCGATATCGGTTTCGCTCGGAGCCTATAACCGTAGGATAGATAGAAGTTTGTGATGATGGAGAAGAAGAGGACGGACTGTCCCGCTCTGCCGCCCGGCTGGAAGAAAGAAGAAGTGATCAGGAAGTCCGGACTGAGCGCTGGAAAGAGCGACGTCTACTACTACAGGTACCAGTTCCTCCGTCACATCAGTCACTGACCAGTCCCGGTCCCCACAGCAAACCGGTGACCGATCAGTCAACCAGTGGTTCTAATGCTCCTATAGGCTCTGACTGTCACCCGCGGTTGTGAACGCGCTCCTGCTGATCAAAGTTGTTCAGAAAATGTTACATGACTCAGTCAGAGTAGTTACAATGTAGCGTACATTCTACGGTGTTCCTGTAGGCGCTCTGTGCCTGTCACGGTGTCAACGTCAACATAAACTCAGATGTTTTTTTGTAATAACAACACTATAACATTCCCTGAATATTTAAACAATATTGCTGCAGGGGTTTAGCTATATATCGACTCTGTGGCTGTCGACAAGCTGTGTACTGACGCTGACGGTTAGCCTAATGCAGGATCAATGAGTCCCAGCCATCCAGCAAAAAAAAATACAAAGTACAATACTTTCTTTACAAAGTACAACTTCAAAATAATAAACTGTAATTTTTTTGTATATTTGTAAGTTTTATTTGAGTGTAAATGTAGGCTGTATATACATAGGGCTGGGCAATAATTCAATGTGATATATCGAGATATCGTGATTATGTCTAAATTGATAATAACAAGCACATACTAACTCAGTTTTCTCAGAACATCTGTTGTGAAACATTTTGAGGGAATATCTTTTGAAGAATTGCAGATTTCTTTTAACATCATACTATTTTTGTGCGTGCATGTAAACGCAGTCAGTATACTGTTTTACCACATTATTGATTATTTATCTAGAAATCTCATTGTAAAACATATTTAGTGAAAGCAACCCTACGATATATTTGCAATATCGATATTGATGTATTTGGTCAAGAATATGGTGATATCTTATCTTAAAGACTTATCTCTTTATTGGCCTGATAATGAGAGAAGCTGATTGCAAAATGGCTGATGATGTGCAGCTAGTGAATGATCAGATAAAATACATGTAACGGACAAATCTCTTGTTTTCGTGTCATATACCAATTCGGATTGGTTTGTCACTGGTATGCAGCTGCTGATCTAAAATAATAAATAATAATAATGCATTTTATTTATACAGCGCTTTTTGCAACACTCAAAGACATACTCCAGCGGCCCAAATTGGCCCAAGAGTTCATCGGCCCTTCTGGCATTCACCAGAACTGCCAGATTGCCAGTCGGCCTATTAGGGGTGGAACGGTACATGTATTCGCATTGAACCGAAACGGTTACGGGTGTCACGGTTCGGTGCATGAATTTACACGAAGAATACACGGTATAAAAATAAATAAAACTTGCGTGCAAATTAATGAATGTAATGCGGAACTACTGTTAGGGCCCTGACACACCAACCAGACGACCGACCGTCGGCAGAAAAGGCAGTCGGACTGATCAGTTGGGTCCCGAGGTCCAAAAAATGCCTCAGAACACACTGAGGTGACGCCGACTTGAGCGTACGCTCTGCGCGAAACGTAATACGTCTCCATAGCAGCAGGAGGCGCTGCTCTGTATTGTTTCCATTAACAGTCTGATTATTTCCCAGAAAATGAAAACCGGCAGCTGATTGGACGAACGTGTCACGTGGTTCTTTTTTCTCTTTTCACAGCCAGACTGTCATGGCGGCTTGTTCAGAATACGATCTCATATTGTTCACCGAAACGTGTTTCTGAAAACATTTTAAGCGAGAAATAGGCCGTGCAGTTGCTGAATCTGTCTTCATTTCAGATTGACAAAGGTCAGTTTAAAAGATTTTCGTCAGATTTTGAGCAGCTCATCCGCTCCCCATTTCTGGGTGAGTGCCGACTTCCCTGTCCCCGACTGAACATGTCGGGTCGGCCCAAATGAATGCCGACGGCTCCTCGGACGGCCGACGGCACGGGACACACCGAACAGACTCGAGTCACGGACCTCGCCAGACGGCCCGATGGCCGATTATCGGGCTGGTGTGTCTTCTCTCTTAGATACGCGGGTTGTCCATCAGGACAAGATGGGTCTCCCCAGTTTTTGCGAATTAGTGAGTGTTTGTTTATTATTGGCAGTGCTTTTCCCTCGAGACAACCATGGGAATATATTGTACTGTAGACAAGAACTTTTGGACATCCATGCACATTTCCAAATCTTCAACTTCCACCGGAGATAGCCAGGACGCCTAGGTCTAGCATATCAGCTCTCCCGGGAAGGAGGGCCCGGAGGCGGTACTCAAGACCGTAAACAGAAGCGGGGAAAGCGCGGTGGCCTATGAGCTAGGCTAAGGCTAACCCCACATAAGCCTCTAAAGTATTGAGTATCGAAAAATGCCTCGTCATTCAATACCCAATTTCAATACCTAAAGGAGTACATCTCATCCGAGTCAGTGAGCCAATAAGCATGCAGCATGCTTCTACCAAGATCTTATAAGGCTGGTGATTGGCTGTTTTAGCGTTACACGTCGTAGAGACAGGCAGGAAAAACTCTACGTTACGCACAGATACGGGGCTCACGTAGTAGGAGCTGAAAAATAAATAAATGTATTGGTGGCGTAATGTTGTACTTTCTTTTCAAAGTCACGGTATTGGTATTGGCACCGGTAATGACATTGACATTTTTGAACGATACCCAGCCATGTTCTTAAGTCTGATTCATGGCTCTGTGGTAAATCTACGCCGCAGTGTAAGTACATAGGTATGTGTAGATACAGGCCCCAACGGCACACCCTACACCATACACCTCCCCAGAAATTAAGCTACATGTCGTGGTAACGCAGACCGCAACAACTGTGATTGGTCCGCTTGGCCGTTGCTTGGTAGCGTCACATTTCCCCCGACTCATTTCCAGGTTGTCCTTTCCCGTGAACAACATCAAATCAAGGAGACGGTTAACTTTTCTTGCTACAGCTTTCCAACTAGGGGTGGGGAAAATTTCTTTATGTATCGTGCGTAGAGTTTGAAAATTGTTTCTTTTCCCACCTAAATATTTTCTGTTTATACGGTACCGCAGACATACCTACATCATATCTGTTTCATGCATAACAGCGAAATCAGAAAATGCTGAAAATACATTTTATGTACTGTACTTCCGTAAAAATAAATGTCAGACTGACTGACTGACTGACTGACATGTGATGTGCATTCTTCTTAGAAAACAATTAGTTTTTAGAAATGTCTCATAATATATTTCTCTAGAAGTGTATTATTCAACTTTTGTTTTTGTTAGAGAAGGAAAAGTATAATACTCAATGCTGTCGAATCGCAATACAAATCGAATCGGCGCCCATGTATCGTGAGAGAATCGAATTGGGACAAAAACATATCGTCCCAGCTCTATTTCCGACAGTGGTCAGAAATTACACCGCCGGAGTCGGTACTCGCTTGGAAGCTAATCCCCGCCTAGCTCACACGCTCTACCCAACTCTCCCGTCGCACGCATATACATCCGTGGCACACACGTACGCTACCAGCTCTGCTATTCTCATAAAGAGATGCGCTAGATCGACGCAGAAATACCAGCGCACAAGGATAAATCCTCACAACGCCATTGGCCACTTACGTAGGCTACGCCGTAGGCTCTGCGTAGAGCCTATACTGCTATAAATCAGGCTTTACTGTCATGTGCAACTTCTGCATGCCACATAAAAATGGCATGCCGCTTATGTTCCAGTGACGCGTTATTATGGAACTCATGCAACTTCTAGGAGGGACCCGCCCTTCAGTAGCATTCACATGCTACTATTAGCCAGGCCAACGCTAGATAACGTAACTCGATTTGTTCAGGTCCTATCCCCTGACCAATCAGCTATCCTAACCTTAACCACTCAAGGTCAATGCCTAACCCCAACCAATCGGGCTGCTTCGTAGGGCGGGACTTGCCTAGAAGTTACTAGGGATCCATAATAACGCTCCAGTGACAGATACAACTTTTCATCAAAATCAAAAGGTTACAAAGCTAGTGGGGGTGGCTGTAGCTACATAGTAGTTCTGTACACCAAACAGAATCGCAGGCTTACGACATCACACGGAAATCTATCTTGTCAGGCTTCAAGCAATAGAGTGCTGCAGAAATGAGTCTTAAATTCCTGAAATGAGTAAGCATTTTTGCACTTCAGGTTCCCTTGTCACAGATTCATTGTTTTTTTTGTTTTTTAATGGGTTTTTGGTCAGATGCCTGAAATAAGGTCTGTGGTTAACACAAGCTTTAGAGACTTTCACATTTGGTCTATGACATAATGAGTGCCAGAAAATACCCCACTCAGATAGTTTTTAAGCTTCTACACGTCTTAAAAAAAGGCAGTTGCTAACAAGACTACAGAGGTTGGGGTAGTTCGTTTATTGCCCAATGTTAGCTTTTTACATCCGGCAATTGCATTTACGCTTCAAAAATCATTAAAGTGGTTTTCATTATAAACATTCATTGAAAGTGAAGATTATCTTGCTAAAAAAACTTGTAAGTATCAAACTGTTGTTTGCCACAGAGCTTATTTTCTGCAAAAACGTAATCCCACTGGCTTTTTGTCAGGGAAAATACAACAACCCTGCAGTGATCTATGTGTTTATGTCCGAACCCCCAAGTGGTTTCGACCAATCAGCATCCTCTGGGGAGTTATTGGCAGCCTCATGACTCATAGTTGTTCTATGAGCCGAGCGGGCTATATAAATAGCTCCCGTTGCTAAGGCAAGTGGCAAGTCGTATCCAAGGCCCATCCTATTTACTGGAGCAGTGAACGTTTGCATTGCATGAGAACCAAATGGGATTGGCATGATTGTTCCGGGTATTAGTCAAACCCTCAGGTGTTACCAGGGAAGCAGAGTTATTGTTTGAAAAAAACTTAAGATTTTGATTTTAAAACACATAAAAATATAAGTTAATGGTCTTAAAGAATTATTTGGCAAGATACCCAGGTATAAGCGTGTTAATGCCTGACGAGGTGTAATTAATGGACTTCGGCGGAGGCAACCGTCCACTGCTACGTACCGAACGGTTATGGCCTCGCCGTCATCCATTAATTCCTGATAATGGACACCTCGTCGGGCATCAAA
The DNA here is from genome assembly GCF_008315115.2 of Sander lucioperca. Classification (NCBI taxonomy): domain Eukaryota; kingdom Metazoa; phylum Chordata; class Actinopteri; order Perciformes; family Percidae; genus Sander; species Sander lucioperca. The sequence goes on along the minus strand of NC_050186.1, from coordinate 33,654,620 downwards.
CCGTACTTATTGTGGGGTGCCCTGGTAGCTCACCTGGTAGAGCATGCGCCCCATGTATTAAGGCTCAGTCCTTACCGCAGTGGCCCAGGTTTGAGTCCAACCCGCGGCCCTTTGCTGTCACCCCCCCCTTATTCTCTCCCTCTTATTATAACTTATTGACGCAAACAACGCCTAACCAAGCCTCCGTTGCCAGTTTAAAAGACACACATCGCAACAACTAATTCAGTCCAAAGCTCAGTTCAGACCAAAGATTCCGATGTACTGAAAGATATGACCAAAGAAAAAAACGTTTTAGACCATTGCAGGGAAAAGTTTCAGCGGTCTGAACCGGCCCGTCTCAGCTCGCCTCAAACCAGCTGATGGCGTCGACTCAGCTGGTGGAGTCTCCAGAGGCTGGTTTTAGAACGTAAGGACCGTCACCTGTTTCAACAGCCGATAGAGAAGTCAGCTGGTCAAGTCAGCTACATTAAAATGATCCATATCAGTGACGGACTGGGATCAAAAAACAGCCCTGGCATTTGCAACACACCGGCCCTATTTTTGTCAATAACCTAGCTTGGAAATAAGGAAGTCTGCCTTCCGAGTGAATCTTTCCACGCACCTCACTGCAGTACAATCTTGAATATTTATGGCTGCATGCATAAAACAACTTATCAAAATCAACCAAAGACAAATTATCAGTAGTGGCCCATAGGGGGGGGCGGACCTTCTGGCATTTGCCCAAATTCCAGATGGCCAGTCCGTCACTGTCCATAATCCATTTTATTTCTGTTACAAACTGTTACCGGAGGCTCAACGTGCGCCCACGAGCACGTGCGGTGGAGCGAGCGAGAGAGTGACTGAAGAGAAGAAGCGCCCTAGGACAAAGCCGTGAATCAGAGAAATAAAACGCATTTTTGCCGATTCATCACCGGCAACGTAACTGTAGCAAGCATCTCACTATCGTTGACGTTATACAAATTTTTCACAAATGATATATTCAGCTACAAAAAGCCTGGAAGTCGGAAGTTAGGACGGCAGCACAAAGAGTCATTGCTGTGCAGATGCTACACCGTCTCGTCTCATTGGTGTGAACTGGCAGCTTTCAGAACGCTGCAGACCGACGCGTTGCAGGAAGTTGCAAGTCTCAACTCGTCTTTGGTCTGACTTGGGCTTAATACAACAGTCCTGCAATAAATTCTAGAGGTGTTGATTCAGCTGCATGTTCATTTCAGAGTGGTTTGTGGTGCTGTTGAATTGTATTGTGTGTTACTGAGTTTATGTGTTTCTATCATTGTTTCTGAGCCCATAGAAATGTGTACTGCATAGGTTATGTGGAAATGTGTCATTTGTGCAATATTTAGGCTATTGGGGTTGTGCAATATGTTAGTTGTGCAATACGTAGGCTGTTGGGGTTGTGCATTATGCCAGTGCATTGTGTCATTTTGTGCAATACGTACAGGGTTGTTCAATTAAAAACTGCCACTGAAAGGAGGAGTTGATGTGCTTACTATGTAGGTACCTGTCTAATGTATGAGAGCATGAGAGTTTGTGTTGAGAGATGCTTATGTCTTTGTAAAGCTGCGGAACGGACAAAAACAAAACGAATTTCCCTTCGGGGACAATGAAGTATATCTTATCATATATATAATTTCATATATAATCATGAGGCAAAAATATGTTAATATAATATATGAATATTGTAAGACAGCATTCTCACTTTAACTTTTGCACTCAGAAAAAAAATGTAGCCACCCTACGCGCTAAAAGTCAGGATACCTTGGCTCCTGCTCCGATTCTGACCTTTTTTTTTTTTTCAATCCCTCTCTCACAAGTCCCCCAACTCTATGGAAGTGCAATCCAAAAAAAGAAAAGAAAATCAATAATGAGTAAGTTGCAGCATCAGCTCTGTTTCATTCTCTATGCATTTTTTTTCCTGCACATGACATTTCGTCCCACGGCACTTAGAATAAGTGCTTTCAGATTCCATACAGTAGGAAGAAGAGCTGCTAGGCAGCAGCAACTCAGCGTTCAACTACCGTCTGTCTGTCTCTTTCTCTGCCTCAATAGCCATCACATTTCAGCTCAATCCATCTCTAAAGCAGACCAAAGTCAGGCATTATTCCGTATTTTCACTAACTGCTGCGTTTGTTGGAAAGAAACTCCCGCACATCGTCTAACTTGCAAAAAATATTAAGCTTAATAGCAGGTAACGCTTCGGTACTTACATCCTGAGAAGCCATCTTTTGTAGGCGGTGACTGTTTTTGTGCACCGATCAACAACTTCCACATGAAATCAGGCATAAATACATAACATTCATTCACATATCTATTACTATAGATAGAGCTTACCAGGGGTAATTTTAGGATCACCCTTTTAACGGACATTTTTTAAACGTTATTCTACCGTACAAGTTACATCTAACTATACAATATTATCGGCCGATATTAGGCATTTTCCAAAACTATCGGTATCTGCATTTATAATGGCCGATAAATGAATATTTAAAAAAGAAAATGTCCAGTCTTGTTCAAAGTTATATTTATGAAGCTTACCAAGTCTATTAATACTGGTAACTTTGATTTTGTTTTGTTTTGTTATTGTGTTTTTCTTCAAAAGGAATTTAAGTTTCATATCTTAAGTTTGTATTTTTATACATTTTATTTATCAGAACTTTAATATATTTTGATGTTCCTCTGTTCTGTTGTGACAATAATACAAACATTGCAAACACTGCATTATTATATTTTAGTGAGGACTCATAAATTACAAATAATTAATGTTAGGGAAATGTGTTTATGTTATGTTACGCATTTCTGGATTCTTTAAAAAAAATATATATATATCGGCCGATATATCGGAAAATATCGGATTTTTAAATCACCAAATATTTGTATTGATATCAGCCTTAAAAATCCTTTATCGGTCGGGCTCTAGTGCTGACTGCGCATTTTAACATCATTTTGGACCATCCTGATAGAGGAAACACTGAATTATGTAACTAGAAAGACACCAACAATTCTGAGAAAACTTCCTTTAATGTTGAGCCACAGGACCGTTACTACAAAGGTGAGGTGGTATTACAAATGAAATTGGATATTTATCTATGGAAAAAGTAGACTTTTCCAAAATGCAGTATCAATAACGTTTGAAAAATTGGAGATTTATGCATTTATTTTCCTGAATGATCTAGGTATCTAGATTCTGGGTTTAGTTTCACGATGCTGTGATATTCCTAGAGCAGAACTCATCAGATTATGCCAGCAGATTATCATGTCTTCGATTCGATATCTCAATACATCACAATGCATCAAATAAATTTTTCTATTAAAGCCATATAGGATATTTAATTCATAGCTTTTCAAGCTTCAAAAACCAAACATTCTGCAGTGCTCTAATACGAAATAAATTGGATACATAAAACTACAGCACTGAGCACATGGCACTTCCTGAATGTGCAAAACATAACAGAATATGAAATATGTAATTAGGCATACATTAAATTGTAAACAGAAATAATCGATTATGGCCCGGCCAATTATCGATGCAGCATCGTCCATGTCCACGATTCGATGCATAGATTATTTGATTAATTTCAACAGTGCAACGATTAATCGATTAGTTGTCAACTATTAAATTAATCACCAACTATTTTGATAATCGATTAATCGTTTGAGTCATTTTTTTATTAAAAAAAATAAGATTTCTCTGATTCCAGCTTGTTAAATGTGAATATCTTCTAGTTTCTTCTCTCCTCTGTGACAGTAAACTGAATATCTTTGAGTTTTGGACAAAACAAGACATTTGAGGACGTCCTCTTAGGCTCTGGGAAACACTGATCCACATTTTTCACCATGTTTTGACATTTTTATAGATCAAACAACTAATCGATTAATCGAGAAAATAATCGACAGATTAATCGACAATGAAAATAATCGTTAGTTGCAGCCCTAATATATCATACCAGAGCAATCTATAGTAGATGGATGTTGATTTTTGTATAATGAATGAATGAATGCACACAAAAAATGATGCCAAGCATTTATAGACATAGTCATGTTTCCTTATCCATTAATAGATAAATAGAGGAAAAATATCACAATAAACACAACAATTAACTGCTGCATAAAATTGCAGAGGTGAAAGATCTCACTGCCAGTGCAGGTCTGAGGCGAGGCTGTGACGCCGCAAAAGCCGCCGGCTGTTCACTTCCTGTTGATCAGGGGGCCGAGGCGCCGCTCGATCAGGTTTACAGTCAGAGTCAGAAACAGCCGGAGCTCCGTCACATCCTGAACCTTCAACATGAAGGAGATCAGCTGCAGTTCAGAGCCGAGGCTCGGCTTTACTTTCAGTTTACTTTGTAATGTGACTCATCAATTCCAGTAAAAAAACAGTCAGCAGGTCGACTTACTGGAAGAGCAGTCACACCCTGCTGGGGCCTCTGATGGCTCCATCTTTACAGACGCATGCTGTGTATCAGGAAACTTTATTCAAACCCACATTTTTATTTTCAGTGACACTTTGAATACTGAGGTACATAGTCAGTTTGAATATTTGACTCGGTGCAAGCACCATATAGCTTAAGTTACGAGCTGGAGCCAGATGAAACGCACACACACACACACACACACACGCACGCGTGCGCACACACACACACACACACACAGCCTCTGATCTTTGCTGTGTTGCTGCTGACCTACATGTCAGACACAGCTGACTGACTGTCTGTCTGCTCCTGTACTTCCATCTTTGTGAGGACCAATTCCACTTTTAGACCTTTCAGAGACATTAAGGACATTTTTAAAAAAGAAAAAAGACATTTGGTCCGGCCCACACTTCTTCTTCAAGGTGCTGTTTAGGGTTCAAGGCTTGGTTTTAGGGTTAAGGTTAGAATAAGACTTAGGTCAAAGGGATAGTTTGGATATTTTGAAGTGGGGTTCCATGAGGTACTTCTCCGTAGTCCGCACATTACCTGCAGTAGATAGCAGTCGCTATACACAAATGTACTGCTGTGGACGGGGCCAGCAGCTAAATGTATTTTAGCCACCTAAAAAAAGACCAACCTAAAAAAAATGTTTAACTTAAATTTGTTTTAAATTAAACTACCGCTATTCAGGAAACGACTTGATGACTGTCAGTGAGCGGATTGGCAGTTTCTGTTTTTATTTCTTGTTCCCTCCTCTGCGTCCTCTGATAACAGCTGACAGTAGATTGAGGTTTTCACAGCTCTGTGCCGGCTCCAAAAAACTGAACAAACAGCAACGATCCCAAAGCAAAAAGTTCTCCGTCTCACCTGTGACTCACACAATCCTACGCCGTGTGTGGCGCTGCAGGTGTAGCCGGTTAAAAGTTACATTCTGCGGCACATACGCTCCGCTAACGGTCCGCATGCGTTACGCGTGTGAATGCTAAGCTAAGCTAATCAGTTGCTGTGGTAGCACAGCAACTGCGTAGTGACAGAGGGAATCATATCTTATGTTCAAAACTAGAGCTGTCCCGAGAGGGCTGCACAATTTAATTTGATCAAAATCGCAATATGGGGGCGCAATATTTGTTAAAAGGCAAAATATGTGTCAAACCATTCTGAATAGTGTTGTGTTGAATTGTGATGCTGCAGAGACGTCCCGGTAGGGCTGGGCGATATGGAGAAAATCAAATATCACGATATCTTTGACCAAATACCTCGATATCGATACCGCAAAGATATTGTAGTGTTGACTATTGGTGCTTTCACAAAATATTTACTCAATGAGATTTTTGATAAATAATCATCAGTAATGTGGATATATTGACTAAGTGGGTAAAGGCAAATATTAGAACAGTTACAACAGTCTGGTAAGTTCAGAAAATGACATCACTTTACTGTAATGCAGCCTTTAAAACCAGGAAAAGACACCACTCATGCCATATTACGATATCCAAAATCTAAGACGATATCTAGTCTCATATCACGATATCGATATAATATCGATATATTGCCCAGCTCTTTTTCAGGGGCGGTGCCAACCCAAGCCTCCCTTCTAGCCCCGGCCCTGCCGGTGGCAGCAGGTCATATCAGCTGTCACTAGTTACTGTTGGCTCCGTGAGTAACTTTATGTCAGGCCAATATCAGACTTGTCCGAGGTCAGGTTTGTGTGCTTTCTGCGAGCAGGTGACTGTACTCGACACCCCTGTACAATCCAACATTCCAACAACTGAGTGTCAGGTCTTCTCTCTAGCCAGTTTGCTTCACGTCAATATCAGGAGTTGCATTCTCTAGTTAAACTGATCAGTTGAGTAGTTTTCAAGCAGGAAGCCTCAGTATTTGGATTAAGCCACTCGTGAAAATAAGGCGGGCCAAAGTCAGTAGGCCACACCTGTTATACAACACAGTTGAACACATACAAGTACAGACAAGAATGCAGATTAAGAAAGGCCTAACCATGGTTGTATAATAAGTACTGGATACAGCGACGAGGCGGAGCCCCTTTCATTTTAAGTGCCTCCTTTAAACTGCTTTATACAAGATGGCCTACAACCATGCCTTCTTTTCCGTTATCTGCATATTTCCTCATTTCGCTACTTTTTTTATGGTTTTATTTGAACTTCACTGTCATTACCTATTTAAATTATACTTGATGATTTGTATTATAATGTTAGTATTTTTAGATGCATTTAGATATTTCCTTTATAGACATTCTATCTTGCACTTTCACTGTTTTATGACGTGCTGCTTGAAATGTGCTCTCATGTAATTTATATCCTGTAAATCTTTTAATCTGGTAAGCACTTTGTGCTCAATGCTTGAAAAGTGCTATATAAATAAAATTATTATGGGTGTGAATGCTGAATGCATTCACAACCTACGTTCTTCTGCAGATTTATTATTATTTTTCTGTACCCTTTTTTTTGGCACATTTTTCAACATAGAAACTTAATTCAAACATCAAAAACGTTTAGCACAATTAGGACATTCCTGCTTCTATACAGAATTTCCATACCTTTCATAATTTCCGAAATGTTTTCGGGAACATTTTCCCCATTCAAGTGAATGAACAGAATTTTCAAATTGAATACAATATATTCATACATTTCAACTGCTATCTACTCATTCATACATTCCCCAAGAAACACCATTCAAACTTTAAAATCTCCTCTTTCATACATTCTGGGTAGCGTCAGCCTTTCAACATACAGCATTCACACCAGAATTCCTTCAGAAATTGCATTCTCTAGTTATTATTATTATTATTATTCCTTTGAGAGTTGCTCAGTGGAGCACGAAGCCATCATGGAGCCAAAAATTACCTGGATGATTGCCACTGCTTCCTCACTGCGCGGCCCATAGAGCAGGCGCACTAAAGAACTCCGCTGGCCAAGCCGGGTCCTTCCGGTTTAGCACTCAGCTGACTTGAATGGGGATTAAATGATTTAATCGTGCGGCTCAGACTTTTCAAATGTTATCGGACCAAATGGATCAAATTCTGATAGGGAAACAAATCATTTTGTGCGGGTTGTGACGCACAAAAAAAATGATTTACAGACCTATCTTTCACAATGTAACTCTATGGGAAAAAATATTTTTGGGACAGAGAGCGCATCAAGTGACGGGAATCTATGTTCGATTTGCTTCAAAGCCCGCCACGAGTCCTGGACGCCTAATGTCTCTTAGCTGCGGTCAGGTCCTGTGGGTGGGAGGGGTTTCTGTGGTTGCATCTAAAAAAATTCTATACCAATACCAATACGAACTGAATTTGATATCGGTTCCTACACCATACTTATTTCAATACCAATTTTTCGATACCAATGTTATAAAACAAAAAGAAATTTTACACCACAAATCTTTTTATTCATTTTTCAGCTCCTACTACGTGAGCCGTCTCTGTGTAACGTCGAGTTTTTCCTGCGTGTCTCTACAACGTGTAATGTTAGACAGCCAATCACAGACATTATTAGATCTTGGTAGAAGCATGCTGCGTGCTTATTGGCTCACTGATAAGATGTACTCCTTTAGGAATTGAAATTGGGTATAGAATGACGAGTCATTTTCTGATACTCGATACTTTAGAGGCCAGGGTTCAACAATAAGGGTTGCCCGAATGCCCGGGGCAAGTAAAATGCCATGTTGGGCAAGTAAATATAACAACCATCTTTCCTGTTTCGGGCATCATGGTATCATAATCATTTGATTTGAATGTGCTGTTGGCCAATCAAGAATGGAGTCGGCGGTTGATGTGTTAGACATTTTTTTTTTCGGAAAAAAGTTACACTTTTGATGCTTTCAACGGTTGACTTTTTTTCTTGACGTTTGTTTACATTTTTGACACTTTTTGACGTTTTTTTTTTTTTGATGTTTTTGTCGTTTTTTTCTTTACATTTTTGACGTGTTTTTTAATGTTTTTTTTAAATGTTTTTTTTTTGATGCATTTTTGATGCTATTTTTCTGGAAGTTTTCAATATTTTTGTGACTTTTTTTCTGACGTAGAACTTGTTTAGTAGAACTTGTTTTTATTTGCCCGACTGGACAAGTGAAAAAACACCTTAGCGTTGAACCCTGGAGGCAATTCGGTGGGTGCCTAAAAAGTATCGAATTCGGTACCCAGCCCTAGTTGCCCCATCCGATAAGCGAAGATGGCTGCCATCGTTGATAATGAGGAATGTACTGTAATTTTCAGACTGGATGAAGAGTTTATCCAATGTATGACATTACCGCTGACGATTTAAGAATAAAATGAGACTTTAGTTACAGTATTTAAATTATGGGCAGATGTGAGGCAGCAATGGTTGTTCCTGCGGTGTGGTTTATTGATGACTAGTTACAGCACTAATATGGAGTGGCGTAAAATGTGTGTCACAGTTCAGTCTCTAATTACCCTCTGATTGTGACTGTAGTGTTTTAGGAGCCTTTAGTTCTACAGTTTGGACTGTGTGAAACATGAATTCCAGATATCTCCACTGATAATAGTACAACTCCATCCTGTACAATTCTCTAATTCTGTCTCAAATTCATTATATAATAATTACAATGTTTTCACTCTGTTGTTATTATTACACACATTACACACAGGCCTGAATTATACACACATGCTCAGTACCTATACATGCACTAATGGAGAGATGTCAGAGTGAGGGGGCTGCCCATGGAAAGGCGCCCCGAGCAGTTGGGGGTTCGGTGCCTTGCTCAAGAGCACCTTGGCAGTGCCCAGGAGGTGAACTGGCACCTCTCCAGCCACCAGTCCACCACCATACTTTGGTCCGTATGGGGCCTCGAACTCCCTACTGACTGAGCTACTGCCACCCCATAGCTACACTTTAGTTCTTACTACTCACAATGTCAGTTCAAATACCTTTAATTCCTGGCAGTTAAACATCTGTTACTGATCTTTTCTGAATATCCAATAAGGACAAATGTGATATCTTTAATCACACTCTATATCCGTCTGACTCTCTCCTATTTCCATTCTTCCTTCCTTCCTTCCTTCCTTCCTTCCTTCCTTCCTTCCTTCCTTCCTTCCTTCCTTCCTTCAGTCCTTCAGGAAAGAAGTTCAGGAGTAAGCCTCAGTTGTCCCGTTACCTTGGGAACAGTGTGGATCTGGGATGTTTCGACTTCCGGACGGGAAAGATGATGCCTGGGAAACTGCAGAAGAACAAACAGAGACTCCGACATGACCTGCTCAGCTTGGGCAAGGTAACACCGAAGGAGCACTAACTGTGGGAGAGGGCTGTGGCTGTGTTGTGTCTGGGTTATTAGATTATCACATTAACAGAGATCTTCCTGCATTTCGAAAATCAAAAGCAGAATCATTATTGCACGCCCCCTAAGGAAAATACACTTCAAAGACGTCACAGCGTAGTTTACTGGTAGCCTGCAGCTGCACTGTTGCAGACACCATGGCCACTGCCGGAGTCTGAGATGACGGAGAAACAACAACCATCCATATATCCATCCATCCTTATTCCCATATCCGGGGTCGGGTCACTTGGGGCAGCAGGGGATCCCAAACTTCCCTTTCCCATCAGCCAGCTCTGACTGGGGGATCCCGAGGGGTTCCCAGGGGTTTGGTGGAGATATAATCTCTCCACCAAAGGGTTTTCCCTGGCTCAGAATGGGCCTTAGGGGGGGACACATTAAGCAGGCGGGGCCTGGGGGGTCCTCCCCTAGGAAATTTTGAGAGTAAAAGACTTCAATTCCTGCATTCTGATACATTTTTAGGCAGCAATTTATTGTAAAAACAGCTATATTTATGGCAAGGAAATCACAAAATTCTGGTGCCATCATTATATTCAGTAATCCAGTAAGGGGGCTTCCAAATCCGGGACATGGGCCCGGATAGACTACACTTGACCCCCAAAGTCCAGTTGTTTAATCAGTAGGCCTAACAGGGCTTTATGGTCACTTTTTCCCCCCCAAGGAGCACGTTTTGCCCCCAAGTTGAAAAATGTAGGATTGACTTACATAGGCTACTGCTTTTACTGCTAAATTGTACAATAACACAATCATGTTATGGATACAAAATGTTATGAAGTGTAACGTTTTCTACATTATATTGATCAAAAAATGATCATAGTTCATGCATACATGTGAACCGCGGATAAATTGCAGAGTTTAACCTTCATAGTGAAAACGTGACACTACGTGAATGGGGCACAGCAGAAACGACGCTGCTTGTTCAGGGTTTTCATGTGTACTCCCGTAGGCCTACACTTCGGTTCAGGTGTTAAAACCAACTGTACCAAAACACCGAATTGAACTACGAGACGTTTTTAACCGGTCATGAAACTGTCTCAATTTAATACTGATGCCATCAGACGGCCTCGCGGACGGACAGCAGTCGGAGCGCCGGCGGAGCTCTGTGCCCGTCAGCAGGGGCTTCTCGCTGGGTCCCCCATAGTGTTGTTTTGGGCGGCCTGTTTTAATTTGATTTTTTTTTTTTTAGATTCTTTTTTTGGGCATTTTAGGCCTTTAATTTCACAGGACAGATGAAGACATGAAAGGGGAGAGAGAGGGGGAATGACATGCAGCAAAGGGTCGCAGGTCGGAGTCGAACCTGCGGCCGCTGCGTCGAGGAGTAAACCTCTATATATGTGTGCCTGCTCTACCAACTGAGCTAACCTGGCCACACTTAATTTGAGTTTTTATTAGTTTTAGTCACGTTCATTATCTTTTTAGTCTAGTCAAGTTTCAGTCGACTAAAAGTCTGAGCATTTGTCTTATTTTAGTCAGAATTATCCATGACTATTTTCGTCTAGTTTTAGTCGACGGAAACTGATGACATTTAGTCTAGTTTTAGTCAATGAAAATTGTATTTTAGTGTCTTTTTAGTAATGCAATTCTATTTAATCCAGTCAATACAGTATAAGTATCTAGTAGTATAGACAAAACCAAATTGTTGGCCAAGAACCCACACACTCTCTCAAACAAACAAACAAACAAACACACACACACACACACACACACACACACACACACACACACACACACACACATCATATCGCAGCGAACGGTGTCTGCGTGGAGTTTTGAAAAGTGTAATCACACATGCAACCAATTTATCGGCATTGCCGTGACTCACTATGACTTCAACAAAACTGCAGAGATGACTAGTTGCTTGAGTTTGCTCCGTCCGCACCTTTGTGTATGTGTGTGTGTGTGTGTGTGTGTGTGTGTGTGTGTGTGTGTTGGAGCCCCGCCCTCTGTCAGCAGGCAGAGAGGACAAAAAAGCTTGCGCTCACGTGCTCTCTGGTACCGAAATATGGCACCGTTTGATCTTACGTGATAGGGTCCTCGGAAGAAAAGTACAGAGTTCGGTACCCAACCCATACTTATACTTCACTTATACTTATGCTTTCACCTAACACAAAATATCTATGAGTCTCTTTTTCCGATACGTCACAGCCTTTCGCAGTGTGTTTTTTGCGCCAGCTGATATTGTGATGAAGATTTAAAATAACAAACAATATATTGTGCAGCCCTAGTTTGACCATCAGGTTTGGTTTTCTGTAGTCTATATCCACGACGTTCCACTTCCGGGATTGCTCCGTTATCGACATAATTCCACTGGATTTCACTCATTTCGGCCAGATATCTGTTACCTTGTGCTTCTCTAAGCGTCTTTGAGTGTTTAGAAAAGCGCTATAAAAAATAAATGTATTATTATAATTATTATTCTTTGTGTTGGTGTTCTAAACTCCGGTGGATTTCTGAGGACTATGGTTAACTGCTCCTCAGATCTCTGCAGGGTAAATCCAGACAGCTAGCTAGACTATCTGTCCAATCTGAGTTTTAAAACTACTTTTGAACGTACATGTTCCACCAAAACAAGTTCCTTCCCGAGGCTATTTTGCAGCGGCTCCGTTGCTCCGTACGGCCCAAGACGATTGTGATTGGTTTAAAGAAACGTCAATAAACCAGAGCCTGTTTTTCTCCCATCCCAGAATGCTGTGTGGACTAGCCAGACCCTCCTCCGCAGCACTGTGGAGGAAGGTCTGGCAATGCGAGACAGTAGTTAAGCTAAAGCTATTCGCTAAAGATGTAAAGTTTGTTCTGACGCTGGTGCTAGAAGGAAAGGTGTGTGGTCATTAACATCTAAAGGGATCATCCTCTGGAGAGTAGGGTTGGGTACCAAAACGACCAGTATCTACCGGACCGAAGAGCAACGCGGATTTTGCTTCCGCATTTCGGTGCCACTTACATTTTTTTTTACATAATCGAGCAGCCCTACAAGCAACCAAGATCAACATCCTTCAGCAGGGCAGAAATAATGTAATTGTGTGTGTGTGCGTGTGCATGTGTGTGTGTTGCATTGACACGGTTATGACTTTCTGCTGCAGCTCTTCACACATCATTACTTGGGAGTACAGATACACACACTTCCTGTTGTTGTCTGTGAAACCTTAACCGAGTTAACCCTTTAAGCTCAACTGTCACATATGCACACACACACACACACACACACACACACACACACACACACACACACACACACACACACACACAGGTTATAGAGGTTACAGGTTTATTCCCATTCTCTGGCCCTGTTTTGACCTGGTATTAAAATCCGATATAAATGATACGATCACAAGTGGATAGCTCTAAATACAGGTGTGAATGGAGCCAAATTCGGAGGCGGTCTAGGCGTACGGGAATGTGTCCTGGGCCACATTAAGGACTGCCTACTCAATTTTGAGCGAGGTTACGTACTCATTCAAAGGATTTTTTCATGTCACAGAAACCACTGAGAGTGTCTCATGTGTTTCTGATCTTATCATCGTACTGCCAGTCAATGTGTTGCTGTTTTTATGTTCCAGTGCCACCTGCTCTAGGCTGTGTGGAGCTCTGTGTAGCACGGTTGCATGGAAAAGGCAGCCACTGGTAGTACAATACCCTTATTTTTATACTGAACAAAATTATAAACGCAACACTTTTGTTTGTGCCCCCATTTTTCAAGATCTAAGACTTTTTTCTATGTACACAAAAGGCCTATTTCTCTCAAATATTGTTGACAAGTCTGTCTAAATCTGTGTTAGTGAGCACTTCTCCTTTGCCGAGATAATCCATGCACCTCACAGGTGTGGCATATCACAATGCTGATTAGACAGCATGATTATTGCACAGAGTGCCTTAGGCTGGCCACAATAAAAGGCCACTCTAAGTATCTGGTGTTGTTTGAGAGAAATAGGCCTTTTGTGTACATAGAAAAAGTCTTAGATCTTTGAGTTCAGCGTGTTGCGTTTATAATTTTGTACAGTGTTTCCTTTAGGATTTTTTTTTAGCAGTGGGGGCAGGTCTGTCCGAACAACAACCCCCAAGCCCATTTTTGGAGGAACTATAGGGCACTTAACATCTACAACAGGTCTACACTTAGAACGGACCCACCGCAGTGACGTTTTTGGTGGAGCTGTTCGTTTGATAGTTGACTCGGAAGAAAGCGAACGTTTTGACAATAAACTCCATCAACACAACAGTATGTGGAGTTAAACTGGACGGGCCCAATAACCTCTGAATAGTTCTGCTTGTTGTTAAATTTCAATGTGATAATTTAAAAGTAGGGCTGGGCGATATGGAGAAAATCAAATATCACGATATTTTTGACCAAATACAACGATATTGTAGTGTTCACTATTGGTGCTTTCACAAAATATTTACACAATGAGATTTTTGATAAATAATCATCAGTAATGTGGATATAATGACTAAGTAGGTAAAGGCAAATAATAGAACAGTTACAACAGTCTGGTAAGTTCAGAAAATGACATCACTTTACTGTAATGCAGCCTTTAAAACCAGGAAGACAACACTTATGCCATTTAACGATATTACGATATCCAAAATTTAAGACCATATCTAGTCTTACATCACGATATAATATCGATATATTGCCCAGCTCTATAATATCGATATATTGCCCAGCTCTATTTAAAAGGCAACCACAACTACATTTTTTTTTGTACAGCCCTATTTCTGATACCGTGGTGGCAGAAATGTTGCCATGGTGGGCCGCCACTACAAAATCAACATAGAGGAAACACTGAGTGTAGTTTTTATAAAATGTCCCTGATTTCACAAATACATAGGGTATTACTACAGACATTCCTTCTCTTACGTCGCAACTTCTCATTTCGTTATTTATTAGTCTTGCATTGCCAGACCTATCTCCACAGAGTAACTATTTAGAAGCCGGCAAGCCTGAGTGGCTAAAGCAGCGGCTGTAAAGGGGTGGACGGTTTCATTTCCTATAAGTTCTTCCACCTACCAAGAGACAAGGGCTGCCTGAGGTTTCTGCCTGTTAAAAGGTTTTCCTCGCCGCTGTCGCACCAAATGCTTGCTCTTGGGGGGGAATTGTCGGGTCTTTGTAAATTATAGAGTGTGGTCTAGACCTACTCTATCTGTAAAGTGTCCTGAGATAACTTCTGTTGTGATTTGACACTATAAATAAAATTGAATTTTTGAAAATTCCCCCGATTATTTTTGTTATTTAACCTTCTGAGGTCTAAAGGCATTTTTACTAGAGATGGCCCGATACCATTTTTTGCTTCCCGATACCGATTCTGATACCTGAACTTGCGTATCGGCCGATACCGGCGTCATATATTTTATTTTAGTTTTAACAACTGTATACTACTATCCCTGTATGGATGTGATATTATTTCTATCTTTGTTGTCGGTCTGGCTCAGGTTAAACTCTTTGTGAAACATGAAGAAACACAAACAATGAATGCCACAGAACTTTCTTTTATTATCCAGTTTGACAGTCAGTTATAACGGAAAAAGAACATAAATAAACTACTTTAACGTAGATTTTCTTTAGGGCTTTATTACGAGGTATCGGATCGGTGCATAAACTTCAGTACTTCCCGATACCAGCGTTTTAGGCAGTATCGGAGCCGATACCGATACTGGTATTGTTATCGGAACATCTCTAATTTTTACATATCTTTTTAAATTCACCTTTTAAGGGTATTTGTATATAACCTGATCCCCATGTGTTTCATATCAAAACGTTCAGATCAAACTCAGCTTTTCTGTATAGTGATGCCCAATTTTGTTCCAGAGCAATGCGTAAAGAGATAGTTTGGCCCTAAAGCGGAAAAGTTTGCCGTTTGAAATTTCTCAAATCTCTTGTTACGTTACATGTCATTTAGCTGACGCTTTATCCAAAACGACTTACAATTGCTATATATGTCAGAGGTCACACGTCTCTAGAGCAACTAGGGGTTAAGTGTCTTGCTCAGGGACACATTGGTTGATGTATCGCAGTGGGAATCGAACCCAGATCTCCCACACCAAAGGCATGTGTCATATCCACTGCGCCATAACCACTTGTGAAAACCTCCACAAACCTACATTAAATTGTTTTGGTGCTTGAAATTAATTTACAAACTATTGGGGTTCACAAAAGTAGTGTAATATATGAATACAATAGTAAATACATGTCTAAAATGAAAAAAAAATGAATACCACTTTTTGAATATGAGTGTTGTCTTTTGTCGCTGCGTCTTTTGTCCTCAGAGGGTTAAATGCTTATGCCGGCCTCACACTGCCTGTGTGGCGTGAACGTGGCGTTTCTTTTGCGTGTCAGCTGCGTGTCAGCTGCGTGGATTTTTCTATGTCTTCACACACCAGAAACGTGTCTGACGCGGTGCTGCTGCTGCTAGCCTTGTCTGGACACATGGATGTTTCCCATTGATAAAATGAAATACCATGTTAAACATAAATATATACTGATCTGATTACAGCAAAGACAACGTCGGCAGTATTGACAGCAAAATATGCTACAGAATATTTTGTTCTGTATTGACAGGTGCAATATTAGAAAATCGATTTTTTTTTTGTAAATTACATTTATATCTGCATTTATATCAAAATCTAGAGACTTTCAAACATCAACATGTCATTTATTAATAATGTATTCGTGTGAAAATGACATATAAACATCTTTTCCTATTCTATTTTGCCTGGAAACGCTTCCAACACGCTTGCGGTTCTAGCATGCACACGTTTTCGGCGTGGCTCGAGCAGCGCCTGAGACGTGCGTGTCACGCAGGCAGCGTGCACGCTCTAACCTGTTACCATGGGAGCCGAAATATAAACGGACACGCCACGCAGCTGACACGCTCACGCCACGCAGCCAGTGTGTAACCGGCCTTAGATTACGAAGCAGCAGGTCTTAATCAGCAGGAAATGAACACGACTCCTGTATGAGAACATAAATCGGAAAATCTAGGGGTCCACAATTCAGAAAATGTCCCGATTCGATATTGATTTTTTTTTTTTAGATTCAAAATCGATTTTCGATTCAAAAACTATTCTATATTCTCGGTTAAAAAAAAATATTCATTTACATTCACAGTATGTAAATGTAGTCACTTTCCCCATATGATTGCAAGAGACATACAATAACAAAAAAAAAAAAATATATATATATATATATATGTATATATATATATATATATGAATTAATTTTTGGAATTCTATGAATCGATTTTGAATCGGTAGAGCTTGAATCGCGATACGAATGTGAATCGATTTTTTTGCACACCCCTAGTAAAATCGTAAAAAGCAGATGTAGAAACTAAACTTAAACTAACCACATACGGAGAGCCCCACACAGACTTTAAAAAACGTATTGTATGTCTGGTATCGGCACACAGACAAAAACTGTAGGCAGTGCTTTTCATTTACTTTAGTCATCACACGTTTCTGTATGTATGTATGATTTATATAAGAGTAACAACTTACATTTATACACTCACACACAACCAGCCTGTATGCAAACATAGACTATGTATGTCTTTTTTTGCATATAGAGCGGGGAAGTGGGATCCGATCACAAGTGGTTACTAAAGACGCATTTAGACACCTATTCTACTGCCAGGTGTCAACACGTGCTTAGCGCGCAGGACAGATGTTACAACCAGGTCAAAATATGCCCTCTGGCTCACATTTACAGGAAGGTAAACCAGAACAGGAAGGAAGGAAGGATGGATGGGGGGGTGGGAGGGTGGGAGGGAGGGACGGTAGGAAAAAAGAAAGGAATTGGGAAAGAAGATAAAGAGGAAAGGAAATATGTCACCAACACATAGACTGTGTCTCTGTCTCATCCAGGGAGGTAAACCGGACCTGAACACGGCCCTGCCAATCAGACAGACAGCGTCCATCTTTAAACAGCCCGTTACCAAAGTTACCAGTCACCCCGGCAACAAGGTGAAGACAGACCTGCAGAGAGCTAGTGAGCAGCCCAGACAGGTGAGAGGCTGGCTGGCACACAGCACACACACACACACACACACACACACACACACACACACACACACACACATACATACATACATACATACACACACACACACACACACACACACACACACACACACACACACACACACACACACACACACACATGCGGTGCACACACACACACACACACACACTCTTGGCACACATGCGGCACACACACATATGCGGCACACACACACACACACTCTTGGCACACATGCGGCACACACACACACACACACACTTGGCACACACACACAAACGCTGCACACACACACACACACACACACACACTCACACACATACACACACTCATTCTTGTGTCGCCATGGTAATGTCTGAGGGCGAGGTCAGGCTGCCTGTGACACAAGAGACGCTGTAAGAAACCAGGTTGTCATGGTGACCACTAGAGGGTGCTAAGGTGTCACGGGAAAAGCAACATGGCACGCGCACACACACACACACACACACAGAGGGATTTAAAGATGGTGTAATGACATGCAGACGAGAATGGAGAGAGAAAATGGGAGAGGAAGAGGAATGAAAATGTAGAATAAGAGGAAAGAGAAAAATGAGAAGCGAGAAGATGGAAGGAGGAGGAAGAGGAGTCGGATGTTGTGAAGGAGGAAGAAACAGATCGAGGGGGTAGAGAAACAAATCCAAAAAAGTGAAGTAACGTGTGAGTAAGCTATGAGTTATAGTTCTCAGGTTAGATTTCCTGTAAGTATATTGTGTATTGTTGGGCTACTTTTGTGAATTCTTTTCTGTAGGATCAGCAGTAAAGGTGCTGTCTGTGGTTGTAGTTTAGTCCGCTGTTCATTCTTGCAGAGTAAAAGCCTTCCAGTGGTTGCCATTGGAAATCTCTTAATGTGAAGCAGCAGCAGGAAGTGTTTGGTTGGCAGCCAAAGAAAGCCTTCTTAGTGTTTTAAAAATAGCTATTTTGAGGCTAGCATAAAAGTGCCCCTAGGACTCCCATTCAAAAGACCATTTGACCGAAAAACAAGAATACGGTAAATCTTAAAAGTGACGCTTCTGTCCTAAATATGCTTTTAAACGAAAGTTTGACTCGGGTACATTCACAAAAAGACCCTAGGTTGCAAAAGAACTCAGATACTGCCTAAAATGCTGGTATTGGTATCGGCAAGTACTGGAGTTCCGATACCACATTATTTAGCCCTGAAAGAAATCATGTTCAATTCATGTTCTTTTCCCGTTATGACTAGACAAACGAAAAAAGAAAGGTCTATGGCGTTTCTTGTTTGTGTTTGCTCATGTTTCACAAAAAGTTTATCCTGAGCGAGGCCGGACCACAAAAATAGCTATCCTATGACATCCATACAGGGTTAGTAGTATACAAGCTGTTAAAACATAATCAAATATATAACACACTGGTATCGGATCAGTACTTGGTATCGGCCGATACGCAAGTTCAGGTATCGGGTAAAAAAAAAAACTATGACAAAGACGTCAAAAATGTCGAAAAAGGCGACAGAAACTCTGAAAAAAGCTAAGAAAACATTAAAGCTGGGTTAATAAATGACGCCTAAGACTACAGTCCACAGCAGATATTCAACTGTGCCTGCCGTCTGTCTGCCTGCAGCTGTTTTGGGAGAGGAGGTTGAAAGGTCTGCGGTCATCAGACATCACAGAGGAAGTGCTGCGGACCATGGACCTGCCCAAAGGCCTGCAGAGTAAGTCGCCATCATGAAGCTGAACACACACCCCCCGCTTCAGTCCAGACCCTCTGACCTCTGACCTCTCTCTCTCTCTCTCTCTCTCTCTCTCTCTCTCTGTCTCTCTCTCCCTGCAGGTGTTGGTCCAGACTCCAGCGATGACACTCTTCTGTCGGCCATCGCCAGCGCTCTGCACATGAGCTCTGCTCCGATAACGGGACAGACGTCCGTGGCTGCCGAGAAGAACCCGGCAATCTGGCTGAACACGTCCCAGCCGCTCTGCAAGGCCTTCGCCGTCACTGACGAACACATCCGGTGAGACACACAGTCTTTTTTTGTCCCATTCTAGTCATTATTTTGTTCGGTTACAAGGTAACTTTGGTTCTCTGAGTGAAGAATCTCTCCAGGGCAAGGCCGCTCGGATAACATTCAAATCAATGTAAAACAGTAAACCCATGCACACCTGTGCCTTTTATGCCCAAGCATGGGCCAAGTAGTGGTGTGTCTTAAAGAGATATCCACGTCAACTGCCCTAGTGGGTCAGTTCCCCGTACCTATGGAATATGTAACTCTGTGGGGAGATAGTCTCGATTAGAGCTGTCAATCTTCCTCTATAATACCATTCGAATCCCATTTGATATTTTTTAAAATATTCAAATAATATTTGAATATTTAATGCTCAATTGCAGCCTGTTAAATAGTATGTACTACACTACTCAGGCTTATGCATTGTCAATGCCACTAAAAGCATGTGGGTGTTGTTACACGTTCTGTCCACTAGAGGGACATCAGCCTGGCCTTGAGGGGACCTGCACACAACTTGGTTTACATTCATTTTCCACAACGAGCTCACATCGACAAACACAAATCAACAGAGAACTCAGTAATGAAACATTATCTAACAAGTGTAGTGAAGCGACTCTGTTGTAAAGGCTAACGGTGCTCGGTTAGCACAATGACATCATGTTAGAAAGTACAGCCAAAACGATTTGTCATAAACTAGCTAGGTAAGTAACAAACAATGCTAACTGCATTAATAACCAAGCCAAACGGTGCTGTCACTACTATTTTAGTGATTTATAAGCAACCTATTTTTTTTCACATTGTCACGTTACTGAGAATACAGCTGTTAGAAGGTAATATATGAAATCAAAGCTAACTCTGACAGCTGTAGGCAGCTAACATTCACTTTAGCTGTCTCCATGAAGCTCCCAGCTACGCTAACGTTACTATACCTCGCAACGCAGTTAGAAAACAAGAACGAGCTAACTATTGTTAACATAAGCACTTTAGCTCAGTGGATGTCGATTTTAAAGTCATGTTAAAACTATTTCCTGTCCTTCGTTATGATTTCCAGCCACAGCCTGTCACTCCCCCTTGTACTAACGTTACTCGGTACGTAACGTTAGCTCCGTAATGTTGTACTAACTTTACTCGGTACGTAACGTTAGCTTAGACCTCACAATGCCTTGTGTTTCTCACTCCCACTAAGTTATTGTTCATAAGACGTGACATGAGTGACACATGCGGGTAGGCCAAGGCGAGAAGAGGGAGATTAGCTAACGTTAGCCAACATATTTATTAAAAAAAAAATCACATTTGAATAGTAATTTCAGCATTCGAATAGTATTGATTTTTTTTACTATTCAAATTATATTTGACTTTCGGTATTCGTTCCAACAGCCCTAGTCTTGACACGATAGCTAGCCACTGTTACATTTGTACAACTATTTGTTGTAACTTCAACACTATATTGCAATTTTCATTTATTTATTCTAGAAGTATTGCGATTCGATAGTATTGAGTATTGCGATTTTCTTTTCCTTCATTCCCAAAAACAAAAGTTGAATTATACACTTTTAGAGACAATATATCATGAGACATTTCTAAAAATGAATTATTTTCTAAAAAGAATGCACATCACATGTCAGTCAGTCTGACACTTATTTCATTTGTGAAGTAGAACGTAACATGGGTTTTCTTCATTTTCTGCTTTCGCTCTGTTTTGCTGGAAAGAGATATGATGTAGTTGGCATCAGCAGTACTGTACAAACAGAAAAAAAATATTTAGTTGAATCAATGGCACAAAAAAATATCAATTCTAGGGAAAAGAATCAATTTCAAAAATTGTCCCAAAACAAATCCTGATACATAGGATTTTCGATTTATTCCCCACCCATACAATTCAGCAGGAGGTGATGTGTACATTTTGTCACTTCGATCAACATTTTTAACCGAAAAGAAGACTGAGAATGTGTTTCTGTTTCTGCTTCTGCGAGGTCTAAAAGAGACAGCTCATGGAGACAATTCAAATACTTAAAAAATTAAGTAGTGTCCAATCGCCTCAACTTGAGTTTGAATTTGTACTCTTTCCTGAAGTCATAACTCAGTCAAATCTGAACATACACATTACACATATCATCATCTGAACATGATATCATAGATGCAGCATGACTCCATCCATCCATCCTAGAGATCGGCCGATTTATCGGCCGGCCGATTAATCGGCCGATTTTTGGCCTTTTTTAACATAATCGGCATCGGCCAATATCCCAGTATATCAAGCCGATTAATAGGCAGGCGCATCTGCGGGCAGCCTAGTGTTAAAAACATGAATAGGCGACATTTTTTACAGCGCGCCCAGACCAGCTGCCTCCAGCCCCTCCCCTTGTGAAGTCTTGCCGTGTGTCTCGCGCAGCCACTTCAGGTTCAGACGCTACCGTTAGCAGTAGCATGTTGCTGGTGTTCTTACCTTGTAATTAACTGTACTAATAAAACCGTACAAAACACCGCGGCCACACCGCTGTGGAAGCTCCCCGAATGTCATTTATCAGAGTCTGGTTGTTACCCCTGTCCGTGGCAGTCACATCCACTCCTATAACGGAGCTAACTGGAGCTAGCTAACCGCTAACGGAGCTAACCGCTAACAGAGCTAACCGCTAACAGAGCTAATCGTTGCTAACAGAGCCTTCAGTTCTCCGTGCCTGTATCCATTAACTGCATCTATGGACTTGAGCGCGAATAAAACCCTTAATTTTATTAAATTGGCTGGACGAGTTTTAAATTACAACTAAGAGTTGTTTGAATGACAGAAATCTGCTCAGATAAGATCCTAATGAGGTCAACAGGACATGTAACAGTAGGGTCCCCAAAACACAGATAAAACACTTCAACAAATGAACAATGATCTAACAAACCAGGTGAACAAGAACTGACTTTAGAGAGCCCTAGTCTGATGTGATTCAACAGGAGTTAGGAGGAAATAGTGTTGAGATTAATAAGAACATGTCACTTTCTGTGAAGCTTGCAGATTTGTATTCTCAGAAGTTTAATGCTGCTAAGTGCACTAAACTTTATTTTTTTCATTTAAAAGTTTGACAAAGTTTATTTTCTTCTTACCTGTTTGTTTATTTAATATATTTTTCATACGTTATTTATACAATATACAGTATGTTTTTACATTACATTTTTAATTGAAGTATACAAGTGTAGATTGGTGAAGTGTTCAATACATTTTTTTGTTGAGAAATTCTGTGTATATTAGTATTGCATTTTATCTTTCAAATAGAGGTCTAAAAACAAGCACATATCGGTCAAATATCGGCCAAAATAAATCGGCAGCATTAATCGGCCATCGGCTGACCCTGATTTCTAAAGATCGGCATCAGCATCGGCCAGAGAAAAACCATATCGGTCGACCTCTAATCCATCCATCCATCCATCCATCTTCGTCCGCTTATCCGGGCTCGGGTCGTGGGGGCAGCAGCTCCAGCAGGGGACCCCAAACTTCCATTTCCCGAGCCACATTAACCATCTCCGACTGGGGGATCCCGAGGCGTTCCCAGGCCAGGGTGGAGAGATAATCCCTCTACTAGAGGTCGACCGATTTATTGGCCGGCCGATTAATCGGCCGATTTTTGGCATTTTTTAACATAATCGGCATCCCAGTATATCAAGCCGATTAATAGGCAGGCGCATCTGCGGGCAGCCTAGTGTTAAAAACATGAATAGGCGACATTTTTTACAGCGTACCCAGACCATGGATGTATTAAGAGAACTGGATACAGTGTTCGGCGGGAAGCCCCGTACGTTCCAATGAGAGTGCTCAAAAGCGCATAAAGCAAACATGGAGCTCGGCTCTTCCGCATTGTTGGCCCATAACGCTGGTTGGCTCACGATGGGCATGCGCACTAGCAACAATTTGTTTGCGTTGTCGTAGCAACCGGTAGCAACATGCGTGTTCATGAGCTTCTCTGTCGTGTCTCTTACTGGCGAACTCATGAACTCGCCGTTTTCATTGTCTAAAATATTCACTAACGTTAAACATTGTTTTCGTTGTTCCCTATCGTTTACATGCTTAGCTAAATAAACGATAGATGTATTTAGCCAGACAACCAAGGAGATTTAATAATTATGTTGTGCTACTAGCTAGCTACTACTAACTAGCGCTAGCTAGCTGTTAGCCTGCAGTTTCGTGAACAGAGCTCATCCATGGCTTCAGCTCTCATCCACGTTACAAGCTTTACAGCATACAGCCCTCGGATGTATTATAAGAGAACCAAGGCGATGTAATCACTATGTCTGTAGTAACGTTATGTAGGCATATAGCTAGCTATGTATAGATCTTAATACAGCCATGCTAGCTACTCCTGATGTTAGCAACTAGCTAGCTAGCCGATAGCCCGCCAGTTTGGGAAACGCTAATGACGTTACATCCACGTAGCTAACAGGCTTTACAGCAGCTACATACATCCCTGGAATGTATCATGACTTCATAAGATAATACCATGGACGTATTAATAGAACACATGGTGAATTACAACCATTAGCTATATCCATTATTACAGCTAGCTACATGAGCTCGGGAGAACAGTCATGTGAGCGGGCGGGCGCAGTCCCGCGGCTCTGCTCGCGTCCACTATGCGCGTTCATCATGTCAAATTTAATAATTCTGGATTCGCTTCTAGTGAATGTTAAAAATGTTAAAAACGTAACGTTTTAAACAAGGACCCTTTCAGTGTTCGGGCTGGTAAGTTGATATACCCAGAAACAAATGATCCGCTGAAATATAGACGTTTCTTTCGCCATGCAAAGTCTATGTGAAAAGGCTTTCTGGGCCATGGGGTGCAGTACCACCGTTATCCGCTAAGCCCATGGTGGCTTTTAGACTCGGTGCTCTTCCTGGGGGCTTGACCCAGACCAGTTGCCTCCAGCCCCTCCCCTTGTGAAGTCTTGCCGTGTGTCTCGCGCAGCCACTTCAGGCTCAGACACTACCGTTAGTAGTAGCATGTTGCTGGTGTTCTTACCTTGGGATTAACTGTACTAATAAAACCGTACAAAACACCGCGGCCACACCGCTGTGTAAGCTCCCCGAATGTCATTTATCAGAGTCTGGTTGTTACCCCTGTCCGTGGCAGTCTCATCCACTCCTATAACGGAGCTAACTGGATCTAGCTAACCGCTAACGGAGCTAATCGTTGCTAAGATCCTAATGAGGTCAACAGGACATGTAACAGTAGGGTCCCCAAAACACAGATAAAACATTTCAACAAATGAACAATGATCTAACAAACAAAGTGAAGAAGAACTGAATTTAGATAGCCCTAGTCTTATGTGATTCAACAGGAGTTAGGAGGTAATAGTGTTGAGATTAATAATAACGTCACTTTCTGTGAAGCTTGCAGATTTGTATTCTCAGAAGTTTAATAAATGCTGCTAAGTGCACTAAACTTTATTTTTTTCATTTAAAAGTTTATTTGACAGTTTATTTTCTTCTTACCTTTCGTTTATTTAATATATTTTTCATACATTATACAATATACAGTATGTTTTTACATTATACATTTTTAATTGAAGTATACAAGTGTAGATTGGTGAAGTGTTCAATAAATGTTTTTGTTGAGAAATTCTGTGTATATTAGTGTTACATTTTATCTTTCAAATAGAGGTTTAAAAACAAGCACATATCGGCCAAAAAAAAACCTAGTCCTGGGTCTTCCCCGAGGCCTCCTCCCAGCTGGACGTTCCTGGAACCACCTCCCTAGGGAGGCGCCCATGGGGCTCGACTGGCTCCTTTCGATGCAAAGGAGCAGCGGCTCTACTCCGAGTTCCTCACAGATGACAGGATCAGCATGACTTTCCGATGATAACTCTGAAGCCTGTCACGAACCATCCATAAATCTGCTTAGCATTAATAGAAAAAAAGACACTACTCCCGAACTTGCCTGAGAATCATCAGGGTTTTAACTTTTCTCTTCAGCGTCTCAGTAAGACAGTGATAGTTATCTGCGCATCGATGCTTACATTGCAATCTGGAGCTACTAATAGCTAATTTGGCCTTCTTGTAATGGTGCCAATTTGATAATAAGCTAGCTAATGTGGTTCCAGCTGCTGCCCCTTGGCACTCTTTGGATATAGAAAGATAGAAGATAGAGAAGGTAGAAACTACTAGTTTAGTTTTTTTCCCTCTACAAAGCTTTCTTTCTTCATACATGAAAGAATGTATCTGTTTTTTTTAAGAGTTATTTATTCAGCAGCAACTGTATGTTTTGTACTTGACATTCTTTCTGTCAACCTTGATCCTTTGCAGTGTGTGTTGTGATTTGGGGAAGTATTCATGCTGATACATTCCATCATGTTGCATCAGATGTCTTTGCAGCTCCTAGTTTCTTAAACTTTTAACCTAATAAAGTGAGACTATGTAACTTTTGAAAGATTTATTTTTTCAATTCAATTCAGTACACAGGGAGTTTGCTGCCCAAGCTGTACTTGGTCTGGTATGGCCATTAGCTTATGGTGGCTAATGTTAGGTTTAATGTTAGCAAACTTTAAATGGATATTGCTTTGTAATAGTACGTGTCCACTGTCAACGTCATTTCCACGCGTCCCATTCATTTCTATGGGAGCAGCCGTGCAATGCATTCTGATTGCGTCGCGGGAACTTTGGAGAAGCAGGGCTTCGGGTCGCCCGCTCCGAATCCAGGCTACTTTATGCAAATGAGGAGCGGGCAGCTTGGAACGCAGCCTCTCAAAAGCTCACGGAACATCTTTTAACTAACCGTCGTCAAACTTAAATGAAGATAGATTCAGCAGCTGCATAGTCTGTTTCTCGCTTAAAATGTTTTCAGAAACACATTTTCGGTAACTTCTTTTAGTAAAATGAGAGATCGTATTCCAAACGAGCCGCCATTATGGTCTGTTTTGAAATCCGGAAGCAGACAGTCCCACATGACGGGTACTGTACGTCCAGTTAGGCCTGTAACAATTATTATATAATTGTCTAATCACAATATTTTTTTTAAAAACTGCAATTAATTGCTAACATTAGCTAATGTCCCAAGGGGTATGCCTGTTGATGGTTTTGTAAATTTTATGTTAATTTAAGAAAAAAATACAATGTTTTACTCTCTCACACAACCGTGACAAACTTTACATCGGCTGAAAGCACACAGCCCCATGATTCTATCAGCGTAAAGTTCCCGTGAAATAAAAATAGATGTTTACGTTTTGTTTTCATGCCATACAGTATATCTTGCGCTGATCATCACCTATAGGGGTATCACACTTCTCAGCCTCCCCGGTAAAGTCTACTCCAAGGTGCTGGAAAGGAGGGTTCGGTCGATAGTCGAACCTCAGGTTGAAGAGGAACAATGCGGATTCCGTCCTGGTCGTGGAACAATGGACCAGATCTTTACTCTCGCAAGGATCCTGGAGGGAGCCTGGGAGTATGCCCAACCGGTCTACATGTGCTTTGTGGATCTGGAGAAGGCGTATGACCGGGTCCCCCGGGAGACACTGTGGGAGGTGCTGCGGGAGTACGGGGTGAGGGGGTCCCTTCTCAGGGCCATCCAATCTCTGTACGACCAAAGCGAGAGCTGTGTCCGGGTTCTCGGCAGTAAGTCGGACTCGTTTCAGGTGAGAGTTGGCCTCCGCCAGGGCTGCGCTTTGTCACCAATCCTGTTTGTAGTATTTATGGACAGGATATCGAGGCGTAGTCGGGGTGGAGAGGGGTTGCAGTTTGGTGAGCTGGGGATCTCATCGCTGCTTTTTGCAGATGATGTGGTCCTGATGGCATCGTCGGCCTGTGACCTTCAGCACTCACTGGATCGGTTCGCAGCCGAGTGTGAAGCGGCTGGGATGAGGATCAGCACCTCTAAATCTGAGGCCATGGTTCTCAGCAGGAAACCGATGGAGTGCCTTCTCCAGGTAGGGAATGAGTCTTTACCCCAAGGTAAGGAGTTCAAGTACCTTGGAGTCTTGTTCGCGAGTGAGGGAACAATGGAGCGGGAGATTGGTCGGAGAATCGGCGCAGCGGGTGCGGTATTACACTCAATTTATCGCACCGTTGTGATGAAAAGAGAGCTGAGCCAGAAGGCAAAGCTCTCAATCTACCGGTCAGTTTTCGTTCCTACCCTCACCTATGGTCATGAAGGCTGGGTCATGACCGAAAGAACGAGATCCAGGGTACAAGCGGCCGAAATGGGTTTCCTCAGGAGGGTGGCTGGCGTCTCCCTTAGAGATAGGGTGAGAAGCTCAGTCATCCGTGAGGAGCTCGGAGTAGAGCCGCTGCTCCTTCGCGTCGAAAGGAGCCAGTTGAGGTGGTTCGGGCATCTGGTAAGGATGCCCCCTGGGCGCCTCCCTAGGGAGGTTTTCCAGGCACGTCCAGCTGGGAGGAGGCCTCGGGGAAGACCCAGGACTAGGTGGAGGGATTATATCTCCAACCTGGCCTGGGAACGCCTCGGGATCCCCCAGTCGGAGCTGGTTAATGTGGCTCGGGAAAGGGAAGTTTGGGGTCCCCTGCTGGAGCTGCTACCCCCGCGACCCGTTACCGGATAAGCGGAAGAAGATGGATGGATGGATGGATGATCATCACCTATATGCCAGTATCAGGCCCAACAGTGACAAAAAAGTTTTTTATTCCAAATAATTTTCGACTTTTTCATTTCCTGGAAAACAATAAAAAAAATGTTGATGACTCATCCCGCAGTCGAGGGCATATACTAATTTTGCGTTCAATGACAATAACAGAAGGTACGCTTTTCCAGCATTATTGAGTTGACATGTTCTTCCATCTGATGTAGTGTAAAGGTAAAATAACGTAAACGCATGACTGGATAATAATATAGACACAAGCCTACAATTGGCATGCAGCAGCCTGCGTCTCTCCTTCACCAGCAGCACTGCCAGATTCAGATCACATATGAAGATGTATGGTAGTAGCAGTAGTAGTAGTAGTAGTAC
Organism: Sander lucioperca; assembly: GCF_008315115.2. Taxonomy (NCBI): domain Eukaryota; kingdom Metazoa; phylum Chordata; class Actinopteri; order Perciformes; family Percidae; genus Sander; species Sander lucioperca. The sequence goes on along the minus strand of NC_050186.1, from coordinate 33,625,972 downwards.
CCTGTTGAAGTTTAAAACTATTGGATCTGCACAGAGCCACTCTGGATCTGCCATAACCAATCACTAATGTTTGGTCGTGACGTCGGTTTAGCATCGCTAACGTTCGCCTTAGCCAACTCCTTCACCACTAACGGAGCGAGCTGGAAAATCAAACTTTTCGCAAACCCCGTGGGGAGGAGGGCCACAACATCATGTCCACCAACAAAACTCAGAAAAGATTGTTTAGCTCGGGCTTTAACTTCTGGATATTTGGCAGCGTTGCCACAACAGAACGAACGGCTTCGCTCGCATCTTTCTCCGCCGCCATTACGAAACTACAACTCAAACTAGCGCACAACCTCAACGTCATCGCTCTCAGCCACTCCCTCTGTTCGCTGATTGGACCGGTAAAGATTTGACCGGAGAAAACCCAAGAATATACCGTGAACCCAGACGACTTACTGAAGGAAATTTTTAAATTTATTTTAAAATTAAAATTGAGCAGAAGTACGTAGGAGGGCGGAGCCAGGCTAACTTTTGGAGTCTCCAAATTGACTTTCAAGTCCCAAACGCACTGAAAGTGTCTGACATGTGAGTTTTGAAGTACACCCATTGTTTTAAATGGCCAAACACACACCAAATGCATTTTGTCTACTACGACAAGATTTTGGAGCGTCAAAATGAGGACCCTGCACGACCAAAGCTGTTTTTTTTTCTACAGCCGCACTACTTTGGAGAGAATTACTGTAATATGCTATGTAATGATGTGATCCGATTTAAAAAAAATGGCCATTTTTAGGCCGTTATTCGACAGGGCAGCTGAAGACATGAAAGGGAAGAGAGAGGGGGAATGACATACAGTAAAGGACTGCAGGTCAGAGTCGAACTCGGGCCCGCTGCGTCGAGGAGTAAACCTCTATATATGGGCGCCCGCTCTACCAACTGATCTAACCGGGCGCCCCCGAATTAAAATGTATATTAATTAATGTATATACAGGCGCGTTACGGCCCAAAACTGTTGTGCACGTTCATCTCTCTGTCTCTCTGCTGTCTGACTTAGGTCGGTGTGGTCATTGTTAATCAGCGCAGCGCCACAGAACACACCACGGAAATCCGTTACGGTGAAACATGAGAGCAGAGGATGTTAATGATCGTGTGAATCATGCTCATTATTCCTTCGGCCGACACCATTGCAAAATGTCACGGCAGCTGAGAGTGTGAAAATTACTTTACAAAGCCCAATGATAATTGTGGTGGTGTTTATAAATGAGTTGAAATAATGAGCAATAAATGCGGGTGGAGGATGGAGAACCAGATAAGATTAAGATGATATTTGTGATGGCGTTTAAAAAAATAAGTAGAAATAATGAGCGATTTATGCGGGTCGGGGATGAAGAGCAAGCACTATAACTACATATTTATAATGTTTTAGTGACCTGCGCTAAAAAAAAAAGAAAAGAAAAAGCAATCATCTGTTTGGTGATGAAAAGTGACTGCAGGGTTGACAGAGGTGTTACAACCGTGTCCGTCAAGGAAGAAAGTCTGCTGCCCCCGCTGATAGGGGTATCTGTGACGTATAAAACATTTGCCTTTGGTGTCGGCACTTCAAATCTGATGCCTGCGGTGCACCATAAAAGCATCAATTGAGGCGCATCAATTGAGGCACATCAATTGAGGTACATCAATTGAGGCACATCAATTGAGGCACATCAATTGAGGCGCGTCAAATGAGGCACGTCTATTATTGCTTTCAGTGCATTTGGGCCTTTAGGGTGTCCGCCTAAAGGAATACTCTCCATACTGTTTAATATCACAGAAACATGTCAGACATGTAAAATTTTATTTTTTATTTTTCCACCCTCTGGTAAAACCTTGCAAGTGGGTGAATCCAGCGTCTCCCTGTCCAGCCTCACACTGATTAGATGAGTGCAAAAGACCTGATGCATGCTGGGTAGTGGGAGTAGTAAGCTGCAAGAGAGATTGGAGAATGAGAGGGTGATGAGAGAGGAGACAGACAATGAGAGATGAGGAGTAATGAAGCCAACAGTCACGCAGGGAAATTAACAACCAAACGCGTGATTCAAAAACAACATCCAGGTAGACCGATAACACTCGCTAAATCAGTCATCAGCTAAAAATGATCACCATCTGCAGATCCATCCATTTCACCTGTTAAACACACCTGCTGTTAAAGGACAAGCGCATTAGCTACAGATCACATTTACCTCCACCATCCAATCAGCTTCTAGATTGATTCTCTTTTCCCCGGCAGCCATTGATTTCACTCAGTGTGGCCTGATGGGAGGAAAGGAGAAAACCGATTCCACAATGGTCACCAAAATCGAAACTGAATTTTAGTCGTGTTACCAGGAAAAAGTTCCTCCCGGTCAGGACCCCCGGAGCAACAGGGCTGTCGATTGTAGCAGTACTTCCTACTACTACTGAGTTAAAGTTTTTAACCCTTGTGTTGTCTTCCTGTAGACCGTGCAACTTTGAGTTTTTCTGGGTCAACATTTAAAGTTAAAACCTCCAGACACTTTTGTGTCACTTTTCACAAGTTCTTTGTCGTTTTTTGGACATTTTTGTTGTTGTTTTGACCAAGTTTTTGAAGCTTTCTCTGACATTTTCTGTCACCTTTTGACGTTTTCTCACAAAATCGACAAAGACATTGGAAATGCATAACAATCTTACAAATGTGGTTCCGTCACCACCAAAAAGCCAAGTGTTTTATGGTTATTATTAGGATTAGTTAACCTTGACTTAAGTATTCTTATTGTATAGAAACAGCATCCTCACTGTTCTATTTGTGTTATTGTTATAATTAAATAGACAAATTTTCCAGGTTTACTGCTGTAATTATTGGGGACGTGTGAAAATATACACTCAACCCCACTGGTTGTGTAGGTACTTTGGGCATGTGCTTATCTGTTTGGGGGAGGGGGGGTCCATTCTAAAAATGTATAATTTTAAATTCATGATGCGAAAATTATAGGCTAAATACTCCTTTTCATAACGTGCTTTTTTTAATTTCAACAACAAAGAGGTTTTTGTCAGGCACTATAGTCAGCGCTAACTGCCAAACTGAACAGGCTTATTGTGCATCACTATGAGGAAGAAAAAGTCAGTCATCATGGTAAAAGTAGTAATGATGGTTATATTTCACTTCTCCACAAAGCCTCTTTACTTTGGGACAGGGAGCCATTTACGCTAAGTGTCACTATAAATGCAGCTTGTCACTTAGAATATTATGGCTTTTTAAATGAAAAGTGTTTACCAGTGTTTATTGGCTTAAATAGGCTCTGCACGTCTACCCAATATAAGAACGGACCGTTTGCTTCTTAACGTGCCAGTTAAAGGGCGTGACAAAGAACTCACTTTTTCCAATGTCTTTGTCGATTTTTTTGGACGTTTTAGTTTGTTTTTTTCCCTACATTTCTGTGTCATCAGAGGGTTTTTTTCCAGACACACAATACAGAGATCTCTCGTCTCAGGGGGACATGAGGGAGGGAAGCACGGTCATTCGAAAATAGTACCGGGTTTCTACTGATACAAAGCTTAATGCTAATCGGTGAAGTAGGGGCAAACCGGGACAATTGAAACGGAGGACGATTGAAACATTCCAGTTTTCTCCGAGTGCAACGACCATAGACAAAACATAGAACATATTAACCTCCGTTGCTCAGCCAAATACCTTCCTGTTACGTCCTTTTATCACGGAGTTACAGGCGATAAACGATTTTTGATAGTTAAAAGTAAACTTCATTAGCGGTTTTTTTTTTTTTTTTTTTTTAGCGGTGAGTGTTTTTCATCTAAAGATTTGACGTCATGCTTATTCAGTAGACCATTTAGTGCTCTCTCCAATCCCAGACTTTCACATTGCATGTTTGTTTGCAATGGATGCAAAACAGCCTATAATGCTAAATGTCTATGGCGACCAGGCAGTAAACCCCATGTATTCTAAGTAATTGCACACATATCTGTGTTTATACTGTATTTTATGCAGGTGAGACATGGAAAAGTGGTTTTAGAAAGATGTAATATATTTGGGGCTATCAGGTAGGGGGTCGAGTTTTGCCACGTTATCCTATGGAGACTGACGGCCTGTAGATCATGAAGGGCACTTATTTGGATGTGCGGTGGCCTTACCTACATAAGAACAGAGTGAAATAACATTGTGTACTATAGAAACATTATGTAATTGGAAACATGTATTATTCTAGCTATATAAATGGCATAGTGTCGTGGTATTTCCATAACCGCGAGATACGCGCTTCACGATGATGGCAATGAGTTGTTAACAGACATTCACCAAGACGTATAGCTCTGCAGCAATCCATCTGAAATAACATCTATCTGAAGTACTATTCATGATATGTTGCCAAATATTGAAGTTGTGGGAAGTGTACATAGCTTAAACTGTATGTTTCTTTCGTCCCCCATGCCTGTTTCATTCGTCCAGGCCAGTTCAGAGCTGAAAATGCAACTGTATTTGACAGATGTAGGTTGCTAGTGACAAAATATTAGCTTTCAGTGTTTTACGATGTCTTTGTAAATGACGTTTAATTAAAAACTGCTTAATTCGTCCCAGTTCTCCCCTATCCCTTTAACACTCGTCAATGGAGAGTGGCCAGACTCTCTGTTCAAATGAAATGTACGAGAGTCTGGTAGGACCAGGCTATAAAATATTGACTGTGATTAATTCTCTCTCTCTCTCTCTCTCTCTCTCTCTCTCTCTCTCTCTCTCTCGCTACTGCAAGTTTGATTTTTTTTTTTTATATATGAAAATGAACTAAAACCAATGGCTTCTTGAAGGGAGGAGGTCAACCTAAAAACTAGTGAATGATTGATGGAGGAAAAGGGAAGTTCGTTTCCCTGGTCAGCTGGAGGTGTGGATTGTCAAGTTCTTTTTCTTTCAATTTTATTTGTATTGACAGCCATGGGACCTACAGGAGGGTTATTACTAACACATTGTATATGTTCACACCCTGTATTGGCAAGTATATATTCAAGGGAAATAAATAAATGCTTACATTTCATAAAAGAAGAAGGATACGATTAAGAAGATAAGTCCTCAGATCAGCGTCCCTGTAAACCACATAAATGGTTACTGTAACCTGACAGCAGGTGGCACTGTGGGGACACACACCAACCGTGTGTGTGTGTGTGTGTGCGTGTGTGTGTGTGTGTGTGTGGTGGTGGTGTGTGTGTGTGTGTGTGTGTGTGTGTGTGTGTGTGTGTGTGTGTGTGTGTGTGTGTCCAGTAGCAAAGAACAGCTGGCCAAAGCCATTACAGCAGAATCACTGGAATACATTACTACATCCTCCCTCTTCTCTCCAGTCCTTCCTTTTCTTTTCTCTCCTACTTTTCTCTCTCTCCCTCCTTTTGCCTCCCGTTTTCATCTCGTTATTTTTCCTTCCTTCCTTACCTTTTTACTCTCACTCTTTCTGTCCATTCCTTTCATCATCCTGTCACATTTTCTTAACTCCTTTTATAGTCTGTCTTTCTCTCCCATTATTTCCTTGCTTTCCTTCTTCCTTATCCTATCCCTTTATCATTCAGTCCTTTCCTTCGCTCCCCCTTTATGTCTTTACACTGTCCATCCTCCCTTCAGTCATTTCTTTCTCCTTAGCTTCTATTCTTTCCTTTCCTCCCTCCTTTTTTCTTTCATTCACTCATTTCTTCCCTCCTTCCTTCAATATTTCTTTCCACCTCTCCCCACCCCCTCTGCCATTGCTCCATCCTTCCAAAAATGCATTATTGTCTTTCTCCTGCCTTTGTTTTTCCATCTCAATCTTTTTTGCTGCTTCCATTACATCCCCATCCTCCTCTTCCTACCGGTGTCTTCTTTTTCTGTTATATCCTCCCTCCCTCCAGCCTTCCTCCCCCCCTCTCCTCCTCCTCCTCCTTTTCTTATCTCTCCCCTCCATTAATTTCCAATTCTCTCCCTCTTCCCTCGCTCCCTCTCTCCAGTTAAATGTGCTTGTCATCCTAAATCGCTCTCATTCCTCTCCTCTCCCTCCTCTCTCCTCCTCTGCTACTTTAAACTTACACATCTCTCCCTCTCTCTCTCTCTTTTTTGCCCTCATCTCTCAATTCATTCAATTTATTAGCTTTTTCCTTTTGAATTTTTGTTTTGTCTCGTAGTATCCCTACAATCTTTCAATTTTGGTTTTTAATGACTTTTTTTTTTTTTACTGTATTCATTTTTCATTTATTTATCCTTTACATTTTTTCCTTTTTATGTTATTATACAGATGCAAATGTTTTGTATGACCACGTCACATTGTATGTCTGGCTGTTTATTTATTAAGGCCTCTGACATCTCTGTGTCTGTCTAAAAACCTTCCGACATTCTTAACAACTCAAAATGTGTACATTCGCTTTCTTTTTTCCTTTTTTATTTTTGGTCAAACAGTCAGTCCAACCGACAGTTCAATCCAAAGCAAGATACACTCATGTTATGTTGAACAGGGTTTCTGCGGGGTCTTAAAAACTCTTAAAAAGGACCTCCCTGTTGCACTGAGGCGGGCACATCTCTGCTAGCCCGGAGACTTATCTTGCTCAACTGGAGGCTCTCCCACCCCCCACCCCCCCCCCACACATGACTGTTGGATTAAAGAGGTGCTCGACAATTTGAAGCTTGAGAAGCTTAGATCTTCACTTAAAGGCTCTATCTCGACATTCCTAGAGACATGGAACCCTTTCCTAGAACTCGTTGATTCCCTGAGCTTATCTCCTGACTTGGAGGAGGACTGAGATCAGCCATTTACATGTGAAAATATGCTGGCTCTATGGACCTTTTTCACAGCAGACATTTTGACTTGTCATAGTAGGAAAAGCACAGCTGAAATTGATAACCTTAATGATGGCTCAATTCCATCAAGTGTCCCAGTAAGCTATTTCAGTGAGTCAGCATGCACAATACCAGGGCCTCTCCTAAGTGGAATGCAGCCATCATTAATGGGTTTGAATACACCTGTGCTTTTCCTACTATGACATGTCAACATGTCTGCCGTGAAAAAGGTCTTTACACGCTAAAAGTACTCTGTATTTAAATGGAGTCTGGTGGGTTTGGCGATAGCGATTTCGGAGCTGTTTCTTGTTAAACAAAAAAGATCTTACTCTTTAACAAAAAGGTCTATCTCTATAGGAATCCTTTCCATAATGTGGTCAGACACTTAGAATAATAACAGCCCCAGCAGACAAAATTGACGATGCACATTTGCCCCATAGGATTACATTGCAGCCAGGTTTGCTGCTGCCAGTTACAGTGTTCTCGCTCAATACTGGATCAATTCCAAAGTTTTTTGTGAACATTATAGTCAGGCACCAATGTTAAATTATATTTAGACACTAAGGCATGGGAAAATAGGGTCCAGGATGAAAACAAAAACAAAATTATCATTTAAGATTTCCCTTTACTATCAAGTGCCCCAGATAAGACAAAAACAGCCACAGGTCATGAGTACATTAAAGCCTTGTTGTCCACATGTATCTCAAAGACTACTGGCTGGATTGCCATGGGATTGCCTGATCTGATTCCTGCTCCCCAGAGGATGAACTCTGTCAATTTAAAGAGCCCCTATTATACTCCTTTTCAGCATCATATTTGTCCTCTTGGGGTCTCCTAGAATAGGTTCACATGCTTTGATGTTAAAAAAAACAGTATGTGTCTCATAATGCCTATTGCTGCAGCTCCTCTGTCTGAAACACTGTCTGAGCTTTTGGCCCGCCTTCCTGAAAAGCCCAGTCCGCTCTGATTGGTCAGCTGGCCCACTCTGTTGTGATTGGTCAATCAAATTCAAACAAGCCACTGGGCGGGCTGTGCTTGCTCAGGCAGCACCTATGGGCAGCACATTTGGAAAAACTGGGCTGGCTTTCTCAATCAGTGACATCACTATTTGAGGAATTTCAAACAGGAATGTGGGCAAGCAGTTTTCAGACAGTTGAGAAAAAGTGCTGTCTATAGGAGAGAGAAAGCTCCATTTGTAGTGAAATGTGTTGTTTTTACTTCATACATCTATCACATACACAAAAAACTAACACACTGAGAGACGATGAAAATTCAAACAAGCATAATAGGGGCTCTTTAAATGACACCATATCCTTTCCTCTAGCAACACCCTCAGAATAAACTTTACATACAATAAAGAAAGGAGTCATTGTTGGGGTTTATGTTATTTTCTTCTCGAGTTTAATGGTTGTAGTTTGTGTTTTTTAAGTTTTCTGTTTAATCGTGTTGCGTTCAGGAAGATTGGATGTTTGAGTTGCATGAATAGGACCCATAATAAGACATCCTCTCCCATCTCTGTGTGTGCAGGGAGCAGGAGCTTAAAGTGTACCAGGCCAGGAGAAGTCTAGAGGATGCGCTGATGGCTGACGGTTTGGCGCGGGCCGCCGAAAACACCAGAGAGCTGTTACAGGGGAAGACGGCCTGAAGACAGACAGGTGAGGTAGATGAACTGTGTTATCATGAAGTCATGTCTAAAATAAGCAGCAGAAAGAAAACCAATCTGAAAAATCTCATTGTGTTTAGTGTCATAATTCAAACCTCCGCACAGGGCCGGGCGATATAGAGAAAATCAAATATCACGATGCTTTTGACCAAACACATCGATGCCGATATTGCGGCGATATTGTAGGGTTGACTGTCGGTGCTTTCACAAAAATTTACACAATGAGATTTTAGATAATCATTAGTACCATGCATATGAAAACTAAGTGGGTAAAGGCAAATAATAGAAGTGCTGGAACAATCTGGTAAGTTCAGAAAATCACATCACTTTACTGTAATGTAGCCTTTAAAACCAGGAAAAGATAACACTACTATACGTCTGCCCATTGCACACAGTGCTTAAACTACTTAAACAGCAATTTTGTATATATTTGTCTCTGTATTTATTGTTTATTCTTATTAATGTTTAATATGTTTGTTTGTATGTATGCACCAATCACCAAGGCAAATTCCACGTAGGGTTACTACTGTGGCAATAAACTCCTTTGCGATTCTGATTACAATATCCAAAATCTAAGACGAGAGCTAGCCTCATATATCGATATAATATCGATATATTGCCCAGCCCTACCTCAGCAGTTTGGGGGGGGGTTATGCAGCTTATTCTTCTTAAACTGGCATCTTCACAGGGCATACAGGGGTTCCAAAAGATTTTTGACATTTCCTTGTTGAACACGTTTAACTCCTTTAGAAGAAAAGTTATAAAAAAAATAATGATCATATTACAGTGTCCAACAGGTCTGAGTGGAAGAAATGTAAAAGATCCCCTCTCAAATGTGCAGATGAGGTGCATATAGGTTTAGAGGGATGATAGCTAACATTAGCCAGTTGTCATAGTGACACAACCTGCTTTCAGGTGAGATGAGGTGCACATCATTATCACAGTAACTAACAACACACCACTCAAATTTCCTTAACAGCAACACACAGCAGCTTCTGGCTCAGACAGATTGAGTCCCTGGATATTTGAAACATAGGGGGATGGGTTTTTTATATGTGCAACGCTTTAGTGCAGAAGTACTGTATGTGGACATAGTTACTGGTACTCAACAGTTTATAAACTCACTTTAGGATGTTATGTTTTTACCCTCAGGTTAGCTGCCTGTTCAGTGACATTTCCAATGCTGACCAACTACAACAAGTACATTACCTTACATTACATGTCATTTAGCTGATGCTTTTATCCAAAGTGACTTAAAATTAAGTGCTTTCAACCCTGAAGGTTCAAATTCCAGACAACAAGTAGTAAGTGCAAGTACATTAGCTTTAAATAAGCAAAGCTACAAACAGCCATGTGAAAGTGCAGCTTCAGTATATATATATATATATATATATTTGGCGGAAGATGCGTAGGCTTTCAGCCATCCTGATGTCAATAGGGAGCTCATTCCACCATTTAGGGGTCAGGACAGCAAACAGATGGGATTTCGTTGAGTGATTAGTTCTCCCTCGCTGTGAGGGGGCAGCAAGCAGGTTGGCTGATGCTGAGCGGAGTGGGCGGCTTGGGGTATAGGGTTTGACCATGTCCTGGATGTATGCTGGGGCTGATCCGTTCGTGGCCCTGTATGCAAGTACTAGTGTCTTGAAGCAACTGGTAACCAGTGAAGAGAGCAGAGGAGCGGTGTAGTGTGAGAGAACTTGCACATTTTTATGAGGACTATGGTTAACTGCTCGAGCTGCTGCATTCTGAATGAGCTGCAGGGGCCAGATGGCACATGCAGGCAGGCCAATCAGGAGGGAGTTGCAGTAGTCTAGACGTGAGATGACTAGAGCCTGAACCAGAACCTGAGCCGCCTTCTGCATTAGAAGGGGACGTATCCTTCTGATGTTATGCAGCATGTATCTACACGATCGGGTAGTTGCAGCAATGTTGGCACTAATCTAAGTACTAATCTGAACTACTGAACTACTTTACTATAAAACTACAGAACTACTAATTAGAGCCTGACCGATGTATCGGCGGGCCGATTTTATTGGCCGATGTTAGGCATTTTCCAAACTATCGGTATCGCATTTATAATGGCCGATAAATGAATATTTAAAAAATTAAATAAAAACGGACGAAACACCCTTCAACCATGTTATGAGTGTTGGCGTTGCACAGTTTGTCCACCAGAGGGCGCTCTACAACGTTCCTGTTGGCAACACTTGTGTTTTACCCTTTAAGTTTCATATCTTAAGTTTGTATTTTTATACATTTTATTTATCAGAACTTCAATATATTTTGATGTTCCTCTGTTCTGCTGTGACAATAAAACAAACTGCATTATCATAATATTTTAGTGAGGACTCATAAATAATTACAAATAACTAATGTTAGGGAAATCTGTTTGTTTTGTTACACGTTTTTGGATTTAGAAAAAAATATATATATCAGATTTTTAAATCACCAAATATTTGTATCGATATCGGCCTTAAAAATCCTTTATCGGTCGGGCTCTACTAGTAATTAAACAACTAAACTACTAAAGTACACAACTACTGAACCGGTCAACTATTGAACTACTGAACTACTAAGCTACCAAACTATTGAACTACTTAACCCTTGTGTTGTCCTCCGGGTCACCGGGACCCAGAGGACAACACAAGGGTTAACAACTAAACTAATAATGTTCTTAATTACTGAACTACGGAAGAACTAAACCACCAAAGTACTTTACTGTTAAACTAGTAAACTTCTGAAATGTCAAACAACCAAACTACTACTAACTATTGTAAACTAAATGAATGTTATTAACAAAAACAAAACAAGTAATAAAGTGCCTAACTACTGAACTAGGGCTGATTAATCGTTTTCAAATTGAAATCGCGATTTGAAAGAATGCGATTAGCCAATCCTGAAGACCGTGATTAATTGAATGTGAATTATTTAGTTGAATGTTTGGTGGTAACATTTGATTTAACATTTGTTATTCCTCTTTTTGTTATAATATTTACTGTATATAGAATGACTTAAAGGTGCAGTAGGTAAGCCTTATAAAACAAACTTTCTGTCACATTTGCTGAAACTGACCCTATGTTCTAGTAGAACTAGATGAAGCAGGTAATCTAAAATCTGGCTCCTCTGGCACCACCTACAGCCTGTAGTGCGATTTGCAAAAATCCACCGCTCCCTGTTCAGATGCACCAATCAGGGCCAGGGGAGGTGTCTAACTGCGTGTCAATCACTGCTCATGCACACGCATTAATTCTCCCTTGTGGGGGGAGGGGCTTAGGATACCGTTTTGGGCTTTAGCAGAAATGGGGGAGAGACTGAGAAGTTGTTGATGTTAAAATTTTTTGGCTAAGTCCTCGATCTTCACAATCCTACCTACAGCACCTTGAACTAGTAAATTACTGAACAACGGTAAATGGTTTAAATACTAAACTAATAAAATGCTTAACTAGTAAATTACTGAACTAGTAAACCGCTGAACTGCTAAACTACTTAAGTATAAATCTAACAACTGAACCACGAAAGTACAGAACTATTGGAAAACTAGTCAACCACTGAATTACTACAGTACAGAACAACTGTATTAGTAAACTACTGAACTATCTAAAGTACAAAACTACTAAAATAGTAAACTAGTGAACTACTGAACTACAAAACTACCGAACTACTGCATTAGTAACTAAGTAATACTGAGTAATACTTTTGTATTACTACTAAAATACGGCCGGCATCATATGATAAGCCTCTTTCACACAGCCGGTCCAAGGCGGGACAGTCTGTGTGAAAGTTACGAAGACGGTATGGGGGTAGGGCGGCACAATATATAGTTTTTTTAATCGTCATCACAATATTAACTGGTGGTATAAACATATCGCGAAAGGCCGCGACATATTGCGAAAGACACTCAGAGATTTTTTGTGTTAGTTGAAAGAAAATATCAGCAGAAAACTGCACTTTAAAATGTAACTGCCATTCCTTTCCTAGTGGTGCTTTTAATATTCAACTCAAGGTTCAATTTGTTAAAGTGCTTTTTGGCTTTTTCCCTTTCCTTTGTGTTATATATATTTTTGTGCACATTATAGGTTTACAAATTGAAAAAGGCCAAAGTCCACCCGAAAGGCACTTAACATCTTCCAGAGAAAACACTGTTCACAAACTGCTCCAAACAGCTCTATTGTAGTCCAGCCTTTACTTCAGAGACAAACACGCGTCACTTTTGGCGCTTACCCACTGCTAGTACCAGCTCTACTCGGCTCGACTCAGCCGCGGTGCCCTGTCCTCCTTTTTCCATTGCAGATTTAGTACTGCCTCATGTGTGAGGCGAGCGCGGCTGGTTGTCATAGCGACGCCGCAGGAAACTGCCGTGACACACACACAGAACGTCGAAGGTGTGTTGTTTTTGATTCTCGGCATGTGGCTGTTTGCCAGAAGACACATTTTGTTTCAAAAGAAGCCGGAGGCAGCAAAAAAAAACACCACTGGCTAAACTATTTAAAACCGGCTGGTTTGTTCAGGACACCCCCGTCTGTCGCTAGCAATGATGACGCAGTGATTAGTGACGATTCTCTAACGACCACTCAGTAGTCTGCAGGTTTTCACGTCACCTTTTGGTTATCGCCTCAGCTCGCTTGGAACCTTGACGGAGGTGATACTAAATAAAGTACCTGTTGGCAGGTACCAGGGACTTTTATCATAATGGAAAACCAAAAAACAGAGTAGAGGCGAGTCGAGCAGGTACCACGTAATGGAAAAACGCCATTTGTAACACGTTATAATGCTCGCCTAGCTGCTAGGGTGGCACGCCCTCATACTTTGCTTCCGATTGGCTAGTAGTCCTTACCTAGGTACTGTCAGGGCACACCATCATACTCTGCTTCTGACTGGCTAGTAGTCCTTACCTAGGTACTGAGCATGTGCAACTCCCAACAAAGATGGAACAGAAGTGAGATGTCTCACTCTGTAGCTAAAACACAGGATGAAAAGAGGAGCTGCAGCAATGTGCAGTACAACTAAAATATATGTTTTTTGAAAATTAAACCATGTAAACCTATTCTGGTACAACCTCTAAATACAATTATGAACCTGAAAATGAGCATAATATGAGCACTTTAAATAAAAGTGTTGGAAATTATTTAATTTAATTTGCTTTAAATTCAACAAGCAATTGTTGCATTTTAGCAGAATACTAAAAGCAGCAGAAATGCAGAACTGAGTACACTTTAACATCTGTTTATTTATCGCAAGTAATACTTCAATAAGTTTATACTTTCTTCTACTCCTTTTCGCGCATGCAAATCAAGGAAATTCACTAATGAAACAAATTATATTAACTCTTTCTCCTTTTTCACCTTTTTTTTCTATTTTGTTGGATATGTTTTCAACAACTGCTGTTGTCTTTTTTATGTTGAATTTCACATGCTCGAATGGACACAGCCACAGGCAGGTCAAATAGTGACAAAGCAGCATTCCGAGCAGCCAAAACGAGTCATAATTTACAGAAACGTTGCGTGCAATAGTCCACCTTTTCGTCCTCTTGCTCTCTCCCTCTCTCAAACACACAGACAGACACACACACATACACACACACACACACACATACATGCATGGGCGCTGTGGCCATCTTTGTCCGTCTCTTTCCTGACTAATTGTGCTACTATAATGCATAACGTTGGCGGTTTATGTGTCCGGTTGGGTTCGCGTGGTTAAATAGCAGAGCTGATCGGCTCACACACACACACTAGACACCAACGCTGTTGTGTTACACGTCGCGCCTCTGTTGCTCTTGCTCTTGCTATGTGAAATCACACACTTTGCTTTGGTTCTGTGTGAATAAACAAAGCCTGCATAACGGCAGACCTTCATTGGGCTCTACTGCAGAATCTTTGTGTGAAAGAGACTAATGACTGTGCTGCCGTTTAAACACGAGGCAAGTGACGGATCGCAGCTTTAAATGTCGTGAACAATGCAGAATCAGAACCAGTCTGCTCTGTCAGAAACCCTGTGTGGGTGTGTGTGTGTGTGTGTGTGTGTGTGACTTGTTGTGAATGCTGATGGGATTCTCGGCGTCTGATTGAAACTCAGCCATGCAGCAGACTAGCCGACTTTTGTGTGTGTGTCTGTATTTGTGAGTGATTGATGGGCTGTGGGCTTGTTGTTGAGTCTGTGTTATTGGTTAATGACGTGTGTGTGTGTGTGTGTGTGTTTAGTTATTGGTTATAGTTCACTCTGCAGAGCCTGTAAACAAAACCAAATTAAAAAAACATTTACTTTCACAAGTCCACACATCCATCCATCATCTGTCTATTTCCCCAGCTGTTTAGCCAGGTTAGGGTTGCCGTGTGCACAGAGCAGCAAACTAGACCAGAGACTGTACAGTGTATTTACAGCGTGAATACGTTTTACTGCAGAGTTTAAGATCTTTAGGCTTTTTTTTAAAGAAAGGAAAAAACAGCCTGGATCAGTCTGACTCCAGATTTTGCTGAGCCAGCAGAGTGCAGTTTGTCCTGAGGTTGGCGATACAGGAAAGTTCATTGGGGCCATTACATAACACACGTTCATCCTCTGGGGAACAGGAATGTTAAAAAAAAAAACATTTCATGGAAATTAGGGCTGCCACTAACAACTATTAAATATCGATTAATAGGGTTGGGTACCAAATTCCATACTTTTTAGGCACTGACGGAATTGCCTCTAAAGTATCGAGTATCGAAAAATGCCTCGTCATTTAATACCCAATTTCAATACCTAAGGAGTAAATCTCATCAGCGTCAGTGAGCCAATAAGCACGCAGCATGCTTCTACTACTATAATGTTTGTGATTAGCTCTGTTACACAGAGACGGCTCACGTAGTAGGAGCTGAAAAATAAATTAAAAGATTTGTGCCGTATTGTGTAAGGTTGTAATTTCTTTTTGTTTTATAAAATTGGTATCGAAAAAAAGGTTTTTGCGTCTCTCTCTGTAGTCGTGTTGTGTCTCTTTTTGGTCATTTCTGTTTTCTTTGGGGTTGTTTTGGCATTTGTTGTAGTTTTGCGTCCCTTTTTCACATCATTTCAGAGAATTATTATTCCCATATCTGTGTCTAAAAAGTTGGAAAAGCTAGGGCAGATAATAAATAATTAACACTCAAAAAGCTTAAAAACAAAACCTGCTAAAGAAGTCCAAAGTACAATCATTAGATATGAGAAAAGTATTTTAGTTACATTCATTTGGCTTAGAACTTTGCTGCCCAAAACGGCTCGGGTGCTGCGCCTAAACCTTACAGAGGCAGGGAAGACCCTAGTGTCGGTTAGCAGGACGGATGTCCCGCCTACAGGTAGTTCTCATTGGACAAACTCGGCTCCAAAAAGCACACCTCGTTTCATACCAAAACGTTCTAGCAAGAAGAGATACCGTAAACAACTATGTTAACCTTACTGTTCAATTAGAAGAGAGCGCTCAGAGTGTGGAATCCGGATAGCATGTCACACATGTACAGTAGGTCCACCCACTGAATCACTGCCTCCCTCGGACCTCTCCAACAACAACAACTCCAACATGTCCCATTCATAGCAGCAAAAACAGTCTAGTAAAAAATCTAATCAGATGATGTGGCAGCAGCGTCCCCTCATCTTGTCCTTTCCCTGTCGCGCTGTGCTTGCCGCTATTTCCTCCTCAGTATATTCTGCCTCAAACTGACACAGCACAACCAGGGTTTTCCCTGCCACTGGAAGGTTTAGGCACAGCACCCGAGCCGTTTTGGGCAGCACTTAAGCCGAATGAATGTAACTGAAAGACTTTTCTCAGATCTAATGATTGTAGTTGGACTTCTTTAGCTTTAAGTTTTGTCTTGAAGCTTTTTGATTGTTATTTATGTATGATCTGCTCTAGCTTTTCCAACGTTTTAGACACAGATATGGTGATACTAATGGTCCAATATGATGTGAAAAAGAGACGCAGAACTACCACAAAGGGACACAAACTGAATACAAAGAGACATCAAATGACCACAGAGACCCAAAATAACCCCAAAAAACCCCACAAATGACCAAAAACAGACACAACACGACTACAGAGAGACACAAAAACCCCACAAAGAGACACAGAATATACTGGAAAATTACATTTTTTTTTAATTGAAAAACTTAACATTTTCTTTGGAAAGGAAGTCCCCCCCAAATACGTGCGCCTAACGGTACAGATCCATGTGACCGACACGACTGAAGTAAAACTCGTAAAATAAGGACGTTTGGACAGTGGCTGTCAGCGTCTGATGCGACGAAAAAGGCGTCTTTCAGCGTGTTTGTGTAACGCACCGGGGAGAGCAGCAGTTAGATAGGATTTAGCGAGTAGTAAGGGCGAATTCCCGTGTAAGGAGGTTGGTTGGGGTGGTGGATTGGTCAAACACAGGTTCGCGTACCGCTTGTCACGCTTGCTATAGTCATTTTTTTCTTTCCTCCCTCGTCATAGAACCGTACGCCCACCCACGACCCCTTCCTAAACTCAACCGTCCCGTTCTTTCCGCGTGAAACGGAACTGTACGCCCACCCACGACCCTTTCCTTAACATAAATGCGTCAAAATGGACGGCAATAGTCCCGACCAAGCGCGTTTACTTAAAGCGCTAAAGGAGACTTTTAGCGTCAATAAGAACGACAAAGGCACCTGACCAAGCGTCCATATTTTACGAGATGGGTGTGAGAACGTGTTAAGTATTTTACGAAAATAGTTCACCGAAACGTGTTTCTGATAACATTTTAAGCGAGAAATAGGCCATGCAGTTGCTGAATCTGTCTTCATTTCAGATCGACAAAGGTCAGTTTGAAAGATTTTCGTCTACTTCTACTGGATAGTCGCGTTCAACGGATTAATTTGCATAAAGATGGGCATCGGCCAGCTTTTGGAATGCGCAGCATTTTTTCAAATGCTTTGCGGGCACGTTGAAGTCGCTTGACGTCACCCATAGGAATAGAGTGGAGTGCGGTGCGACAATAACGTCGCACGGTCAAATGGATCTGTACCGTAAGTCTTCCACAAAGCGAGGGAAAACACTGGCAACAGTTGTTACATAGAAAGTGTAATTGTCTTTTCGCCACCAGTCGTCTTCTTGAAATGGTTGTCGGTAATGTACAAGGATGCACATAGGATTTACTGGGCTGATTGCAAAAAAAAAAAAAAACAGTTAAGGTCCTTTAACCTTTCCTAAAGCACGCTATTAGCTCCACTACTGGTAAGCTCTAAGAATGGTTAAATTATCAGCATTTGTTTGTCATGTCCAAGCTGCAATTGTGTGTGTGTGTGTGTGTGTGTGTGTGTGTGTGTGTGTGTGTGTGTGTGTTTTGTGAGATGGATGGTGTGTGTGTCCCTTCTCTCTGATGTTTCCTCTAAAAGCCGACAGATAAGGAGTCGTTTTTTAAAGCACATTTGTTTTCCGGAGAGGGAAAATCGCCCATTAATGCAGATTTATGCAGATTGGCTGGATGGAAGTCGTTTGGGCGAAAAGAGCCGCTGAGAGTCGAGGAGCGATTACTAATGGGTTTTTATAGTTGGACCAAAGAGAGAGGGCAGCGGCCAGCCTGTGTGTGTGTGTGTGTGTGTGTGTGTGTGTGTGTGTCTCCCGGGCTGCGTTCTAGCTGTTGAAACAACGATTTGAAATCGTTGCCGAAAGACCGTTCACTTTGTTCCCTGCTGCTGTGACTCTTGTTGCCGCTTCTTGCTTATTTATATCAGTTTGTTTTTACGGCTAAATTAGTTCTCGTTCTCCCCTTTGACTTCATTTTCGGCTCTTTTTTGGAAACAGGAGGGTACAGCAGGCTGCAGTCACACGCCGATGCTTTTTCTACACTGCAAAAATAAAACGAGAAGGGGAAACAAGTCCAACGCCTTCACTGTGTTGTTAAAATCTGTTTCCAACTGTTTTTAGTTTCACTAGACTTGCTCAGATCCTTTTACTAAAGTGAACAGTACCACAGTGAAATACTCCATTACTCGTAAAAAAATTGTATACGTCGTTATACGTTGTGCGTTGATGTTCATTTTTTACAAATGTTCAGCATCAGTTTGGTCCACTAAAAGTGCTTTATTTTGCCAGTGACAGGCTCAGATTAATATTCTCAGTGTCTGACAACATTATGGAAAGGATCCCTTCAAAGATAGACCTTTAAAACCTCTTTGAGACCTTTCTGTTTAATCAGAAACAGCTCTGAGGATGCTAGCGCTAAACCCACCAGACTCCATTTAAAAAAGCAATACTTTTAGCATGTATAGAGCCAGCATATTTTCACATGTAAATCAGTAAACTATGTGTTTATTTCAACCAAAACTAGAGTTGTGATGGTTGGAAAAGTGGAATTTAGTTTAGTTTCTGTTGACTTTGAATGAAGTGTATTGTACTATGCTAAAATTACTGTTTATTTACATGCAGTCTGGTTGGTTTAGTGAGGTTTTTATGTTTTTAAAAAGGATCTTACTCTCTAACAGAAAGGTCGACCTCCTTAGAAATCCTTTCCATAATGTTGTCAGACACTATTAGAATATTAATCTGAGCCTGTCAGTGGTAAAACGAGCACTTTTGTGAAGGTAAATACAAGCTGGACAATTGCCCTATTAACTTTCATTGTAGCTTGTTTCGCCGTTGCCAACTGCAGCAATCTTGCTTAATACTGGACCAATGTCAAAGATTGTTGTTCCCATCAGTCACTTAGACACAAAAACATAGGACAATAGGGTCCAGGTTTGAAAAAAAATGATAGTTACCCTTTAAGTACAAGCATGGCTCTGGGAATGGGAATGGGAATGGCAATGTCGGTTGGTTGGTCTACCACTTTGGTCCAGACGTCCATATGTTAACACTTATTGGATGGATTACCATGACATTTTGTATAGACATTAATGGTCCCCAGATGATGAATCCTGCTGACTTTGGAAAACCTTTTCAATTTCATTGGCTGAATACCTGACTGCGAGTGCAAAAGGGGAAATAAAAGGTTCAGTCCTAAAAGCTCCACCTTTCCCCACCACTATTCTGATTCATAAGTGTAGGTCACGCACAGAGATGACACTGAGATCCATCTTCTCATCTGCCTCTGGGGATGACGGGGAAGAAGGCTTTCACTAAATGTTGCGCTGTTTCTTTAAATGTGCAGACGGGTGTTTTTATCTGATCGAGACTAAAGATTCACACTGCTGACTGAGAAAAGGCCGTTTGATACAGACACATAAACATAATAGCCTGTCTGTGTCTGTGTGTGTGTGTGTGTGTGTGTGTGTGTGTGTGTGTGTGTGTGTGTGAGATTATTAGCTGTGTATCTTTTAATTTCCAGAGAGGCTGATTCAGACCCCTGTAGCATTTTTCAGCTGCTGGTAATTAGTGGATGTTGAGACACAGAGAATTATCTGCTTCAAAGTCATTCACAAGGCAGATAATTGCTGAGTGTGTGTGGGTGTGGGTGTGTGTGTGTGTGTGTGTGTGCTTACAGGCACTGTCAGTCAGCTGAATTGCCTCGATTATGCAGCAGATTATCAGGATTTTCTAATTATTAGGGAGTAATTAAGACCGAGTTGAGGATTATCAGACTTAAACATGAAAACAGGAGGAAGAAAGCATTCAGATACAGACACATTAATACGCTGAAAACAGTAAGACAAGGGAACACTAAAACAGTGAAACAAAGAGTTCATCATAAATTGTGTTTGGTGGAATTAAGCAACATCTGCATTCTCCTAGTGGAAGACTTAGGAATTCACAATGGCACAATGGAGGATTCAGAATGGAAAGAATGAGGTAATCAAAATGTAAATATGGAAGGGATTCACATTGCACAATGGAATATTTAAAACAGAAAGGAGGGATTCTAAATGGAAAGAGGGTGACTAAAATGGCCTAATAAAGGATTCAAAATGGAAGAAAAAAGGGATTCAAAATAGCATCATGATCTGATTAAAAAATGATGCCATAAGAAAGATTTGAAATGGAAAAGAGTAAGGATTCAAAATGGCACAACAAAGGAAAATGGCACATCAAGGGTGTATTCAAATTAAAAAGGAGGGATTGAAATGTCACAATAATGGATTGTAAAATGTCACAATTAGATCCAGCCTGGCTGTATATGGAGCAGTGTCATGTTACCCTGCCTCCTTAGCGGCACTTATTTATTGTTCGCTACCTTTGCCTTTACATTATGCAAAGGAAAATCCCAATTGTTACACAGTCTCTTAACCCTTGTGTTGTCTTCCCGTCGACCATGCAACTTTTTTTTTTTCCTGGGTCAAAATTTCAAATTAAAACTTTTTTTGGTGACGTTTTTGTCACTTTTTTCAAAAAATGTCGTCACTTTTTCCCGATGTTTTTGTCACAAATATCCAATGTTATTGTCGATATTTTAGTTGATTTTTCTGCACTTTTTTTTGACGTTTTTGTTTTTTTTTTCCAACATTTTTTGTCACTTTTTTCCAAAAAAAAAAAAAGTCAAAACACTATAAAATTGAATAAAACAATGAAAGTAGTGAACTGATCATTTATTTTACTTGTGAAGAGTAATGGTTGTATGGAACCATCCACATTATGTTTTTGGACAATTTGGTTGAAAGAAAACCCAAATTTCTGATATAGAAACTTTTAGAAAATGGGTCAAATTTGACCCAAGGACAACAGGATGGTTAAATATGGTCTGCAATGAGGCAACAGTTTGGATGGCAAAGTAATTCTCTTTTTGCTCCTCTGTCCCCCAACCACTTTTTTGTCTGGGCGCCTGGGTAGCTCACCTGGTAGAGCGCGCGCCCATATATAGAGGTTTACTCCTCGACGCAGCAGCCACAGGTTCTCCCCGCCCTGTGGCCCTTTGCTGTATGTTACCCCCCCCTCTCTCTCCTCTTTCATGTCATCAGCTGTCCTATAGAAATAAAGGCCTAAAAGCCCCCCCCCCAAAAAAAAGAAAAAAAGAATCCAACATCCTTTCCTAGACTGCCGGCAGCACATCCTTTGTTCTCCTTCGATCCCTCAGCTAAAGCAGCAATATCCGTTGTATGTGATTATTGTATCTAGTTGTCAGAACACTTCCCTAGTCAGTGGCGCCGACGGCGGTAATCCTGTACGTGCTGTGCGTACATTTTATTTCTGTGAGACATGCAACACATCTAATGATGACAATGCGTAAATGCGCACAGGAGCAGCAGCCGACAGCAGCTCTGTTCTGCTCTGTTCACAGTAATCGTTTTCTCATTAATTATACATTATTTCACCAACAACCCATCCACTATTAATCACAATGTCCATGTTTATGACTCGATCCGTAGACAAACTGGTTGCTATGGACGCTGAGTAGTATCGCTAAACATGGACATGAATATTGCGGTTATGAGGCCTATGCAGTTTTTGATCATATTCGGGGTGTGTTTACATGGCACAAAGAGAAATCAGGTTATTCATATCTCCGTACAGGCTCACCGACAGCTGTCTGCTCTGAGTGCATCCACCTCTCTCTCTCTCTCTCTCTCTCTCTCTCTCTCTCTCTCTCACAAAACACTTCAGTAAAATATTCTCAAGGACTGGTCATTGTGATATGAAGAGTACGCTAGGAGCACACTCTCATACACATCAAATATCTGAAAACAGCTGGTTTCTGGCACAGTAAACCGCTCCAGTGGGCGGGCGGTTTTTGTGCGTACGATGAAGTAGAATCCTGACGGCGCCACTATCCCAAGTTACTCTGAAATCTGCTTGGGAGAAGGATTTGGGATTGGAAAGATGCCTTGCTGAATGTACATACAGCATCAGTATGCATTAGGCATGGGTCTGGGATCCCTAAAAATTCCCCCCAAGAGCAAGCATTTGGTGCGACAGTGGCGAGGAAAAACTTCCTATAAACAGGCAGGAACCTTGGAAAGAAGTAGACTGAAGGAAACCATACTTTTTTTTCTGTCAATTCGGACATTTTCTCCATGCCGGCATTTGATCGTAAAGGTTTTTTTTTCAACCTGGACCCTATTGTCCTATGTTTTTGTGTCTAAGTGACTGATGGGAACAACAATCTTTGACATTGGTCCAGTATTAAGCAAGATCGCTGCAGTCGGCAGCGGTGAAACAAGCTACAGTGTAAGTTAATAGGGCAATTGTCCAATTGTCTAAGGAGGGCGACCTTTCTGTTAAAGAGTAAGATCCTTTTTTTAAACATAAAAACATCTGCGAAAATTGCTTTCGCTAAAGCCACCAGATTCCATGTAAATAAACAGTCATGTTAGCATCGTAAAATACACTTCATTCAAAGTCGACGGACACAAAATAAAACTATGAAAAGCTGTTTTGGGTCGTCTTTCCACTTTTCCAACTTCATTTGAGTTGTGGAACAGCAATGGTGTTGAAACTATGACAGCTCTTTACATTGAGGGAATATTCCCCTCCTTTGAACAGTTGCGTGACAAATTCCTCCACAATCTTAGATTTTTTTTTTCAAATCTGTTCCAAAATTCCAAAGATTGTTGTTCCCATCAGTCACTCACACGTAAAAACATAGGAAAATAGGGTCCAGGTTGAAAAGAAAACGGTGGTTACCCTTTAACATGGGATTGAGAATGTGCGGTACAGCTGAGAGGACAGGGAAGCGCAGCCGGAGGAGAACATCATAATATTTGATATCACTCCTGCTCCCCTGCTGTGTGAGTGCTTCACTCTGGTGTTTTATGTATAATTATAATGTTTTCTGTGTAGAAAGGGCCTCGGCAGATGAGCGCTCCTAATTATTGTAGCCCCGCCCCTCTCGTTAATGCAGCAGGAGGGAGGAGGTGTCAAGGGGTTAATGGAGAAGCTAATGATTAGCATGGAGGCTCTCCATATTAATTAGACTTTTTTTTTTTTTTTTTTTTTTTTTTCGTCCAGAAGCAGATGTTTATTGTTCCTGCAGGAGAGAAGAAATACAGCAGAGAGACCGTTTGTTTTGTAGATAGTTTTTATTAAGTGGGTTTTATTAAGACAAGCTTAACAAGTCAATTTGGGTTTAATAGAGGAAGGAGGCAGGAGGCGGAGTTTAGTTCAGAAGGTGTCTGCCAGGAGCCTCACAATTATTTTCACACGTTATCTGTGAGTGGGAGACAGATCAGTGTGGACCTGAGTGCTCATTAACACATGAACACGTGTTGGTACTTGCAAGGGTTCTTTCTCACCTGATCCATTCCCTAGCCCCTAAACCTTATTCTAACCTTAAAGCTATAGTGCGTAGTTTCTGTCGCCCCCATGAGGATTTCTAAGCAATGACAATGTTGCATCCACGTGATCTCGCACCACTCCCACCCCTCCTCCACACAGTCGCTAACAGAGGTGGCATTTTTTAACATAATCGGCATTGGCCAATATCCCAGTATATCAAGCCGATTAATAGGCAGGCGCATCTGCGGGCAGCCTAGTGTCAAAAACATGAATAGGCGACATTTTTTACAGCATGCCTCCAGCCCCTCCCCTCGTGAAGTCTTGCCGTGTGTCTCGCGCAAGGGGGTAAGCTTCGCCTCAGAGCTCAAATCTCCTATGGCGCCATTTTGATGCTACAAAGCGATCACCCGACGTTAGCATTCCATTGACTGCCATTCATTTTGACGTCACTTTGACCGCGAATAACTTTACATCTGAAGCGTTTAAAGACTTTATTTGTCCATTGTTTATTTCTAAAGAAACACAACAATGTATAAAAGGCTCCATTACCTTGTATCTCACGTTATGGCTCTGTAGCAGACGTTTTTGTAAAAATAGGCTAACGATTGTGTCATAACCACGAGACTTACTGTCTCATAGTAGAGGAATTACCGTATAGTACAGGAGAAGCTCGCAGGCAGTTTGGACTTACATTAGCTGTTTAAGTGTAATTACTAATGTTAACTAGCATTTTAGTTATCAATAATTAGCCTGTGTCTATGTTATCTCCTTACATATACCTACGTTCTCCTTCTCTGCAAGATTCGGAATGATTGAGATTTCTCTTGGCACAGCTACAAGAAGACTTCCAACTTTCAGACTCGTTGCTCACGTCACATTTACGTCGTTTCTCTCAGTTGGAGGCTGCTCAGTAACACTCAGCGCTCACCAGAAAAGTGCTTCTAAAGGCCTTCACTGGTCTCCGTCCAGAGCAACGGGATCTGTTGGTCCATTCTTATATACAGTCTATGGTCTCGCGCAGTCACTTCAGGTTCAGACGCTACCGTTAGCAGTAGCATGTTGCTGGTGTTCTTGCCTTGGGATTAACTGTACTAATAAAACCGTACAAAACACCGCGGCCACACCGCTGTGGAAGCTCCCCGAATGTCATTTATCAGAGTCTGGTTGTTACCCCTGTCCGTGGCAGTCTCATCCACTACGGAGCTAACTGGAGCTAACCGCTAACGGAGCTAACCGCTACGGAGCTAATCGTTGCTAACAGAGCCTTCAGTTCTCCGTGCCTGTATCCATTAACTGCATCTATGGACTTGAGCACGAATAAAACCCTTAATTTTATTAAATTGGCTGGACGAGTTTTAAATTACAGCCAAGAGTTGTTTGAATGACAGAAATCTGCTCAGATAAGATCCTAATGAGGTCAACAGGACATGTAACAGTAGGGTCCCCAAAACACAGATAAAACACTTCAACAAATGAACAATGATCTAACAAACAGGTGAACAAGAACTGACTTTAGAGAGCCCTAGTCTGATGTGATTCAACAGGAGTTAGGTGTTGAGATTAATAATATGTCACTTTCTGTGAAGCAGATTTGTATTCTCAGAAGTTTTTCATTGAAAAGTTTATTTGACAAAGTTTATTTTCTTCTTACCTGTTTCGTTTATTTAATATATTTTTCATACATTATTTATACAATATACAGTATGTTTTTACATTATACATTTTTAATTGAAGTATACAAGTGTAGATTGGTGAAGTGTTCAATAAATGTTTTTGTTGAGAAATTCTGTGTATATTAGTGTTACATTTTATCTTTCAAATAGAGGTTTAAAAATAAGCACATATCGGCCAAATATCGGCCAAAATAAATCGGCAGCATTAATCGGCCATCGGCTGACCCTGATTTCTAAAGATCGGCATCGGCCAGAGAAAACCCATATCGGTCAACCTCTAGTGGAAAGTAGCGAATTACAATTACTCATGTTACTGTGATCTATTAAAATCTGTCATTTTACATTAACTTAAGTATGTTTTGTTTGAAGTATTGTACTTTTAAATCACAATATAAATCACATCATTACTGAGTTAAAATAAAAGGAAATCAACAAAGGTATCTAACGTTGTTTTGCGGCATTGCTTTGGCAAGTATCTGTCAAGAAAATCGAAAATGCCATATGGTTTTGGGCCCTTATCAAATCGCAAAAGACTGTGATTGAATGAAATATGTATAAATCAGATATTTAATAAGTATAAATATAAAAAAGTCTATATCTCCCCCCGCTGTTAAAAATAAAGTTAGTAACTTTGACTCTGAGTACATTTTAAATGAGCTGCTTTTTACTTTGACTTGGGTAGATTTTTTTACCGTTACTTTTACTTGTACTTAAAAGGTGCTCTAAGCGATGTCACACGTTTTTTAGGCTACAACATTTTTTGTCACATACAGCAAACATCTCACTATCCACGAGCTGCCTGTCCCCTGAACACTGAAAAAACGCAGTCTCTGTAGACAGCCCAGGCTCCACAAACGCCAACAAAAACAAACTGTGCCAACCTGCACCAAACATAACAAACAGTGTTCCAGCATTCCAGCCAATAACCGACAAGAAGGATTTGGGGGTGGGGGGTTAGTGCGCGGAAGGGAGTGGGAGGGGACGGGATGAGGAGGAGGGAGGGGCGACAACAAGAAGTAACGTCACCCAACATCGCTTAGAGCACCTTTAAGTAAAAGTTCATAAAAGTAATGGTACTTTTACTTAAGTATAATATTTTTGCACTCTTTCAACTCTGGTTGCTACTAAGCCAAGGAGGACACGGAGATTTAAAAACACATGATGGACTCTTCAGAAGAGGTCATTATCTTCACTCAAGTTTCTGCGCGGGAAAGTCACCGGACGCCACAATCTTCTGAACATAGTCATACTGAGAGATACAGAGAGAGTTGTGTGGAGCGGATAGTCTTAATTAGCTTTGTAGCAACTCATGTGGGTGGCAATGGCTTGAATGTAACAGACATTCATTAATATAAAGAAGTTACGCACTAAAGCTTAAACCCTAAAAAATGTTCTTGTCTTCCATAAATGTCCAAAAATCCGGCATACGGTTGAACGAAAATCTAAGACCAACACATGAGTTGTAAAGTAAAATATGTTTATTTAACATAATTAAAAAGAGACAAACAAAACCTAAAGGAAATATTTGGAAGCTTATATAGGGTTTGCCAGTAGGGCTGGGCAATATATCAATATTATATCTACATCAATATATGAGGCTAGATATCCTCTTAAATTTTAGATATCGTAATATTTTTTTTAAGTTTTAAAGGCTGCATTACAGTAAAGTGATGTAATTTTCTGAATTTACTAGACTGTTCTAGCTGTTCTATTATTTGCCTTTACCCACTTAGTGTCATGGTTGTGTATGTTTCAGTTTCCTGTTTTATTTTGTAGGCTGTTTTCTGCCATGTCATGTCTTGTTTTACTTCCTGCCTTGTGTTTTCCAGCCTTTGTGATTGTCTGCCCCACCCTGATGTGTTTCACCTGTTCCTGAGCCTTGTGTTACCTGTCCCTTGTTTCACCTTGTTACCTTGTGTATTTAGTCTCTGTGTTGTCTTTGTCTGTTGTCAGATCATTGTATTGTATTGTGAGTGTAAGTCTAAGTCTACGTGTTCCGTTTTTTTCAATTCCTGGTCTTTTGGTTTCCTCAACGTTTTGGACTGTTTTTGCCTGTTGTCTTCAGGACTCCTTTTGTTGTATGGATTTTATTGTAGCTCACCACTGCCTGCTGTCTCTGCATTTGGGTCTTCCATATTCTCTGAACCTTGTTACACTTAGTCATTGTATCCACATTATTGTTGATTATTTATCAAAACTCTCATTATGTGAATAATTTGTGAAAGCACCTATAGTCAACCCTACAATATCTCCATCGATGTATTTGGTAAAAAATATCGTAATATATGATTTTGGACCGAATGTTTTTTTTTTTTTTTGTTATTGCCAATTGTTCCGGACTTTTGACCTGGAATACAAATCAGATGCAGACTTTTGAGTGATGTGTTTGAGAACCCCTGCTGTAAATAATACTGTCTTGTAAGCCTGTTTGGGCTGGGCATATAATTTCTTTTTCATGCATGATACAGTAATAAAAAGTATTTATTCATGTATTCATTCATTCTCTATATTCTGGTATATATAAAGTATCTTAAACTTCCTTATTTTGTTCATGTTATAGCGTATTTTAGAAGTGTTTTCAAATGTCCCCGGTTTAGGGGCTCGGAAATGCCGGAGTAGGGGGAATGACAGGTGTAAACGTAGCAATAGATATTCAAAGCTATGTAAAGGTAGCCTAAATGACAACTGAGCAGTCTCCATGTGCTACTGTTGAAAGCTCCAGAACAAGCTAAGTGGACCTTACGTTTGGGTTTTTAATTTTTTGTCAAACTAAAACAGAAACCTGTTTGAAGGAACCAGTTCAGGCAGTTAGAAGTTAGAGGGGGAAATAGAGTTGTTCTAATAGTCTCCCGTGTTCTCTGTGGTAACAAACTAGTGCTGGGCAATACATCGATATTGTATAGATATTGATATATGAGGCTAGATATCTTAAATTTTGGATGTCGTAATATCCTGATATGACAAGTGTTGTCCTTTCCTGGTTTTAAAGGCTACATTACAGTAAAGTGATGTCATTTTCTGAACACACCAGACTGTTCTATCTGTTCCATTATTTGCCTCTACCCACATGGTTATTATATCAACATAACTGATGATTATTTATCAAAAATCTCATTGTGTGCATATTTTGTGAAAGCACCAATTGTCAACCCTACAATATCGCCGCAATATCGACATTGAGGTATTTGGGTAAAAAATATCGGGATATTTGATTTTCTCCATATTGCCCAGCTCTACAACAAACTACAAATCTGTAAACTGTTGCCAGTGACAATAACTGTATCTCTCTCCGTCTCTCTCCAGAGTTCCTCTGTTCAACCAGCCTTTAGGTTTATAATCATCTTCCTCTTAATCCAGACCACCCACAGACTGAAACTCTCCTGCACTGATCCGTTGTCTCGGTGGGCGATTGCGCCAACCGTTCCCGTTAAGGAAACTATTTTCAGGATGATGCCACACCGGACATCTATCAGCATTCGCAAACTAAAGGGATTTACCAGAGCAGCAGCAGCAGCCACAATGGGAGCAGCGACCACAGCAATACTGGCATCAAGCAATGACAAAAAGACCAGCAAGACCATCTGAACAGAAACGGCAACATAGAAACAAGCAATAAGTCGGGTATCTACCAGCCCAAAGCAACAACCGAAGCCTTTAATCCTTTGTGATTTATCATCCGTACAAACTTTACAACCAGCGCTTTTCTTTTAAGGCATTAGTTTTCTTTCTTTTTGATAAAAAAAAAGTTGATAAAAATGTTTTTTTTTTTTTTTTCTTTAATACTGAAGAGCAACGCCCTCATCGAACCTAAAGTCAGAAACTGCTGGACGGCTTTTGCTAACTCTTCTTGTGCTCTTTGGTGGTTTTGGTTGTTTGTGGTGTCAGATTGTCGTCACTTTTAAAGTCTTACGGGGTTTTAATTGAATAATGAGAATGTACGTGCATATCAAATAGAACAATTGCTTATTTAAGACAGATTTTATACCTTGAGAGAACATACGTGTACATTTCTTGGACTGGAGTAAATAAATGACTATATTCACAATTGCTCGTTGGTTAAATTTTTAAAAAAAATGTTTTAATCTGCTGATAGATGACCGTGTTACTGATGATTTTGACAATCAGTATTCTACACACTGGAGACAGGTCAACATTTTGGGCAATACACTTAAAGTTGCTTTCACACCGACCTCGTTTGGTCCGTTTAAAACTAACCCTGTAGCGTTTGGTCGGATAGTCCGGTTGGTTTTGGGCGGTGTGAAAGCTCACCCCAACTCTGGTCCACTTGAAAACGGGGGTCTCGGTTCTCTTCCAAGTGAACTAGAGTTTGGTTCACTTTAGGTGACAATGCGATCCGACCCAAATACAGGAAGTAAACCAAAAACAGAGTATTTACCAAGGGGGTAAGCGAGCATCCGGAAAGCATACCTCCTATGGGGAGATTGTAGGCTAACAAGCCATCACCCGCCGTTAGCATTCTTTTTTCTTTTTTTTTCTTTTTTTTTAATTTCTTTATTTGAAAGGGGACAGTGAACATTAATCAACATTAAAACAATGTAAATGTCCCCGAGTTAGCTCGAAAGTGCTAATTTTCATCGGTAGTCCCCCAGCCAGATGTAAAACAGGCAGCCTTTAAAAATAATGACAGATATAAAATCAGACAATAAAATTACATACAACACATGGTGGTTAATAAATACAATTCATGTAAAATACTTATATAACGTTTAGATGCATACAGAAAGCATTAGTGCCCACAAGTTTGGCTCTCTACAAGCCATTTTTTTGCATTCTTTTTGAATTAACAGAATGACAAAGACTCTCTAATGGTTGCCGGCACTGTGTTCCATTGCTGAGCTGCTCTTACGGAGAAGACAGCCTGACCAAAAGCTGTCTTTCTCCGGGGGATGATGCAGTCTTCCCTCACTGCCCCTCTAGTTACCCTAACCTCACTGGTTCTAAAATGTATAAAATCACATAGTGGAGGAGGTGCTAAACCATGTCTGATTTTATAAATTAAACAGATGTTTTTGAATTTAATGAGATTATCCCAGTTAAGTAAATGATATTTCCTCAGAATACTACAGCGGTGGTAGTGGTATGGTTTTTTATCCAGTATTTTTAATGCTTGTTTGTATAATATTTCTAATGGTTTTATTGTTGTAGAGTGGGTATTGGACCAGCTTATTAAACAATATGTTATGTGGGATATAATCATTGAAAAGAAATATAATTTAGCAGCTTCTGTTGAAAGAAAGTCTCTAATGAATCTGAAGTTTGCTAGACTGAACTTAATCCTATTACTAACTTTTTTAATGTGTGTTTTGAAGGTGAGGTTTGAGTCTATATGTAATCCTAAATATTTATATTCTGTGACGACCTGTAGTCTTTCTCCAGATATTAAAATTTCAGGTTTTATATTTATATTGGTTTTTGAGAAGTACATGGTAACAGTTTTAGATATATTCAATTGCAGACAGGATTGCTCAAGCCAGATTGCGATCAATGACATGGCCTCAGTTAGTTTTGAGGCAACTTCCTCTGTGGATTTTCCATAGGCCAAGATAACTGTGTTATCTGCATACATCAAAGTGTCACAGTTCTTACACAAAGATGGTAAATCGTTAATGTATAAACTGAAAAGAATTGGACCCATAATTGAACCCTGTGGAACACCAGTTGATAATAGTAAGGGGGTAGAATTATATTGGTCAATTCTTACACTTTGTGAGCAAGATGAAAGGTAATAAGGAAAGGTAATAAGGCTAATAAATTTTGAGGAAAAGTTAAATGCATGAAGTTTATGCAGTAAAACTGAATGATTAACTGTATCAAATGCTTTGCGAAGATCTAAAAAAATTGCTCCCACTATCCGTCCTTTGTCCATATTTGATTTAACCTTTTCCAAAAAATAACATGTTGCCGTCTCTGTAGAATGATTAGCCCTAAATCCAAACTGCATTGAGTGCAAAGGAAAAGAGATGCAATTAAGATGATTGGTGATTTGTTTAGCAACCAGTTTTTCAAAAACTTTAGATACTGTTGGCAAAGTGCTAACAGGTCGGTAATTAGATGTAAGAAGGGAGTTACCACCTTTTAAGTATAGGAATGACACTAGCAAGTTTCCATGACTCAGGAAATTTCCCTTTATCTAGTGACACATTAATGATATGTGTTAGTGGACCCATGATTGATTGACCTATTTGTTTTAGCATGAGTGTGTCCATCCCATACACGTCTTTTGCTCTTGAAGACTTAAGCTGTGTAATTGTCTTTTCCACATCGAATATGGTTACAGATTTTGGATATAATTCCATTGACTGCCATTCATTTTGGCGTCACTTTGACAGCGAATAACTTTACATCTGAAGCGTTTAAAGACTATTTGTCCATTGTTTATTTCTAAAGAAACACGACAATGTATAAAAGGCTCCATTACCTTGTATCTCACGTTATGGCTCCGTAGCAGACGTTTTTGTAAAAATAGGCTAACGATTGTGTCATAACCACGCAACTTACTGTCGCACAGGAGATAAATTACCGTATAGTACAGGAGAAGCTCGCAGGCAGTTTCGACTTACATTAGCTGTTAGTTTAATTTAATTAATAATTATTTAATCATTTAATTACTAATGTTAACTAGCATTTTAGTTAGCAATAATTAGCCTGTGCCTATGTTATCTCCTTACATATACCTACGCTCTCCGTCTCTGCAAGATTGGGAATGATTGAGATTTCTCTTGGCACAGCTACCAGAAGACTTCCAACTTTCAGACAGGTTGCTCACGTCACATCTACATCGTCTCTCTCAGTTGGAGGCTGCTCAGTAACGCTCAGCCATCACCGGAAAAGTGCTTCTAACATCCTTCACTGGTCTCCGTCGAAATATACGGCGTCGCTGTGTCCATTCTTTTACCAGTCCCTCCGGGATTTTGCGATGTCGCGATCACGCCAATTCACGCAAATTCACGCAAATTCAACCAATCACCGCGAATTTGGTGCGACTCGCAATTTTGACCAATCACCGCAACTTTTCCGCACATTTGAACCAACCAATCACAGCAGTCCCACGTGCACTCTGAGAGTCAATGACCAATCGGGAGTGAGAACGGGTTGATCATTTCCTTGTTTTTGATATGAAGACGAGACGTGTGTGTGACTCATTTACCAACAAAACGTACAGCGAAAGACTGTGCAAAACATTTCAGACCGTCCGATACATTTTAACCTCAATGTAGACTTTAACGATTTAAAAGTCGCTGAAGTTGCTGCCGTTTCCATCCTGGCTGTTGGCTCTCTGCAGCGGGTGGGGCTACTGCTCCGTACCCCCCGCGACTGACGCTTGCACACACACACAAACAACACATACACGGTGGCTGCAGGAGAAAAAGGAGATGAGATGACACGATGACCTAAATTGAGGACAGCTACGCTCGTTATTGTAAGTGCAATGATAACTTCAAGTCAGTACTTTATCAAACCGTATGAATGTGTGTCCCAGGCCAGGATAGGAAAATAACTAACAATGTAAAGATCAACAAGCCACTGAAAGATATGTTCAAATTTGATTGATTCAATAAATTATTATTTTTTTGTCTTAAATCCACCAGCCATTTTGATATTATACCAACATTTACAGCATCCTGAGCCTTTTTGGTAAGGTTACTAGGAAAACTCAGCCCAGAGTAATTTTATCCTCCCCAAAACAAGTTTCCTTTTTATTTTTAAAGAACTATACAAAAAGAAAATCGCAACTTTCACTGTCTCCCGCAACTTCATTGCAACAAACATACAAAAGACATCGCAACTTTTATCGCAATTTTTTACAAAAGCTCCCGCAAAATTAGGCATTTTGGGCCGCAACAATCTCAAAAAAAGGCTGCGAAATCCTGGAGGGACTGTTTTACCGCCTATGGCATTTACTTTCCTGCAGTTTAAACATTGCACACAATTTACAGACTTCTATATGATTTAAGGCAGGGGTGTCAAACTCACTTTCACTAAGGGCCACACTGTAAAATGAGAATCAAGGGCCAGACATGTAGAGTTTATTGACATGCTCTTTTTTAAGCGTTAAAAGTTTCAACATTTGTCGCTTTTTTCGTCATTTTTGCAGCTTTTTTCCTTCTTTTTTGTGGCTTTCCCCAACGTTTTTGTCCCTTTTTTTAGGGGGGGATCTTTTTGTCGCTTCATTCATCGTTTTGTTTTTTAAATTTTTTTTGCTTTTTGACATTTTTATTGCTTTTTTTTTTTAACACTTAAGTAGCTTTTTTTTCCTGACTTTTGACATAAAGCCCTACAAAACACAGCCAGAAGACACATTTTGTTTCAAAAGAAGCCGGAGGCAGCAAAAAAAAACACCCGTAGCTAAACTATTTAAAAATGGTGGGTTTGTTCAGGACACTCCCGTCTGTCGCTAGCAATGATGATGCAGTGATTAGTGACGATTCTCTCCGACCAATCAGTAGTCTGCAGGTTTCCACGTCACCTTTTGGTATCGCCTCAGCTCGCTTGGAACCTCGACGGAGGTGATAATAAAAAAAGTACCTGTTGGCAGGTACCAGGGACTTTTATCATAATGGAAAACCAAAAAAGCGAGCAGGTACCATGTAATGGAAAAACGCCATTAGACTGCACAAATCACCCCCTTCACTCTGAGTTCGTAACACTCCCCTCAGGTCGCAGATTTAAACGTGGGGTATACTCGCCGCAGCCGACCTGTCGAGCGCCAGTGTGACGTCATGGAATCGCCGTAGCTGTTTATACCTGCGTGGTGGTCGCGACACTAGTTGCAGTCTTCTCCTTAACAGAGGTGGCGCTAACAAGGAAAGGCTACCGACTTTGCTATTTCTACGGACTAGAAGAAGAAGAAAAAAGGTAAACAACGACAGAACTGGCAGCAGCATTGAAGTCAATGCTTCGATTTGATTCGATGACCTACTTCGTTGGATCAAGCCTTTCATTCGCTATAAAATAACTCATCTTAACCCAGTAAGTTTACAAGAGAGACTTGCAGTCACTCTGAGAGTCCTGGCATCACGTTGCCCTCGAGTTCGTTCATGCTTCCTGTTTCCGCTTTGTCGCGCGCCGCTGAAAAAAATAAAGTGGTGGAGACTCAAAATCCTGGCACACCAGCGAGATCTACGTCATTTTGACGTCACATTGGCGCGCGCCAGCTCAGCTACAGTGACTGTAAAATGGCCCTCAGAGTACACCGGTTCAAGAGCAATAATTGACCCCAAACGTTTGACCGGTAGTATATATATTCATGTTACGCCCCAGTCTAGGGGTGCCTAGGACACAACATGAAAATTCATTTATTTTACATTAAATAGAATATATAGATAAAATAAATGTAGGTAAATTATACAAGGCTTCAGGGTGGCCTGCCACCAAAATAACCAACAACGATTCTAACTGGGAGATAAGAAACTAACCTAACAAACAAAAGGGCAAAAAGAATGACAAAAGACTTACCTCCCTAACTAATTAAACAAGAGAAAACAAGATTAGCACACCTGGCAGTCCACCCTTACTACTCAACAGAAACAATACCTAATCTAAAACAAAGCTGAACAAGGCAAAAGTGTGGCCGGTTGGGTGATTAGGAGGATGAGGAGTGCCTGCTGCCCGCAGACGGCAGCCATCTTGGCTATATATATATATATATATATATATATATAATAAAATAAAAAATAATAGCAGTCAACATCACTAACCTCATAAATCAAATTTTTTGGTAGTGATATTTCTACATGGCAAATAATTTACTAGTAAGTGTTGTAGAGTCATAGAAAACCAACAGACCCAACAGTCATGACATGCATGCTGCTCATTCTGTGTAATTGAATCTGTAATTGAAAGGGGCATGTTCAAAATAACAGCAGTGTTGTGTTCAATTAGTGAGGTTATTGATTCTGTGAAGAAACAGGTGTCAGTTATGGCTCATATTTAAGGAAGGAAGGAAGCAAATGTTGTGCATGCTGGTTATAGTGCATTTCACACTGAAATACTCAGCAAAATGGGTCATTCAGACATTGCTCTGAGGAACAGTGGACTTTGATTAAAAAGTTGATTGGAGAGGGGAAAACATATAAAGGAGTGCAGAAAATTATCGGCTGCTCAGCTAAAATGATTTCAAATGCCTTGAAATGGCATCCAAAGCCTGAACGACGTGGGAAAAAACAGTCAACTACCATTCGAATGGATCAAAGAATAGCCAAAATGGCAAAGGCTCAACCAATCAGCTCCAGGAAAATCAAAGAAGACTTAAAGTTACCTGTGAGTACTGTTACAATCAGAAGAAGGCTATATGAAGCTAAGCTATCAGCTAGAAGCCCCCGCAAAGTCCCATTGCTGAAAAAAAGACATGTACTGAATAGGTTGAAATTTGCCAAAGGACACATTGACTGGCCAAAGGAGAAATGGGGCAACATTCTGTGGACTGATGAGAGCAAAATTGTTCTTTTTGGGTCTAGGGGCCGCAGACAGTTTGTCCGACGACCCCCATGCACTGAATTCAAGCCACAGTACACTGAAGACAGTAAAGCATGGTGGTACAAAAATCATGTTATGGGGCTGTTTCTCATACTGTGGTGTTGGGCCTATTTATCACATACCAGGGATCATGGATCAGTTTCAATACATCAAAATACTTGAAGAGGTCATGTTGCCTTATGCTGAAGAGGAAATGCCTTTGAAATGGGTCTTTCAACAAGACAATGACCCAAAACACACCAGTAAAGTCAAAGTCTTGGTTCCAGATGAACAAGATTGATGTTATGGAGTGGCCAGCCCAATCCCCAGACCTCAATCCCATAGAAAACTTGTGGGGTGACATCAAAAATGCTGTTTCTGAGGCAAAACCCAGTAATGCAGAGGAATTGTGGAATGTATTTCAATCATCCATGGGCTGGAATACCTGTTCACAGGTGCCAGAAGTTGGTCGACTCCATGCGACACAGATGTGAAGCAGTTCTCAGAAATAATGGTTATGCAACTAAATATTAGTGCAGTGATTCAAAGTAAAGAAAACCCTTGAGACATTTTTCAGTTTATACAGTAAATGTTTGAGTTTGTAAAGAGCAGCCTAACATTCCTTTTTCTTCACTTTCTGTAAAGGTATAACACAAACTTGATCAATTTTGGTCATGTTTTGATTTGGAATTGAATGTGCAGTGTTCCCAATGCAATGATATTATGGAATGAAAAGCTATTCTAAGGATTTTGAGCATTATTCAGTTTTTTAAACACACTGCTATTATTCTGAACACAACTGTATAAATATGTATTAGTATGCGTATATATATATATATATATATATATATATATATATATATATATATGTGTGTGTGTGTGTATATATGTATATATATATATATATATATATATAGCCTAGATTTTTATTTGTATTATATTTTATGCCTGCTCTGTCCAAACAATAACGTTTGATTAGCTGCTCGTCGCAAACATTTCAAAAACATTCTTCCTCTCCTGAAAGATAGCCGCACGTCTCTGTCTCTCTCTCTCTCCAGCGCCACCTTTAGGACACACTTTACAGCTCTAGCTGCAGTAAACTGCACTGAAAAAAAAAAAAATTAAAAAAATTGAAGTAATCAATCACACGAAATAGTTGACATTGACTCAAAGTAAATAATTTAATTTAGTTTAACCTGAAAAGTTTAACTCCAAACAACCACTTTTAAAGGTTGGGTCAAACTAATTATTTATACATCTGAGTAAAATGTAAAATTAATTATTTTAGGTTGTCTCAAATAAAAAACTAACAGTTGTCATTATTTCAAACGTATAGTTAATCAAATTTGAAAAAACTGATTTTAATACATTTTGATCAGTGACTACTCAGAACACTTTCCTTTAGAACACATTTATATTTATTGTTTAATAAATTGATAAAATTGAACATCTGTTTCAAATGTATGAAGAGAAACAGTCTGCTTCAGCTTAACACCCGAAACGAGACTGTTGATGTCATCAGAAGACAAATCATGGAGCTGTGAATAGTAGCACAACTCCTAAGACATCATGCAGTACCCATGGTGAATTTACCGAGACATACATTTTATAATTCAGGTGTGAGCCTTACGGTAGAGATCCATATGCCCAACACGACTGAAGCGCGGTGTCGCAATGTCATACATCCATGGTTGATGCGCCACGCCCCTGACCGGCAGCTGATTGGACAAACGCGTGTCGTGGGTTTGGCTTCTCGAGAATTTCAACAGATCTAATAAAAATGCTCTGATCAAATGAATAAATTCAGTTTAATGTCCCGCTGCCAATTTATATTGTATCCATATAATGAAAATGGATTCAACTATGAACATAAACTAGAATGTTTACTTTAAATGAAAAAACTAATAATTTTCAGCTATTTTAATGAGAAAATACACATTAAACGAACAACAGCAATGTTAGACTTTTTTCAGTGTGGTTAGACTCTAAGAATAGCTAAATCATCACTATGTTGTTTGTTCTGCCAGATACTTGGCACAAACTGTTCCCAGTCCATATGTAGGACTGTGTCTGTATGTGTGACTATGTGTTGTGTGCGGTGCTTTTGTGTGTTAAAGACAGAGTGAGACAAACCAGCCTGCAGCTCTGCCCTCATTTGCATCTGCTAATGGCTCTATGATGCCAGTTTCTGATCACTGCAACTACACATTTAAATTCTTGCTTCATTGCCAGATGCGCGCTCTCTCTCTCTCTCTCTCTCTCTCTCTCTCTCTCTCTCTCTCTCTCTCTCTCTCTCTCTCTCTCTCTCTCTCTCTCATTCAGGGATTCCTGTTTCAATCTTGTAACAGCAGCTCTGTTCGTGCTCTGCATCAGAAAACACTGGCTGAGGTTAAACTGGAGACACGAAGCTGCTGCCGGTAATGATGTTTTAGTTGGTCATGATAAAGCTTTTATATTCACACTCAAATTACATTAATTATCGCCATGACTGTGTCATTAATCTGCTGCTATAACAACCCCCACTCTTCAGGTCTCATGCTTTCTACCAGATTTTGGAACCCGGCTGCAGAGATTTGCTCCCATTCATTACACCTCAGTCACAGAAACTTACATCACGGAATTGACAATTTATGTCAAATGGTCATGCAGTCATACCTGCTTTAAATGCTCCGCTTATCATCCAAAGAGCAATGAGAATTCTGCAAAATTCGAAACTCTTTATACGTAAGTAGGAGTTTGGGGTGGTCAAGGTTAAACTGCTTTGCTGGTGTGACCAATCAGAAGAGTAGCCAGTATCTAATCTGATTCTGATAAGTGTCAGTTTATAATATGTTTAGGGGCATT
The DNA here is from genome assembly GCF_008315115.2 of Sander lucioperca. Taxonomy (NCBI): domain Eukaryota; kingdom Metazoa; phylum Chordata; class Actinopteri; order Perciformes; family Percidae; genus Sander; species Sander lucioperca. The sequence continues at coordinate 33,587,435 of NC_050186.1, read as the reverse complement.
GTCATGTTCAGAAAGGGCCTTCTCCATACAGTATATGCATATAATTCTTATGACAACTGAACTGTAATACACTATCTGTTGAGAAGGACCATAAGATGAGAAGATAAGAAGTTGAAAGCTCTGGAATAAGCTACCTGGAGTTTTTTTCTTTTTCCAATTACAGGTAGGACCTTGAGAGCCCTTGAAAGTGTTGACCAGTCCTTACTGCTTCAAAAAGCTGCTAAGACTTGGTGTTAACCCTTGTGTTGTCTTTTTTTCAAAGTTTCTTTATCGGAAATATGTGCTGCCATTCAAAATAATTAAATGGTTTCAAAACAGTATCCTGACTAAACCACTGAAATATACCAGTCTGTGATAATCCATCAACATATATTCATCTGATCTTCACTATAGTGAAAATAAATCATAATGTCTGCTTATTTTACTCCAAAATGAGGTATAATTTAATGTAGGCTACAGTAAATGAGGTTTATTGACCATAAATTCCAAAAATAGGTGTAAAACTAGTGGTAATGAGTTGGAATAAAGTTGGCTAGAAGGTGCGAAAAAGAATTGGTTGATCATTTATACTTTATGCTTTATAAAAAGGCAAAACAGACCGGGTCAATTTCGTGCATGGTCGATGGGAAGACAACACAAGGGTTAACCCGCCTACATATAATCCGCAGTAAAACCGCTCTGCACTGGCTGATCCATTGGCTGATCCATTGTTTTTCTAAGGGGAGAGAGATGCTGTCCCCAACTAGGCGCACCGCTACACTTGGCGGCGCGTACCACTTGGAATTGCCGCCGTGCGCTCAAAGTTCAAATGATTTCAACTTTGAGTTGTCGCTGACCTTTCAAGGCGCAACCAATTCCAGAACTTCCCTGCGCTGTGCTTTGCCTCTCTACTCTGTGCCCTACCTCGCTGTTTGGCAGCTGATCATGTGTAGGCGATATTGGGGTTAAGGTTAGAATTAGGTTTAAGCGAAGTCTCAGTAAAATGGCTGTCAAGAGTGTCTTTGACATCTGTTATGACACATTTCCGAATGAATGAGAATGGCATACTGTAATTATTTTAGATTGGATTTGATTAGATTCTTCATGGATTGGATTTGATCGGCCAAAAGTGGTTGTGACTTAATGCGTAACTCTCGCCAAAATGCAACCTAGGGTCTTTTTGTGAATGTACCCAAGTCAAACGTTTGTTTAAAAGCATATTAAGGATGGAATCGCCACTTTTAAGATTTACCGTATTTTCGTTTTTTGGTCAAATGGCCTTTTGAATGGGAGTGCTAGGGGCACTTTTATGCTAGCCTCAAAATAGCTATTTTTAAAACACTAAGAAGGCTCGACACAACATGAGACTTTGCTCCAAGTATCACCAGGGGCTCTACACCTTAACCAAAGCATTGACAACATTGTTTGTGTACCCAGAGTTTACTAAAAAAGGTTTTGAACAACTCATTTCAATGTGCAAAGAAAGCTTTTAATAAATCTTTTTAAAGTGCGTGAATAAATCAAACCGCCCCATGACAGATTTAAGTTTCACTTTCCATGATCCGTGACATTCAATCTTTAACGGAAAATGTCTGGGAAAAGAAAATCTAAAGTGTGGGTGCACTTTGAAATAGTAAAAGATGATCCAAAGTAATCCAATGCTCTTTCAATTAATCTTCTCCACCCCTGCAACACTTAGCAGGGGTACACATAATATAACATACAAGAAGCTTCTCTTTTTTATGTCTGTGTCTTAATCAGTTGCATGTTTTCATACAAAAGAAGCTTTACACACAACCTTGTCACAGCTGAATATTTCATCACTGCAGTCAAATTATATGCCATTCCATTATCTAAATAGAGTTTTGTCTTTTGGATTTGTTTTGTTTAAAAATAATAAAAATGCCAAAATTAGCCTCAGAAACAACTGCTGTATTTTATATTTAAAAAAAATCTCAACAAACCATGTGACGTTAATCAATGGAATCCATTGAAAGCTATTTTTTTCAATCAGTAATTGAACTCCACAGATATTGTGTTCTGCCAAGCCTCAACAGGGGTGTCAAACTCACTTTCACTAAGGGCCACACTGGGAAATGAGAATCAAACCAAGGGCCAGACATGTAGAGTTTGACATGCTTTTTTTTTTTTTAAAGTGAAAAGTAAAATATCTTTGACTGTATTACTGCATGTTGCTTTTTTCTTCATTTTTGTAGCTTTTTTCTTCATTTTTCTTCCGACTTTTGTTACTTTTGTTGACATAAAGCCCTACAAAACTCAGCAAAAAAGTTCCTTAGCCATCATAGAATTTAGCAAATCAAGCAAAACAATGACTGCATGTTTAAAAGTAGGCTGCCACACAGCCGACTCGCAGCAACCTGTTTCACAGCCTGAATATGAAAACTCTGCTTCTGTGGGAATTTCTGAGTCTTAAAGTCGGCAAATCTGCCAAATTCTGCTTTAAGTGTTGCATAATTGCAGTCTGAAAAACAGTTTCCTGTCTTTTCGGTTTGGTGCACAACTAGGTGGGCCAAAATTTATTGGGAACCTAAATTGATATGTGGGATGGATCAAAATCTGCGAGGGGCTGGGTTCGGCCCGCGGGCCTTGAGTTTGACACACGTGCTCTACAGCTAGACATTTTTAAATGAATCCTCCAGCGGTTTTACGTTAGTTTGGAGTTGTGTTGCTGTTCCAGGTTGTGATCTGTCTAAGTGGGACAATGACAACTGAAGTCCATTTGTCAGTGTCCAGACTCACGCTAGAACAGGGGTGGCGAACCTGTGGCTCTTGAGCCGTATGCGGCTCTTTGCCTGCTCCTGTGAGGCTCTTACTGTGTGGCTGGGGGCTGTCTAATTGGTTGATTGTTGTTTTTAACTTTTCTGAAACCTACAGTATTTCAGATAAGTAAAAAAAAAACACATTTGAATGCATCTGCCAATACATTTGCCAATTATTTTAAAATGGAAAATAATGCAGCAGAGTTTTGAGGACAGATTCTGCAACCTGAGGAAAAACAGCGGCCACAGATCACCTTCCTCGTTAACCCTTTCACTGCTGAATCCGACTGTTTGAAAGCCCCTTTAGTGACAAATGAGTGAGAGAGTTGCTTCAAGTGGCCACAACCGAGTTCAAGCAAGACCTGAAAAGGATTGTGGATAACAAAGACTGTCAGGTTTCCCACTGAGTCAATCTAAGTGAGGAAAAAAACTATGAAAACTGCTATGTATTATGACTGTCATCAGATCTGGAAGACACTGTTGCTGTTGTAGTGTGGACGTGCATGTGTTGTGTGGCTTTTTGCTATGGTGCATTTTTTTTTGTGGCTCTTTATACCTAACTGGTTGGCCACCCCTGCACTAGAAGCACAGTACAAGTGGATTCTGTGCACATACCTGAGCCCCTCTGCATTGCATCAATTCAATAGTAACAATCAAGATGAATGTGTAAAATGTAGGTAAGAAAGGGGAACCCTATTCTATTACATTTGGGAGTTAAGAGTGCACAAACTGTACTTCTGACTATGGAGTGTGAGGGAGTTAATAAACCCCTTTCAGAACCCAATTATGGTCAAAACTAAAAAATAATATTGAAATGGATTTTTACTCTAAATGCACTCATAACTCCCTTTTCAGTGGGACGGCATTCCCTGACCACCGGTGTCCACCATGGGTTTCGAGGGTTACCGCCCCCATTGAGGCACGTAAGACCCAGAGACCACAGCTCCCCGCCCCAGCTTTAGCAATGGAAGCTTTGAACATTGCCCAGTAGGGTTCAATGCCCCCAAATGCCAATGCCAGAAAAGCTCCGCCAGAGCCAGACGTTCCAAGTTCACCTGCACTACCCAGCCAAAATTAAAAAAATCAAAGTATGCACCGCTGTTTCTCAATCACAAGAGTGCAAAGAACAGACTTGTGTTCTTGGGGAGAACGTTCTTGCTGGTCGATCCTGGAAAAATGAACTTGTAAGTTCACAAGCACACAAAACGCTGTTAACAGTTTGAGACGCTGCGTTGTTGCTCAACACCCGCAGCACAGAGGCTTGCAGTGCTCCAAACTTACAGCTCGAAATAAAAAACATAACACTATAACCACTTTATATTATAACAATCTCTCTGCCCTGTCAGATACTGCTGTCCCCCTGCCTCCCTGTGTGTATATATGTGTGTGTGTCATTCAATGTCAAGAACATTTCCGTATAATTGTTCTCGTGAAATGCGAACTTGTGTATTGGGACAGTACTTTGGCCACAGAAGATGACGTTTCACAGGGACACAAGAACACAAGTCCATACAAGAACACAGATTGAGAAATGCCCATTTTTTTCCCAAAGATGGTTTCTGTCATTTAGGATCAAGCTGCTGTTTGTCCAAGTGTAAATGTTTCTGATAAGTTTGGTTTTAATGTATTTGATGCTTTAAAAACTGAGCGAAATGTCATGATTGTGTCATGAATCCAGCATCTTGAGCCTGTTTTGCCAGTGTTTTGTTTTTGCTCTAACCTGAAGTTCGTTTTTCCTGAACATTTCATGAACATTGAGTCTTTTTGAATGTTCATGACTGTTGTCATTAAATGTCATTCAGTAAATATGACACTTTTAATGCAAAGTTAGCATTGTTGTACAAGACTGGTATGACAGGACTGATCCAATCAAGAATTTAGTCATTTGTACCTAAGAGAAAATTTGTGAATGTGTGACGTTCTTTTAAATATGTCATTCATGCCACTTAAAATAAATCTGTTTGTACAAATGTTTTCTGCATGAGGCCCACTATTTGAGTTTGTCTTCTATTTAACTGCTTCATGCACATCTGTTTAAAAGCAGCAGATCAGTTTAAAACTTTGTTTCAAAGATGGCAGAATAAGAAATAACCTTAAGTACCTCTCGATTGTTTTAAGATTAATTTTCATTTAACAACTGTCATTAGTGGAAATCAACATTTTAATTTGGTTTTAAAATGAGCAACAGACAACAGATACAGGCTGAAATCACCACATTTCTCTTCACTGATTTGATCCTATAAACTAAATACAGTGAAAGGAAAGAATTGAATTGCCTGGTTTAATAAGAATTGCCTATAGCTTCACTAACTGTGTTTTACTCCTGGCAGATCAAACGATTCAATCCACTGCAGCTAAAGATTGTAGAATTGTATTATGCCGATGACAGTGTCCTGGTTCCACCTGTTCTAGAGACCACATCCTGCCAAATAGGGGCTCAGGTCATGGCCCTTGCAGTGATCACGCCAGGCCACCCTGAAACCAGACAGAGGGACATCACCCATCTCTCCACAGGTTTGCGAACACATAACAGTCACATCATCATCAGATCTTACCAGGCGCTGATGCCGGAATCCATAATGATGAGCTTGGCACAATCGATCGCTACTTGGACATTGTCGGTCAGAAGCTCTGTGAAAAATTAAAATACAATATGGATATGAACAGTCATTTTAAAAGTGGACATTAATATGACAGTACAGTATGTGCTTCAGAATGAGTGAATGATCAGGTCTCTCAAAAGTTCAGTAATATTAGCTTCACTTAGAAAATGGACTGCAATTATATAGTGCTTTTCTCAAAAGCCTCTCATTCACCTGTCCACACAAGTCCTCTTTTGCTAAGCCGCTATCATAATTGACAGGTCAGTGTGTAGTCAACGCTCCTAAAGCATCCCCTGCTTTATCGTCAATGGGACTATAGTCTTTATCCACGACGTTCCACTTCTGGGATTGCTCCGGTGTTGCCGGAAATTCCGCTGAATCGCGCTCTTTTCGCCCAGATGTCCGTTAACTAGCGCTTTCTTTGTGTTGGAATTTTAAACTCTGGTGGATTTATGAGGACTATGGTTAACTGCTCCTCAGATCTCTGCAGGGTAAATCCAGACAGTTAGCTAGACTGATCTGTCCAATCTGAGTTTTGCACGACTAACAGGCATTTTCCACTTTTCCGTTTCGGCTGCGTTCCCGTTTTGTCCCGACCACACTAGGAGCGTCTCAGAAGCGGAGCGTCCTGCTGCCCGACTCGCAGATTTTTATTGTCTCTACAAGTACTTTACAGAACAATCACTTGTTTATTAAAGTAGTATCTACCTTCCACTCCAAGCCCTCCTGTAATTAAACTCAATGCCTCTTCTTTTCTGGCGTTGTCCTGATAAAAAGGATCTGTGATGTCGTATTATGTTTTCCCACCTCCAAGATGAATCTGTCTTCATCTGTGGTGTTGTAGAGGAGACGTATATGATACTGGGGGAGTGTTTTGGTAAACTGACTGGATGCTCTCGCTGTTTCACTTCCCTCCTGGCTGTCCGGATGGCCCGCGGCTCATGTGAAAATAGACCTGGCGCGTATCTTTAGCGGAGCGGAGAGCCGCTTCACGCATCCTTCTGAGAGGCGCTGTGGCGCGGCTGGTGCAATATCAAGCATTGACTTGAATGGCCGCAATTGCTCGCGGGGTCCGTGGCACCTCCAGAACGCAGCGCGGACACGTGTTGTGAAAAATAACGGTAAAACAACTATTGAACACACACAACAACAAGGTCCTTCCCGAGGCTATTTTGCAGCAGCATCGTGGCTCTGTCGGGCGCTTAGCGCCGCCCAAGACGATTGTGATTGGTTTAAAGAAATGCCAAAAAAACAGAACGTTTTTCTCCCATTCTGAAATGCTACATGGACTAGCCAGACAGAAGGTCTGGCAAAGCAAGACTAATGGCACTATAACATCATGCTGTTTTAAGGAAGACTTGAAACTAGCATTTGAGGCCATACACTCGTTGGGAAAATGTTTACTAAGGTAACAGATCCAAGTGAGAAGTAGGCTCATTTCCCCATAGACTTCTATTATTATAAAATTATAAATTAGATAGAATGCAGGTTAAAGCCACATCCGCATTGGCTTCACTTTTCAGGCATGACAGTTGCTGCTTGATCAGGAAACAACAGGACTAGTGTTATAAACATGGCAAAATAGGGTAGTTGAGGTTTTGGTGGTTCATCACTGACCGCTGCAATTAATGTTGCATGCGTTCTGCGTGGGCGTGAGGCCGTCAGTACACCACCAGCGGCTGTTGATCTGGAAGATGCCATAGTCAGTGGATCCGTCTGTGTTGTGGTGGGTGGCTGAAGTGTTGTAACTCGACTCCCACTGGCTCAGACAAACCCCTGCAGAGGTAACAGAACAGACCCACACAAAGACCCCTTAAAAGATCAACACTGGACGTCCCCTGTCTGAAGGTCAATGACTACGTTCACATGCACATAATATTCAGTTTTTTGCCCTTATTCGGAAAAAGACGATATTCCGACTAAGCTGTTTACATGGCTAATGGAAGTGAATGTTCTCGTTTACACGTAGCGGTGCAAAATTCGAGCGTCCCTCTTTCATTCCTTCAACCAGCTTCTTCAAAAGGTCGGCTTAGCGATGATCCAAAAACCTGTTGATATCCAAGTCTTTGATAATGTTTAAAAGTAGCTGTGTTTCTCCTTCTTATCAGGTCTGCAGCCCTGCAAACTGTTGGCTGGTTGGTTTGTGTGAGCAGTTCAGATCTGTGTGTCCACGCAGCCAGCAGCGTTTGTTTTTGGTTGGTTTGGCTTTTGGCTTCTGTTCTGTTTTCCACACCCTCAACTTTCCGCATGTGCTCACTACACAACTGAAATACATATTTAAATTGGTTTTAATTTAATCCTTAACTATGTGTGGGCTCCCTTCTTTTGTTGTGAATTTGAGCTGGTACATGACATCAACTAAATTTTTCTTCACGTTATTTTTGCATAGTAATGAGTGAGAGTTGGAGTTAAATATGAAGCTCTAGCAGCATCTGGTTAATTTAGCTTAGCACAAGCTTTAACACGTATCATGTTGGTTTAATCCGTACAAAAAACAAGACATGACACAACATGACATATGAGATAAAGCATAATGCAATCAAGGGATATTCTAAATTCAAATATACAAAATGAATTTACTCTGTCGATTGAACAATTTAAACAAGAGTCTGCCAATTGATTTCCTTAATGTACCAAAATGAATGGAAACAAATGGCTTGCTTCTAATCTACATTACATTCGTTGGAACAGGAAGCTTTTCAAATTTATGGCATACATATACAGTATGTGCGAAAAGTATACGTGACATGTAGTGAGTATAATAGTGTATATATAGAATATATTTACTAATTAACTCCAATTGAAATCGATCTTTGCTAAAACATTCTTTTAATGTATGCCTTTTCATGATGGATGTCATGGGGGGGGGGTTTGAGGTTTGAGGGTTGCTTCTTGCTTGTACAATTTACAGAATAAGATCTCTGAGAATCTCTTTTATATCCAAGCAAAATTGGTATTGTAGCTGAAATTTCCCTAACTTAATTGATATAGTGAAGGAAATGTAATCGAATCGAGAAATCATTGGCAAACAATCGGCCTTTCCCAATTCTCAAATTTGTGCCTCCTCGACTCCTTGATCTTCCGACTTGTGACCTGGAAATTGTTTTTCAGCGCGCCATCTTGATGGACATCCCAATTCCTAAAATGATGCACACTGAGGAGCGAGGAAGCTCCCCGTACGAGCTATAATTGAGGACACACCAATGTATCCTCTGCGGAAGTCTTTTTACCTGTAGCATGTAAACAAAGGAAAGAGAGAGAGAGAGATTATATTCGCGGCCCCCGTGATCATATAAATTAACATTCTGATTAATAGCATGTGGGTGAAATAACACAATTTCCGATGAAAATATTAACATTCTTTAAAATATGTACAAAGCAGAGCTGTTGTCAGTCCCAGAGAGACGCCGAAGAAAAAACAGCTTATGATTATTTCAGAAGCTAAAGGTCTAGTTGTTTCCTGTGTCAAGTTTATAACTACAGTAAGTTCTGCTGCTTAAATGTCGCAAGATATCAGCTGCAATGACATTACTGTGGGCATGGAAACGTTAACAATTACTGAAAGCAGCCTCACCAATCATTAAAGTAAATAGTTATAGAAAACACTCGTGCATTAATACAATACATCATTTAAAAAGCGACTTAGCCTACAGGAACTGTAGAGGGGCAGCAAAGTATCCATGCAGGTCTCTAAAATAATTCATCCAGGTGGGTCGAGGGTGGATGAAGATTCAGATGAAGATCCAATCCAGGCATTAATAATAGTGTGTTTGTGTGCAGCTGTGCTGCACATCATATTTAATTGACGTCGCTTTACTTACTTACTTCCTGGGGGCGGGACTACGACGAAAGGAAAGGAATCGAGGAGCGGAATCAGGGATGCACAAACTGGGAATTGGGAAAGGGCTCGAGCCCTAGCCCTTAAAACTGGTGTTATTTAGCACCATAATAATAAAGATGCATGTAAATGAGGAATATTTTCTGCTCCAGACAAGGTATCTGCAGACGGACAGGCTCATACTCACAGTCAGCCAGGCTTATGCCGAGGTATTTGTCCATCCCATGATCCTTCAGCACTCGGGCCCATTCACAGCGCTGGTACACCTTGGCGTTGGCTAAAGCCACGAAGAGCAGAAACACAAGACACCTCATGATGATGCTGATGCTGGAACGAATGGTTCCACAGCTGCTGCTAAATGTCCTTTAATAGTCTTTCAGCTCAGCTGACACCCCTGTGGCTCCTTAATTCAAACACAAACTCCTGGTTTTCTTTGAATGTCATCCAATTCCAACAAACCTGTTGAAAGAGGTGGAAATTCCACCTTTCACAACTTTGAGCAGATGTTTTTTTTTTTTTAAACAGAGTGTTATCAGTGTGACTGAAGGACAAGGTGAAGTCCAGGTAGAGCTCTGGCACAAATTCATTTGCAAATGAAAATGTTTGTGATTAACAGTTTTTATTTTTTTAAACAAAACACAAAATGTACAGCTCACAGCATAAACACATCCCCCCCGCCCCCCCCACTCGCAACCCAGTCTCACGGCCGTTCGTGAAATAGTAACACATTTTAATCTATTGATTTATGTACATGGACACACATTTTAAATCAATGTAGGCCTAAATCAGTTGGAAACATCTATCATGTCTGCACAACCTATTTTGTTCTGTCAGTCTGGACTGCAGCAGAGGAACTGTATCACTTTTTTAGTTGTTGGTATTTTTAGGACTATAACCGCTGCTTTAATCAACATTCATTCACTAGATGTTAGTGTTTTTATTTCTTTATTTTAATGATATTATGTCACCAGGGAAGCTATACTGCTTTTTTTATATTTTTGAAAACTATAACCGCTACAATAAAATCAACATTAATTCACAATATTGTCTCATTGTTTTTATTTTTTTATTTTAATGTTATGTTGATATTACAAGTTAAATAGTACAGTATGCTGTAAGACAGAACACTATGAGGGTATGAGCGCATTTAGGCATATCCCAAAATGCAATGCAGTATTGCATTCAGATAGTGGGCAGGCAGCTCTGTAATGCCAATATTGCTTCAATGTACACGTTTATTGATTTTGTCACCAGCAACCGTGGTAGTTTTTCCAGTAACATCAGCACAATGCTAACGTGTCTCCAACAGGCCGGGATTCTTAGGAACTGACGTAGTAATTACAGCTAAGTGCATCCGAAAGAAAAAAATAAATAATATAATGTAGATAATATTGATTTGTCACACGTATGTGAGGATTTATACAATATAATAAAACATACTTATAAATAAAGACTGTTTTATGTAAAGCACTTTAAATTGACTTGTTGCAGAAATGTGCTATTAAAAAAACCTAACACAGTGTCACAGTCACAGTGTTAAATACCAACACGGTCTCACGGCAGTTTGTGTAATGTCACGTTATTTTTAATCTATTGATTCGTGTACAACAACACGTTTATCTCATTTTTTTCGTGGTGGCCAGCACGAAATGGGAACCATCTATTCAGAGGTTGGATTTAGGAAAAAAACAATAGGGAAAGGAAGCCTCACACGCCAGGAGACGGACGCGGGGGGATGTGCGACAATAACGGGATGGCGGAGGTTGGGTTTAGGAAAAACACAACGGGGAAAGGACGCCTCACATGCCGGGAGACGGCCGCTGGGGACGCGCGACAATAACGGGACGGTTGTGATTAGGGAAACAAACGCCACACGCGGGACACGATCCTGTCTCCCGGGTGAAAGTCCTGTATTGTTTGACCCACCCACCACCCCGACCAACCTCCCTGTGCGGATTTTCGGCTTTTCATACTACTCCCTACCGTATTCGTGCTGTGATCACGAAATATGCTTCCCATTGAAATACACTACTTTACATTTTCATGCTGGCCACCACGAAAAAAACATCCCCGTGAACACGAATCAATAGAGTAAATAACGTGACCATTTCACAAACTGCCGTGAGACTGGTTGTAAATACAGCATAATGGCTTGTTTGACAAATTTGCATTTGGTGTATTTTGACGTTGTCTGTTGTTGTAAAAAACAAAATATAAACTTCCGTTTAGGAGACAGGAAGTGTGAACCATTTCATCCCATTTGCGCTGCTTGAAATGTATCTTTAGTATAGAGGATCTTTGTTTCTGCGGCACTTCCTGAGAATCGCGGCTGGTTAGCGGCACGTTACCATGGTGCTCAAATTACTGGTAAAACTGAGGTCTTAGTCATTTTGGGATATGCCTACACGTTTTATTTCACTGATAAGACCAACATAATAACATAAACAATAGAAGAAGAAATAAAACCATGATAACATCTGGGGAATAAATGTTGATTAATGTAGAGGTTTTGGTCATAAAAATACCAAAAACAACAAAGCAATACAGCTCCTCTGCTGTAGTCCCTTCTGACAGAAAAACTACATGGTGCAGACACGAAAGATGCTTCCAGTTGAAATACATTGGTTACAAATTTGTGCCGAGCGTCATGAAAAAAATGGGAAAATTGTGTCCATGTACACTGTGGAGGTGGGCGTGGTCGGCAATCAGCTGCAGTAGAGACACAGGTGTGGGGATGGATCATGAGAACAGTGCCAGGTGAGTTAATTGTCTCAGCTGATTGTTGTTGTACTAATTACACTCCCTTTATATGTAGTAGCGTGCTGGACCTTCTGATGACTGCCACACACCTCAGAGACAGGACACTGGGCTGTGAGATATTGCTTGGGTTGTCATTTGTTAAAAAAAAGTTCTGAGCAACGGGCTGTGCGCCTGATCATTGGCAGGCAAACAGAGGTGCACGGTTTGGGGTTGTAAAGTTATGTTGGCCACCTGAGGCTAGCTTCAAAAGGGAGTCAATCCCCATAGACCCCTACTTTACCGTAGAAATAAACATGTTTTTTTTTTCTTTATAACTCATCCATTTAAATTATATTCAGACTTAAAGATGTGCAAAATTAATGGGTAACTACTGTTTTTTTCAACCTGGACCCTATTTTCCTACGTTTTTGTGTATAAGTGACTGATAGAAACTAGTGATGGGCGAACGAAGCCTTGTGAAGCCTCTGAAGCTTCTTCCTGATTGTATCGCAAAATGATCCGAAGCGTCAAAGCATCGAAGACAACACAGTGACATCTGGTGGTCAGCAGAAATGACAGCAGCTATGAACTCGACACAGCCCAACAAAGCTTACAATGTAAACATAGGAGAGACAGAATGGACACATGCATATGGCATGACATGACATGATTGAATTAAAAATATAAAGCCTATGTGTGAATGTTTGAATATAACATAATATAATACTATAAACTACTCTGATCACGATTTGAATGTAAGTATGTTAAGCTAAACATGGATTCAATAAACTGCAGCAACTGTCAGGATCTGTCAGGAATAATGGCGAGGCTAGGACCCAAATGCAGAGTTGGGGGAATTTAATGAACAAAACTCATAACAAAGTGTCCAGAGGTAGGCAAACAAAAAAATAATCCAAACAAAGGCAAGATGGCAGAACACAAGACACTGAACCTGAAACAAAACATACCAACACCGACAATGATCTGACACGAGACAAAGAAAGCACAGAGATGAAATACACAGGGTAACGAGGGAACAAGGGACAGGTGACACAAGGGATCAGGAACAGGTGAAACACATTAGGGCTGGGCAGAACAATCAGACAGGCGGGAAACACAAGGCAGGAAGTAAAACGAGACAAAAGAGAAAAACAGAGACTTCAACATAAAACAGGAAACAGAACAAAATACAAAACCATAACAGCAACAATGCCACCTTCTACCGCTATGTAGAATTACGTACAGGTGTATGTAAGTAGGCAAATTTCCATTAATAGGCTAATCAAATAAATTACAAGCCACACTCATAAACCCGTGATGTTCCAGCGAATTCTAACGGCCGTTGGTAAGCATGCAGCGACATGAAGCAAAGCTTATGAATGCTTAGCCTACTACACATGCCTTTTTTAATTTCATCTTGTCTCGCAACATAGCCTACATTGGAGGAAAGGCAACGTTATGGACTGCCAATCTGATGACTCAGGTATGATTCCCACTACCGTTACATGTGGAGCAGGTGTATCATGCTTATTATAGCTGTATGACAAACACTTGTCTACTTTATTCTGCTATAATTATTGCAACAGTTATTTTACAACAATTATTGCTGAGTAACCTAAACACGTGGCAACACGTTTTGAGCAGTAGCCTAATATAGAATGCAGTTGCAGCAGAGGCATAGGCTATAGACAGGGTTGCTACAATTCAGAAAGCATATAAAGGGGTTTGTGGAAAGTGCTTGTGCTATAGGTCTATGTGGAATATACAAGAGGTTGTTGTGCTTGTGTACAAAGGAGGTTTGGGGAAGGTGCTTGTGCAGTAACGGGGATTGTGAATGACAGTTTGGGGAATGCTTATTGTATACTTGGTTTTCTTTCCATATTTTCATTGAGAAACAAAATGTGTTCTACGGTGCTTGGTTTGAGGCGGTTTCGTCGGCTGCTGACTACTTCCCCAGCCTTGGAGAAGACCCTCTCACATGGCACTGGGGATGCTCGAGTGCACAGATAGCACATGGCTATTTCAAAAAACATTTGGAAATACAAGTTGGTGCCTTTTGCAGTATTTAAGTGGGTGCTCTGACCTAGGCAAATGTGTGTCTTTCAAATACCTATAAGCAGAAGGAAAATACAATTATTTAATTATATTTTTTTATGTCTGTAGGGAAACCACCAATCACAACAATTTACCTCTGGACCTCTGCAATGGCACTGGCTGTTGCGTTAGAAACACGTTGTGTGCCAACGTGGCTCTCAAGCAGTCCCCAGAGATTGTCCTCCTGCTCTGAAGACTCCCGTGAGGATGATGGTGCTGGTTGTGATGGTGGTGGAATGATGTTTGCACATTCCCTGGTGAGTCTCCACTGCAGCCTGAGACAAGTTTGCACTGCAGAACTCCATCTCCTTGAACCTGGGGGTCCAAAAGAATTTCCACACTGAGAGCAGTCATTTTTCCGACGGTGCCAAATTTATCATTTAGAGTACTTTATCTGGGGTCCACAAGAGTTGCAACACTGAGAGCAGTCATTTTTTTCAACAATGGCAAACTTATCATTCAGAGTACTTTACACATTACTGGCCAGTTTCTTCGCCAAGTGGTTTGCAGTTGTTGTACAAAGTCTGCCAGTACGATGTCTTAACATCTTAACCATGGGAATGACTTTGGACAGTTCGACAGTGGCTAGATTGAATGGCCTCAGAACCAGACACTGCTGGATGGAGTCGTATTCTTCTGCTGAAAATGGAATGATGTCATGTCAGTGATGTCAGATTATCCAAAGTTGCTCCCAAAGGCTCTCGCAGGTCATGAATCCTCTGCAGCATAGCATAGGTGCTATTCCACCTTGTATCCACCTCTTGAATTAGCTTCAGCAAAGGTCTACCCATCTGTAGCTGGATTTCACAGTTTTTCTTTGGCAGGAACCGCACCCTCTCAAGGAAAATAGAACAAATAAACAGAAATCACACCTTGTCTAGTCACTCTCCTCTATTTCGTGTGGCGCTGAGGTCATTAGGTCTGATATTTGTGCTGCTGTGCTTTTCCATAGGTTGATAGTCGATGATTTGGCTTTGTTAATCCTTGCTGTAGAGAGCTCAAGCGTAACTATGTCTAGAAAATACACCAACCACTGTTTTATACAAAGCGAGTGGGGGGGGAGCCAGTGTTGAGCTATCATTTTCTTAGTTGCAGTTGAGCCGGTTAGCTTCATTTTCCTCTGTCTCCCAAGCAGGTGTAATTTAGAGTCGTCATTAAGTAATAAAACAATCGGGTCAGCAGGAATTCAACATCCTATCACATCAGATATTATTGATGTTGTTTTATTCCAGAACTCATGCACCTGTTTACATTCCCAGACCATATGCAGGAAAGTTCCAGTTTGTTCAGGTTGACAGAACGTGCAACAGGGAGTGGGAATGACTTTAGAGAAATATCTCTTCTGGGGAGTCCAATATGTCCTATGACATATTTTGAAGTGGATATACTGGTGATTTGGGTTCTTGGAACAGTGGAAAATGTGTCCCAATTAATTGCGTTCCCGTCAGGGCTCAGCTCTTGCTCCCATTTCTTTACTATTGGGAATTCTCCTATGGATACTTGCATCAGTTTAGCATACATCTTGGACACTAATCCCCTCACAGGAAAATCAACAAACCATTTAATGACTGGGTGCGCCTCAAGACTGTTTCCCCATGGCACTCTATAACATTTTAGGGCTGATCGTAAGCGAAGAGAAAAGAAGAAGGATGTCCTGGGGACCTCAAAACTAGCTCTCAGGTCTTCAAAACTCAACATACCTTTCTCATTGAATAGCTCGCCTAAAGTATAAATACCACTGTCACTCCACTGGTTACAAGCAAATGGTTTGTTACCAGACATCACGTGTGCATTGTGCCATATTGGGGTATTCAAATGCCACTTATTGGTGTAGCGTACCTCCTCCACCTGTTTTAAAGTTGGTCAATGTGTTGGTGATAATAGGGCCATAGGCTAGCATATGTCACGGGGCGGAAGTAGATTTTATTTTTTTTAACGTTGGTTTTACTTCCGCCATTGATCATTTTAACAATTAGGATTTAAAGACTTGCACCTGGGAGCCAGAGGTGATTGACTGGGTTTTTTAGATAAAAAGAGACAGGAAATTCTCTACGTCCATATGTTATATGGTCACTAGAGCTGAGCCATGGCTTTGGTCAAAAACCGAGAAGCCAGTGCAAATATAAATGACGGCAATACATGGTAGAGAACTCTCAGCATAGTTTTCTTACTGTAAAAATGTTATAACAACCCAGTCTCACGGCAGTTCATGATGGCATCACGAAAAGAAATCTATTAGATCATGATACCATCACAATATTTTGAAGATTTTTGTGATGGGGGTCACTTTTTTTAAACTAATGTATTTCAATGGGAATCATCTTTTGTGATCACAGCACGATTGTTTCTGCCAGTCCGGCTGCAGCAGAGAAGCTGTATACAGCTTTGCTATTAATGGTATTTTCAGCCCAATAACCGCTGTTTTAATCAACATTTATTCACCAGATCTTATCATGGTTTATATTTATTTCTTTTAATGTTATTTGTGTCTATTTCGGCCAGGGAAGCTGGATTGCTTTGTTGTTATTTTTATCAACATTTATTTAGATGTTATCATGGTATGCATTTCTTTATTTTAATATTATTTTGGTCTTATTACCGGTGACACATTACAGTATGCTGTAAGACAGAACAGTAGCCTACAATATGAGCCGAGCTGGACGTATTCAAAGCCGATATCCCACAATGCAATGCGGGCATTCATATCAGAGAATCGGACGGCGATCAGCGGGTCTTTAACGCCAATATCCCTTCAATGTACATATTTAATCAGTGGTTTTGTCACCAGCAACAACACATTGCTCAGTTTTGTTCCAGTGAGTTATGCATTGTAATAACATTTTAAAAAATCAGCGAAATATTCCGATAGTGACGTAGTAATTACCGCTCGGCGGATATGAAAGATACATATACATAATATTCGTAATATTGATGTTTTTGTCTAACGTATTTGAGGATTTAAACAATAAAGATAACAATAATAATAATAAAATACAGTTTCATGTATTTGTCTCATGTACTGCTCGGCTGGCCGGCAGCAATCTGAAATGGAATGAAGCCCATTCACGGCAGGCAGCAGAAACACAAGAGTCGAACATGTCCCCCCACCCACCCCGGAAGAACTACAAGTACACTAGCTTTGTAACAGGTTCTGGGGCGCATCTATAGTGGGAGTTGTAGTTTTTAAATATATTGGTATATTTCTCATAAATAGCAGTTGGCAGTGTAGAATTTTGGATACACCCTGGGTTTTGTTTTCAGATGGGGAACACACTGGTGTCAGCTGATTTTAAAAATTGAATCGTTAAATAGGTGAAAATAGCTTATTACCATATTTGACAGTGCTTACAGTGGGTAAACTTTGGAGACCATATCTACATGACAGCTGAGGTTCAGAGCTTTCTATAACAGCTGGTCCTATGTGTGTGGCACCTCCTAACCTTGCTAAATGACAAGCCTTCAAACATGGACTGGGTTCAAGGTTCAGAGGTCAATATTTCAGAGCAGGAGTAATGTATCCTCTTCAGACTGACATTTGTTACTGTCGAGGTTGAGACCTTTCCAACGATGTGTTTGCTATAGTCCTACGACGTTTAAATTTTAACATATCATGGAGACCACTGTAGTATATGACCATTCTATAACTTTCTATAAACTTTGCTTAAAGGTTTGTTATAAGGGAGTCCTATGAACTTTACTCTACACTTACTGAGAACATCTGGAAATTGTTAAGCAGAGCAGAGGTCCCCCCAAGACAGAAGATACCTTTTTTGGAGTTGTGCCAGATAACAGGCATCGATTGGTCAGTTACCCATCCAATGGTATACTTACAAATCACGTCCTATGATGATACAATGCATAGGATATATATGTTGCTCACACAAAGAAAAGTCAGAACGATTTTTGGAAGAATTTGGATTGGTCGTTCTCCAAGCTCTCTGCAGGAGTTTGTAAAATTGATGCTGAATCTTTGTTTGTAATAAACCTTTTTATAATCAAGAACAGTGTCGGCGGATTCCTCTTCATACAGCATCACAGCATTACTATTTAAGACACCACAATTTTGGCGACGAGGATGGGATCGGTTGCATCTCCCAGGTCATCGTTTCATCATGGGCACCCAGGGACTGACTCCCGCTTCATTGGTCGACTATGAGGTGAGCTTTCTCACTATTTGGGCGCTGGTCAGTTCATGTGTGGCTCTGTGTGCGCGATGAGGGATTGCACCGTGTCGAATCTGTGTGTGTTTTGTGTAGTGATTGTTGTGTGATGAGGATCTGTTTTAAATTATTTGCGTTAAAATCAACGCAGACAGGGGGAAGTGTGAGTTAACATATGAGAAATAAGAAGAAAACAAAGCAAAGGCTTTAAGGAAGCTAGAGAAACAGAGGAAAAGGAATATGAGACAAATGAAGCAAAGGCTTAAGGAAGTTAGAGAAACAGAGGAAAAGGAAATTTAAGTGAAGAAATAGAGAAAAGGGAGAAAAAGTAAGGAATTAAGGAATATTCACATAGACGATGTGAAAAGGTTTTAAGGAATAGGCAAATTGGATTAAAGAAAACAGTTTAACCCTGGCCAGGGCAATTTGGCTTAAACAACATAAAGAAAAAGGAAACAAGAGAAAATAAAAACAAGAAGTGATAAGGAGAAGATAAAAGGAAATAAGAGAAAATAAAAGAACACAGAAAAGAACAGGAACAATAAAGAGAAACCAACAGAAGCAAGAAAAATAAAGGATAACGCCGTTAATCTGATAAAAAAAGCCCTTTGAAAAAAGGCGATCATAGGATGGGCCGTAGTCTTGAACTTTTATTAGATGAAAAGTTTGAGCCAGTTCTGAGAACTGAGGTGTAGAATAACAGTTCAATGGTAGGTTTCCCAATCGATGCATTGTTGACGAATAATGTTCGAAGCGGACTCCATTGGGCTTCTATATCTAGGTAGCAAAATAACAAAAAAAGAAAAAAAGACAAAAAAACAATACGGCGGAAAGCAGACTCTTTTTAGGAATTACATGCATGAATGATGTCGACTTTTGTGTGTATGAGAGAGAGTGTGTGTGTGTGAACAGCGGTGTGTGTGAACAGTGGTGTTTCTGCTGTGTGTGATAGGCTGTGCATGCGTCATAAGGATCCTATATTAGATAGATAGATAGATAGATAGATAGATAGATAGATAGATAGATAGATAGATAGATACATATATGTTTTGGTTGAGAACAGGAGTTTTAGTTATCTGTAAGGAAAGATATTCTGTTCGTCATGGCTAAAAATATGAGTCTCTTTTTGAAGAGAACGTTTTCAAAGTGTTAAAATGTATGAGCCTTCTTTGGGAGGACTTTTGTTTAATAATCTTATGAGTCTTCTTCGAAGGAGAACGTTTTCAAAAACATATAACATGTATGAGCCCCTTTGGAGGATGTGAAAATAGGATAACCAATAGTAAAAATAAGAAGCTTCAAATTAGTATTTGTGCTTTATGTTTTGTGTTGGTTTGTTTTGTCCTGTGTCATTATTGTTTTATAAATGTGGTCTGTTGAAGGGAGAAATGGAGAGACAATAGGTCTGTCTGTTGAGAGAATTTGCTGAGAATCATTAAGTTTTCTCTGATTTCTTTGAGATCGTTTAAACTGCTTTATGATAGCATATTGCTATTTGCGTTATCTGCTGCTTTGAAATTAGTAAGATTAAGAAATTCTATGTTGAAGTAAGCTGAGTGATTCTTTAGTTATTCTTCTTGGTTGAGTGTGGGCCTAGGTGCTCTGGAGTTCCTCTCACTGTGAAATCACACTGCTGACTGATCTGCGCATGCCCAAGAATGCTAGGAATTCAAAATTTCACAGAAAGTTTAGGCCACTCCTTACCTGCACTAAAGGGCAGAGACGGAGCGGCTAAAGGAGAAGGGGGGTAAAGAGCAGCTCAGTAAAACATTAAAGTGGCTGTTGCTTGACTATGAAACTATGCGATTAAGATCCATTAAATTTATAAATGAGAGTTATGTTGATGGATAAAAAAAAAGGGAGAAAATGTCATAAACACCTAGAGAAATGGCATTAGAATTTGAAATGTCCTTCTAATTAGGAAGCCTTAACTATGCTTGCTTCTGAAGCATCAAAAGAAAAATTGGGAGAAAGATTTGAGGAAAAAAGTAGGATAATAAGGCTCAGGCCTGAAAGAAAAAGGAAAAAGAGAGATTAATAGCTGGCATAGGTGATTTGCTGGAACTCAAATCAGTGATTGATCACCCTGGATTAAGAAAAGTCCAGCCTCTATACCTCTATTGAAAGTAAGAGATGAGAGGACTGATTGATGGGCTTCAGGATTGTCACCATTGCCATTTTAAAATGTTGGACCACTTGTTTTGAGTGGCGAGGCATCTAAAATGATTTTACTTTGAATAAAACAATTCAAAATTTGATAATACTATAAGGTTTTTGATTTTGCTAAAGTTCTCCGCTGTCACATGTGGTTATGTCATTGCACCAAGGAAATGAGTGACATTTGTGAAGGTGGAAAACAGAATGAATGAATCTGATTCCTGTGAAGAAACAGCGAGTAATTCAATCCTAATCAAACAGTTAGAGTTAATAATGGGTAACTATTGTTACAAAAGATGGTCAGGAAACCTGAGAGAAGATGTTAAGTGTATGCTGTAGAAAGAGAAAAGAAAGTTTATGGGATAATGGAAAAAAGGCATGACTTTAAGAGAAAGTTAAGTGTACAATAAGGTACTAAGGTGGTTAAAGACAGAAAGAGAGTGTTGAGAAAGTGATAGAAAGACAAAGAAAGAGATAAATGTACTTTTGAATTAGGATACTGGAGTTCATACTAATATTGTTGTTACAGAGACAACTGTAGCATTGGGGTTATAATCTACAGGAGGGTAAACGTTTAGATGAGAATAGTAAAAACTGCTATACCACAAGCACCAAAACTTAGGAAAAAGAGATAAATTATGTAATTTTCAGGAATGACTAGTGGTAATTTCCAAGACAAATTGCTTTTGGATATTATTGTAATCTGACATATCATAAGAAATGAATTAGGATTTGTGTAGAACAAACATATTTTTCTACATTGTTACTTTTGATACTTGGAGTACATATTTTATGATACTTTTCTTACTTAGGTAATATTTTTGTAGCAACATTTTGAATCAATGATGTCATAGGTTAGAAGCAAGAAAACTAAAATGAGTATGGTTAAAAGTATGAGTAATGATTCTCGGAGGTGTTGTGTTTTGTGTTTATTCAGTGTGCCTCGATGGATGTCAGAGCAGACCTGTCTCACTCCTCTACAAGCTGATTTGTTTGGTCCCATCCCCCACCCACTTGCACCAGAAAAGCATCTGGAGCTGGAGCAGCAGAGAAGGAGGGGTGACAGATTTACAACTGTCCATGGTTAAGTGACTGAATTGGACACCCAGATGGCTCTCAGGGCATGACCAGAGCCTGACATTAAAGAAGTAACGTCACACATGCCTACAAAGTACTTTGGTGAAACATTCACAGATGAACAATAATTGAGAAGCTGAAACAACCATAAAGATGAATCCAAGTTCCAAAAGTAGGAAGAAAACGAAACATCTGGAAACTAAGGGCAGACTGAGGATTAGCAGGACAAAGGATGATGAGGATCAGAGTGATTCAGAAGAGTGTGATGAAAGTGAAGATGGAGACAGCGATGAAGATTTGGAGAGCAGAGGAGCTACAGGATTTCATCCTGCAGCGTCTAGCATAGGAGAGATTGAAAGAGACATGGAGTGTTGTGTGTCACACTTTGAGAAGCTGAAGATACAGAGGGACAAATTGTTGAAAAAAGGATCCCAGAAAGTGGAGAAGAAGTATACATTGCACCCAAGACAAAGGGGCACAAGGAAAAAGAGGCTTCCAGTGATCATTCAAGATTTGGAGTATAAGCCCTTGCAGAATACTGATATGTCAGATATTCTTGATAAGTTGCCTACTCTTCAAGAGGGAGCACATCCTTGGATTGCAAAGTTGGAAGAAATGTCAACAGGAACACAGTTTGCCATAGGAGATATCAAGAGACTTTTGGCTAATCTTGTTGGGATTCCAGCTATGGGAGAGATCTTCCAGAGAGCAGGACTTAATCGATATGTGGGGACTTCTGTATATGATCCTGAGTTGTTTGCTGCAAGTAGAGGTCGTCTGTGGAGAGCGCTGAGAGATGCATATCCAACAAATGTGCATCCAGACAACATTTTGATTGAACCATTGGGACAAGATGAAAATCCGAAAGCTTATGTGTCAAGAGCTTATCAAGTGTGGAGAAATATTACAGGAAATGATCCAGATCTGAGCCAACTGGAACAGTCAATTTTGCGAACCAAACTGCAGGAGGGGCTGCCCCTGCCAGTAAGGAGTAAACTAGCAGAGGTGATTGGACTTGGAAGCATGGCAAAAGGTGCTTATACAGATCATATAGCCCATCAAGTGAAGCTATATAGAAATGAGCAGAAAGAACAAGACCGAGAAACTCTTAGAAAACTCAATCAAATACAACTGGTGGAGAATAAGAGGAAGAAGAAGAAGCAGGTTTTGGTTGTGCAGAATCAATGCCCACCAAATCAACAATCACCGCCACAATTCCAGTCAAGCCAGTTGCTCCAACCACCACTAGTGGTTCCAGTTGTTTTATATCCACAGCCAGTTTTTGGACAGATACAGAACTGGAGAGGAAGAGGACGAGGAAGAAGATTTGATTCATACTCTATGCAACCACCACAAGTGTGTTTTAATTGTGGACAGGATGGACACTTTGCCCGTGAGTGTAATAGACCAGGAAGAAACTCCAGAGGAAATTACAGAGGAGGACCGGTGAACCCTTATAGGAGTCTGGAACCAGGATTCTAGAGATGCCCAGAAGATCTGAAAGGGGGTGTCAGCTGGTGTCATCAGGGCCGGAAAGAGATCCAACAATTGAGGACAAGAACAGTCACAAGTTTATACAGATCTGCACAGATGAGCGTTGACATCCGCAGACTGACCAGAGAAAGAGGGAGGAGTGAGAGAGATCGGATTTGCTCTGACGCATCGACGCATTGACGCATTGACGCATCAACACATAAAAAGGAGGTAATGCACCAACAAACACACAATTTGAAAATACACATACTCTAAAGAAGTAATTATTTTTACTTTTAAAATAGAGTTACTCCTATGTGAACACACCTATGTGAAGGGTTAAGACATCTAAATTAAGCAACTTGGTATGAAAACCTTCCATTTTGTCAGTACCTGGTGAAATCTATTCTGTTAAATTTGTAATGATTTTCCTGTGACAGCTTCTAACAAGACTAGTGACAAATATGCTACTTTGGTTGCTGTGTCAGGAAATGTTAAAAGAACATTTCACTGTTTTATTTTTGTGGTCCAATGACATAGGCAACTTTTGAAGATGTTTCTATTATTTGGATGTTGCCCAGATAATTTATTGGGAAGTAATCTCATGTATGAATTTGAATTGGATTGATGTAAAGTTGTTACAAACAGCAGATTGAGAGTGCTGTTCTCAGAATTTGGTTAAAAGTAAGCTTAGAACAATTGTGCAACTATAAGTAAAATAGGGATGCATAGAGAATGCATAAAAACATTAGCAGTGATAATGTGAGAAAAGATAAGACAACTCCCAATCACAGGTATAGTCTACTCAAATTAAAAGTTGTTTGCATTGGTTTATTTGTTGTTTATAGTGTACCAGTCATTTGTTCATGATTTCTCTCTAAGTATAGATTCACGAATGGAAGTCAGTTATTATAGCCCAATAATGGATCAGCATCTTTTGTCATTTATATAGAGGTTTAGAAATCTGATTTGAATTTCATTATTCTGCATAAGTTGCAGTGGTGTTACTTAAGCTTGTAAATGTTAAAGGGTAAAAAATAAATAATAATAACTTACAAAATCTCCAGAGTGAAGCTCTGTAGTTCATTGAATTTTGATATTGATTACAATTTTGGCTTATTAATTACTGAAACAATTTAATGGAGAGAACGATTGTTCTGCATATTACATTAGCAAATAGGAATGTCACATAGATGAGGTTGACAGAGTTGAACATAAGGAGATTTATTACACCCACTATCTGGTAACCAAACAGTGAAGAGAGACTTTTGTGTGGTACTTTGTAAAAAGCGAGTAATTACATGCTACAAAATGATTGGCTCTTAAAATAAATTTGGTCTTCTCTAATCCCCACTTGGCTACACCAAGACGTGTTAAAAAGGGATGTTTATGATTTGTTTGATTTAATTTGTTGAAGGTGTGATTGATGCATCAGGATAAAAGTTATTTTTTAGAAATGATAACTTTTGTTGCTGACTATCAATGGTCGGCGAAGAGGGAATTAGACATGTCATTTAAAATGAGGGTTTGGTTTAATTTTTTAGTTTTTTACTGTATGCTTTTTCACATTTCTTTGGATTTTGTAGGGGTATTTAGTGTCTTCTTATTAATCAAAGGGGGGAAATGGAAAGTGATTCATATTATCATATATTATTTTTGATATTATTAATTTTTATTCTTATTTGATGTTTTTAATTTTCATGTGTTGTTTTGCAAACGATACTGGTCAGTGTTTTCTTTTCTTCCAGAGCATATGGGGTAATGTGCAGAGGGAGATACAGATACAAACATGGACAATATGAAGGACCTAGGAGACTTCTGAACTAGGACGGTGTGGATCTGTTCAGATTTCACCACATCAACATTACTGAGAAGCTGCAATGTAGTGGACTACATTCCTGTGTTTGTCTGATATATATATATATATATATATATATATATATATGTTTGCAGAGTAATACATACTATGTACAATATTCTTGCATTGATTGTTTGAAGAATGATGTTTTTGTCATGAAGTGAATATATGGAGACCTCAGATGTTTTTCTTTTTTTGACGCTTAGGAAATGGGGTCTAGGAAATAGAAGTCCTTTTTCGGATCCGAAGGGTCGACCTGCCTGAATTTGGACATTGTTTTGATTTTATTTCATTTTCTGAGGTTTTACATGTATTTGCTTAAACCATATTTCTACATAAATTGATAAAGATGTATTTTCTAATTGATCTGGAGTACTAAGGTGGTCGCCTAGGCAGAGGGACCGTGAGAGAGTTTTCCTATCTTGATTGATTGATGGTTATTTGAAAAGACAGCTGCCAGATGGGTTTTTCGCTCTCACACTCCAACGATTTCATTTTGTCACATTCTATAAATTTGTTTACACTCCGAAAGTTATATTATAAGGAACATGTTATAATGAGAAATGTTATTCCTACTCTTCTTGTTTTTCGAGACTTTATTAAGTCTCGAAGGGGGGAAATATGTAGTATATGACTATTCAATAACTTTCTATAAACTTTGCTTAAAGGTTTGTTATAAGGGAGTCCTATGAACTTTACTCTACACTTACTGAGAACATCTGGAAATTGTTAAGCAGAGCAGAGGTCCCCCCAAGACAGAAGATACCTTTTTTGGAGTTGTGCCAGATAACAGGCATCGATTGGTCAGTTACCCATCCAATGGTATACTTACAAAATTACGTCCTATGATGATACAATGCATAGGATATATATGTTGCTCACACAAAGAAAAGTCAGAACGATTTTTGGAAGAATTTGGATTGGTCGTTCTCCAAGCTCTCTGCAGGAGTTTGTAAAATTGATGCTGAATCTTTGTTTGTAATAAACCTTTTTATAATCAAGAACAGTGTCGGCGGATTCCTCTTCATACAGCATCACAGCATTACTATTTAAGACACCACACCACTTTGCAGGGATATTTGCCTTGAGTTCAAATGCTTCACACATAACACTTGACATTGTTTTATTATACAGTTATACTTACAATAAAAAACATACAAAGTGATATGTAGCCAGACTGAATCGCATCACACAGCCACAATCTATTGTTCATCTTTCACAAACAGTGACAAGACCTACACACAACCCTATATCATGAAGCTATTGCAAAACCCCTGCAGCCTCAAGCAACATTAAAGTTTTAATTAGGTAGGTCCAAATTTGTTAGGTTTTCGTATTTTGACCCAGAACTCAGAGACAGACACACAGACAACAGGGGAGCAGTTTAGGTGTTTATTTGCACAAACTTGGAATAAGCAGAGCGGAATGGTGCAGGTAGAGTGGCTGGATTGAGAGCTGCCACACAGCGAAGAGCAGCCTCCAGATCTTGATTGGTTCGCTCAGTCTGACCATTGGTCTGAGGGTAGAAACCTGAGTAGAGGCTGACAGAGGCACCCAGAGCAGAACAAAAATCCTTCCACAAACGGGAAATAAACTGTGGGCCTCTATCAAAAACAATGTCCACAGGTATTCCATGGGGACGGAATACACGTAGGACAAAGAGGTCCGCTGACTCCCGAATCTGAAGCATCCACCTCTACCACAAACTGCAAACTGGTATCAGGATGAATCAAAACAGGTGAGGTAGAAAACTTAGTTCTTTGAGAGTACTCACGGCTGACTCTGCCTCTGGAGACCATATGAACGGGACCTTGGGGGAGGTGAGCTTAGTCAAGGGGGCTACCACCCGGCTGAAATCCTTGATGAAACGGCGATAAAAGTTAGCAAAGCCGAGGAATCGTTGCAGCTGTTTCCTTGAGGTAGGAGAGGGCCACTCGGTAACTGCTCTTATTTTTTCCGGATCCGGTGAAACTTGTCCCCGCTCGATTACAAAGCCCAGGAAAGGAACTGACTGACGGTGAAATTCACACTTTTCCGCCTTTACAAACAGGTTGTTCTCTAGGAGACGTTGGAGAACCTGACGGACGTGGGAAATGTGTTCATCATGGGATTTGGAAAAAATCAGTATATTGTCTAAATAGACAAAAACAAAGCGATGGAGAAAATCTTAGAACATCGTTGACCATGGACTGAAACTGCTGGAGTGTTAGTGAGACCGAATGGCATGACAAGATACTCAAAGTGCCACAGAGGAGTATTGAATGCGGTCTTCCATTTATCTCCCTGTCTGATCCGGACGAGGTGGTAAGCGTTACGCAGGTCAAGTTTGGAAAATACGGAACACGTTTTATCTTTATTTTCAACAAAAAAGAAGCCGGCACCAACAGAAGACGATGAGGGGCGGATGATGCCTGAAGCTAGGGAATCACCGATATAGGTCTCCATAGCTTCCCTCTCCGGCCGGGACAGATTGTAGAGCCGGCTAGATGGTAACGGGGACCCGGGAAGAAGCTCTATGGCGCAGTCATATGGTCTGTCAGGGGGTAACGAGAGTACTTTGGTCTTGCTAAAAACCTCCACTAAATCCTGGTACTCAACCGGGACAGATGATAGGTCAGGGGGTTTGTCTGGAGGAGCAGAGAGGCTTTCAGAGGGCGGAATAGCAGAACCGAGGCAGACAGAATGACAATGAGTGCTCCAGCTATGGATCTTGTGATGTTGCCAATCAATGTGGGGATTGTGACAGCTAAGCCAGGGATAGCCGAGGATAAGAGGGGAGGCAGAGGCCGAAACTACCTTAAACTGAACATCTTCCCTGTGATTGCCGGACAAAAACAGAAACTGGGACAGTCTGGTGTGTAATCTGGGCAAAACGATGGCCGTTGATGGCAGTGCCTGTGATTGGGGAAGACAGGGGCTTAACGGGAATTTTGGCTTGCTTAACAAAATCGGCGTCGAGGAAGTTATCCTCAGCTCCAGAGTCAATCAAGGCGGTTAAGGGAAGGGACAGGTTCTGGAATTGGAGAGTAGCAGGAACAGCTAGTCGGGGGGCTGTGGGTTCAGAGTTTGAGGTAGGGCTCGCAAGTACACCCACTTTTACCTGCGAGCCTTGTCTTTTGGTCGGACAGGGCAGTTGGCGAGAAAATGGTTGCCGTCCACTTACTGGGGCATGGAGGTGAGGCCGAGGGCCCTGGAGGTCAACACCCAGCCATAGAGGCACTAACTCGGGCTTAGAATGGAGCATGAGGGGCCTGGAACATGTTAACCCAGGCAAAGAGCCCCACAGTAGCCTGAATGCACTGCTGTCTCTCAGCTGGGGACAGTCCAGCACGGCCCAGCTGCATGGGCTCGTCTTGCTCCTTAGTAGAGGAAATGGAGGTGGGTGAGCGCTGTCCAGTTGGGATTGTGGTCCGGTGAGTCGAAGGTGGCTGATCTCCACCAGTGGTGCGAGCCCGACTGCTCCGTTCCCGTCTCCTCTCCCGCAGCCTGTTATCAATCTTAATTGCTAGGGACACAAGAGAATAAAGGTCAGTGGGCTCATCACGGACAGCTAATTCATCCTTATTTTATGTCACTCAAACCGTTTAAGAATGCTCCCTGAAGAGCTTCTTCATTCCATTTGGAATCTGCGGCCAATGTCCAGAAATCGACAGAATAATCAGCCACACTGCCCGTACCCTGCCTCAGCCTAAGGATTCTCTTGGAGGCATTACCGACCTGGTCCGGTTGGTCAAACACAATCCTCAGTTGGGAAGAAAAATCATCAAAAGAAATACTCGCCATCTGCTGGTTAGTACATACGGCCTCTTCCCAGGCCAGAGCTCTCCCTCTGAGCAGACCCAGGGCGTAGTGTACCTTAGACGTCTCGGAGAAGAATGATAGGGGCTTCTGTTCGAAAACCAGAAGGCACTGAAGTAGGAGGCCACGGCACTTGTTTAATTCCACGGCGAAGGGTTCTGGTGAGATAACAGGCGGTTCACGGGGGAACAGGAGCGGTAACCGAGCCTGAGGGAACAGAGTTAGGCACAGGCAGAGGAGGAACAGAAACCACTGCTGGTTGAATCCACTAAAGTCCGGATAAGTTGGTCGTGTTGGCCCAACAACACTCCCTGGGAGTGAATGGCGCGCTGCACGCCATCTCCCTTTGCCATGTGTGGTGTCTCTGCGAACTCAGAGACACACACAGACAACAGGGGAGCAGTTTAGGTGTTTATTTGCACAAACTTGGAATAAGCAGAGAGGAATGGTGCAGGTAGAGTGGCTCCAGGTGGGGGCGCAGCTGGAGGCAGGCAGACAAGTGTGTGGCTGGACAGACTGAGACTCGACGGAGGTTGCGGAGAAAGTCCGGTCCTGACTCACCCAGGTGTTTGTACAGGGAGATGAGTGACAAGGTGAGCGGCGAGGAGAGCTGAGTGGAGAGGTAAGCAGGCGGCAGGAAAGCAGGGGTATCAGCAGGCGAGCAGCAGGTCCAGAGACGGAATCTGAACACAGGAGATAACGTGAACAAAAGCACAAGGAAGCGCGAACACAGAGCTAGAAAGCTGAGATACTAGAAGTGGAATCGCTAGTAGGTTACTGAGCCACGTTACCACAGGAATGGTTGAAACAAACTGGCGCTGAAGAGGTGAACAGCCCGGGTAGATAACTGTTGGGTGATTAGTGGAGATGTGCTGCCGCTGAGCTGGAAACGGAGCAGGAGCGAATGACCACGCCTCTTGACCTAGATTTCACTAGAACACGCCTCTTGCCACAGCAGGTAGGACACGCATCTCGCCACAGCAGGTGGAGACAAACACACAGACAACAAACACAGGGAAAAAGGGAGAGGATAACAGGCATGACAGGGAAACAGACACTGACCCATGACAAAATTAGGCCTATAGTTTAGAAATATTTAGTGTACATTGGGGTACCCTATTTCTTCTGCCAGAGGATAAGAGCTTATCTGGCTTGGCTTATATGGCCCACAGATCTCTATTTCACCAGAATATGCAAAAGTACTTGTGTCTGTGTGCAGTATAGGCTAAGGTAGAAGAAAAATGCCCCAAAAAAATTTCAAAACACATGTTGTATATGTACACATAACCATAAAAAGCTATATACATCTTACTCTGTGAACAAAAACCTCGGCAACAATCTGCTTATCCTTTTAATTTCCTGAAAATGCTTCCTAAAACTAGTCCCTTCTTAATTTTGAAAAGGTAGTCTCAGTAAAGGCTACAAAGGTTAGGATGGCTACAAGCTGTAACCATGGTGATTGATATGAGGATCATCTTCTGAATATAATTATTAATATGTTAGGCCTACCAAAATGAAATAAACTAAAGTGAGATGTGTAACGTTACTGTTTGACATCCCGAATCACCGCCAGTCTGCATGTCCATGCCGTTTGATAAGTTAACGGAATTTGAATTTGAGAACGGGGACACAGAGAGAGCAGAAGGTGAGGGAACGTTCTTCCATTGATCCAGACTCTCTGCCCAGAGCTTCACCAGTGTTTTTCTTGCTGCTGTTTTTAGCATTAGGGGACAACGACTGGTTTTCGTTGTGCAACCCTGTGCAATGACGACAAACCTTGAACCTTGAAATGGTAAATAACATGCAACAAATGTACCTGGCTGGAACCAGAGACATTGTGGTTACATTGGTCTAATTAGTAAAAAAGGAATATTGACATGCAATCTGCGTGCAAAAGTGTTGAACTGAACAGGTCTATTAAATACTATTTTTATTAGCGCCCTCTTTGAGGCTAACACTGGCAGCTAGATTGAATTTGGGTCGCACAGGGTTTATTGTGTAAACCAGTGCGGATGTTGAACTGGGCTGACTGGGCAGTGCCAAGTGCTCACTGAACTCCAGCCTGTGTTTTTTACTAACCCGGTATAAACAGGCAGCATAGAGGAGAGAATGAATCAGTTAGCCAGGATAAGTTACACTTAGTATAGTGAAGTGAAGACCTACTCATTCAGTTTTGAATCCACTGGGTTTTAGAATACCAACTGGCCACTCAAACTGTGAGGGAGAGTGCTGCTCGTTCTTCAAATCTGGTATAAAAATAAACTGGGCGCCAAGAAAACATGCCATTTGGAAAATGAATCACTTTTGGATTACAAATAAAAGTGGTAGATGCATTTGTCTCAGACCCCCAGGAAGTGCGCCGAGTCGAAGACAATTGACATAGCAACCAAACAGTGGAACAACAACGTCTGTGTTCATCATGTGATGCCATGGGGCCCAAAAAAGATTTTTTCCCAAAGACTTCCATAGCAGAAGAGATGTATGTAAATCACTGGATATATTTTTAAGAGCATCACAACCCGCACAAAATGACTCGTTTCACTTTCAGACTTTGATCCATTCGGCCCCATTACATTTGTAAAGTGTTGAAGTGTCACACGATTGAATAATTTTAATTCAATTCAAATTAATGGAGCGCTAAAACTGAAAGTAGCCGGCTCGGCCTGCGGTGGTCTCCAGTGCGTCTGCTTTATGGGCCGCACAGTGCGGAAGCAGCGCCAATTATCCAGGTAATTTTATACAGCGAAGTTGAACTTTTTTGGCTTCATGCTCCACTGAACAATTCTCATAGGCACGAAAGGTGCTCCTCCTCGAATGCTGTATCAAGTTCTTGTTATACATTCATGATTCACCTAGAAGAGATCCTCTCTCACTGACAATCACCTATCAGCTGTTCTTTGCATATCCACGTCAGACATTCAACATGCTCATTTTTCTTAATAATTGCTTTTGTGAATGTTGACTGCATAGTGATATAATAAATGTTGCCATTTTGTACTATGTCTGCCTCACTTTTTCATTGCATAATCATAACATTAACTCTAACCAGTCACAGCTTTTAAAAAAACATATTTACTGATACTAAATTTACTGATAATAGAATTCTAAAGAGATAAAAACTATCATTTTTCTTCACAACAGTCCCTGTTTCTAATGTGGCCCCATGGGAAAATTAACGTCCCCCCCACGACCTAGAGGGAGGTGAGAAAACGATGTGGTTTAAAGGGTATTCGCTTTTTTTTTCAACCTGGACCCTATTGTCCTATGTTTTTGTGTCTACGTGACTGATGGGAACAACAATCTTCGACATTGGTCCAGTATTAAGCAAGAACGCTGGTGTCAGTGAAACAAGCTACAATGTAAGTTAATAGGGCAATTGTCCAGCTTGTATTTACCTTCACAAAAGTGCTCGTTTTGCCACTGACAGGTTCAGATTAATATTGTAATATTATTGTATATAATATTGTCTGACAACATTGTGGAAAGGATTTCTAAGGAGGTCGACCTTTCTGTTAAAGAGTAAGATCTGTTTTTTAAAAACATCCGCGAAATTGCATTCGCCAAACCCACCGGACTCCATATAAATAAACAGTAATTTTAGCTTCATTCAAAGTCAACAGAAACAAAGTAAAACTATGAGAAGTCGTCTTTCCACTTTTCCAACAATCACAACTCTAGTTTAGGTTGAAATAAACACAGTTTTACCAATTTACATAAGAAAATATGTTGGTTCTATACACACTAAAAGTATTTAAAGAGGTTAAATAGGTTTTTAAAAAGGTCTATCTCTGCAGAGATCCTTTCCATAATGAATTGAATGAATTGGAATAATAATCTGAGCCTTTCAGTGGCAAAAAACAGCACTTTTTGTGGACCAAATTTATAATCTACATTTTCCCCATAGGGTTACATTGCAGCCCGGTCTGGGATCCAGGTTGAAAAAAAACTAAGTTACCCTTTAACAGCTGTGAGCCAGCTCAGACTGACTACTTTCAGTATTATCATTATTAATGTACATAATTTTTCTGCTCACTGTTTGGTGTACATATTCATTGTTAACATACATTTGCTTCCCTTTTTTTCTGTTAACTCGCCAGTGAGCTTGATTTAAAAACATAAGTAAAGTTTAATTACCTTAAAGCTGAACACTAGAATTGTTTCACAATGGCCTTGATGGTTCTCATGCAAAAGCATTTTTATATTCTCATCCCAAAGCTCTCAGACTTTTTTTCTGTGAGGTTAGGGTTAACCCTAACTCTTAACTAAATGGATCTAAGTGCAAATTCTTTCAGGAAGACTTCACTTTTCTCTCTCTTCTAAACTGAACAGCTGTTAGAGGCGTTCACTTTTACGTTAACCAATCAGAAGCAGCTTGAATTTCACGAGCCAATCACAGCATGACATCCCTGTTTTAAACCTGTCTCTCTCTGCTGCTTAGTTGTAATTTCAGGCTAAGAGTACAACCCTCCTCCTCCCCTTGCTCCTCCGGTCTTCATCTTGCACGGCTCCTGGTTCCTCCTCCGGCAGGCACTGCCGTCGGCTCCTCGGTTCGGTCTTCGGGCTCCTCACACCACCATCAGTGTTTAGACTCCATCGGGGGATCATCTCCTGGCTTTCTACCCCTCTAAAAAATATAATTGCATAGCGATGGAGTCTAATCTCCAAAGACTGTACTTTTCATATCATGCATATGTACAATACATCTTTGCATATCTGCGACAAAGTCTCTCCTGATTGAAATAGCTTGTGTTGGCCTGAGCAGGGAGGTGCGCGTTTCTAGTATGTGATCAATGCGAGGCTTCTAAATAAAGCCACCTTGTTGCACTCTGTTTGTGTGAAAGTTCAATTCACAAAATGAAACCCAAGACTACAAAGAGTTTAACATTATGGACCTTCAAATCTCGCTGAGAACTACAGAGAGGTGCCCTGTCAAAATATGGAAATAAAACTCCTAAAATTGTACATAAAAACAACAAAAAAGAAACCCTTTTTGGGCCCTTTGCAAATTCGCAAGATGATGATGAACTGGTGAACAGAATATAAGTGATGCATTACGTTTATTTTTGCTTATTAGTTGCTTTTGATAACATAATTCAACTCAAATCCCTCAAACACTTGTTTTCACTGATTAGATAGTAGTTACATCATGTATAAGTAGGAACTTAATACATTTAAGTAACGTTTTGAAATTGTCTTGTTTTAAAAGAAACTTCTGTAGCTTCAGTAACTGTGTTTTACTCCTGTCAGATCAAACATACAAATAGAAATGATTCCATCCTATGCAGCTGAAGATGGGAGAATATCCTGATTCCATACGTTGATTAAACGCCACATCCTGCCACGTAGGAGCTCAGGTTGCGGTTCTTGCAGTGATTGCGCCAGGCCACCCTGAAACCAGACAGAGGGACATCACCCATCTCTCCACATGTGAAGGTCCGTGAACACATAACAGCCACATCATCATCAGATCTTACCAGGCTCCGATGCCGTTGGGATCCCTAACGACGCGCTTGGCACAATTGATCGCCACTCCGACATTGTCGGTCAGAAGCTCTGTGAAATTTAAAAAGTGGACATTAATGTGGAAGTACAGCATGTGCTACACAGTATGTGAACAATAGAGCCTCTCAAAAGCTCAGTAATATTAGCTTCACTTGCTAAGTGAACTTCATTTATAAAGTTCTTTTTATAATTTTTTTTTGTGTGCACTTTACAATTTGCCTCTCATTCACCTATCGACACAAGTCCTTTCCTCGAGATAGACAACAACCTCCACTTAAATGATGGGGCAGCAGTGTAGTGAGAAGTGAAGTCCAGGATTGTTTTTGTAAAAAAACAAAACCTGAAACAATCCCTCCTAATCTTAGTGGAATTTACACCCTTGCACACCCAACAACGGTTGGCTACCATGCATGGCGTTAACCTAACCATCGTAAAGAATTGGGTGGTGACATGAACATAAACATGGCAACTAATTAGAATAGGAGGAAAGTGTCCCTGTGTAGTTAAGGTTTTGGGTGTGGTTGTTCATCACTGACCACTGCAATTAATGTTGCATGCGTTCGATGTGACGCCGCGGCCCTTGTTACACCACCAGCGGCTGTTGATCTGGAAGATGCCATAGTCAGTGGATCCGTCTGTGTTGTGGTTGATGGCTGCGGTGTTGTAACTCGACTCCCACTGGCTCAGACAAACCCCTGCAGAGGTAACAAACCAGACCCCCTTAAAGACCAACATTAGGCAGTGAAACACAGACGTTGGGCATCTCGTCCGCTACTAAAGATTATGAGATGTGGTTGAAACACTATGATTATTATCTTAACTGATGTTGTGTATTGTCCCAAACAGGTCTCTCTTGAGAATGAGACCCTGTGTCTCAATGAGATTACCTTTATAAAAAAGGTTAAATAAAATAATATCTACCTTCTCTATCTTGTTCCAAGCTCAAGTAAAACTTTTACACTCAATTAGCAGATTTTATTTCGAATTAAAATCTGCAAAACAAACCTAAAAACTAAGACTAGAGCTTGGAGCTACCTGGGTAGCTCACCTGGTAGATCTTGCGCCCCATGTACAGAGGCTCAGTCCTTGCTGCAGCGGCTGCTGGATGAATTCCAACCTGCGGCCCTTTGTTGCATGTCATTCCCCCTCTCTCTCCCCTTTAATGTCTAAGCTTTCTTATCAAAAAAGGCATAAAAAAATGCCCCAAAAAACAAAACTTAAGCTTGAGGTGTGTAATGCTTCACCATGACTATCAACATTTTTTGTCAACATTATTGTTGCATGGTGATTGGCGAGTGTTTGATAAAAATATTGAAGCAACTCTTATTTCTGTACACCAAATATGAAGGTACTGGCAGCAGCTGGCTAACTTAGCTTATCACAAAAAACAAGTAAGGACAACATGATAACATCTTATGAGATAAGATAATGCACATCTGATCTGATTAAACAATTTAACCCGTGTTGTCTTCCCTTCAACCTTGAAAAAAACACTTTTTTGACGCCTTTTTTTCAGTTTGTTTTTGCTTTTTCCAACGTTTTAAATTTTTTTAATTTTTCTTCTACACATTTTCAGCGCTTATTTCTACGTCCCATATTTTCTGATATAAAACAAAAATTTAAAACGGGTCAATGTGACCCGAAGTCAAGGGTTAAGCAAGAGTCTGCTTGTACGTCAAGCTTTTCAAATTTATGGCATACACAGAAAAGTATACATGACATTTAGTGAGTAGGATGGTATTATGTTGCACTGTCATAATAAAGATGCATGTAAATGAGTAATATTTTCTGCTCCAGACAGTATCTGCAGGCTCATACTCACAGTCAGCCAAGCTTATGCCGCGGTAGCCGTCCATCCCATTATTCTTCAGCACTCGGGCCCATTCACAGCGTGTGTAGACCCTGGCGTTGGCCAAAGCCACGAAGAGCAGAAACACAAGACACCTCATGATGGACTCTGCTGGAACGAATGGTTCCAAAGCTGCTGCTAAATGTCCTTTTATAGTCTCTCAGCTCAGCTGACACCCCTGTGGCTCCTTTACTCAAACACGTACTCCTGGTTTTCTTTTGAATTTCGTCCAATTCCAACAAACCTGTTGAAAGAGGTGGAAATTCCACCTTCCATTTAAACTTTGAGCAGCTGTTTGTTTTCAAGCGGAGTGTTATCAGTGAAGTGAAGCTCTTGCACAAATTCAACTGTAAAAGAAAACAGCCACCGTTATAAAACAAAAACAATGTCTGTCCTCACCAGCGTTTTAGCACCATTTCAGAACAAATCTCCGTCCATACTGACACGCCTGAAAAGGCATACCACAGAGCAGAGCATAGATGGCTAAGTTTTAAATTTGATATAGCACCTTCTACAGACAAAGTCACAAAGTGCTTCACATGATAAACATTTGTAAAAATACAGTACAGTCCAACAGAAAATAAACAAGGGAAAAAAGAAAATAATTATTGAATGACCAATGAAAATCATTTCAACGATTAAAACCTAAAACCCAAAAGTTACAAACAATACAGTACAATCCAACAGAAAATAAACAAGGGAAAAAAGAAAATGATTATTGAATGACCAGTGAAAATCATTTCAACGATTAAAACCTAAAACCCAAGTTTACAAACAAGAGTCAAAAGCGAATTTAAACAAAAGCTTCAACAGAGACTGCAGAACGTAAGACAGTAGAAAGGGCGTTCAACAGGTTTGGAGCCACCGCTTCAAGGTAACGGTCACCTTCAGTTTTTTTAAACGAGTGCGTGGGACCACCAGTAATCCTTGGTTAGAAGACCTGAGGGACCTATTAGTAGTGTACGGATGGAGCAGGTCCGAGATATAAACAGGTGCCAGACCATGCAAAGCTTTGCAAGCCAGAACAAGAACTTTAAATTGGATCTTGAACTTAATCGGAAGCCAATGTAATGAGTATAAAATTGCAGTGATGTGCGACATCCTGCTGGACCTGGTCAACAGCCTAGCAGCAGAGTTCTGGACTACTTGTAGACGGTCCTGGGACGACTTGCTAAGACAAGTGAAAATGGAGTTGCAGTAATCAAGCTGGGATGATATAAATCCATGAATGATCATCTTAAGCTCAGAATGCGAAACAACAACTCTAAGTTTGGAAATGTTTCTTAATTGAAAGAAACGTGCGGGTCAGTGATTTGATATGATGATCAAAATACATGATATTATCAAATATAACACCAAGATTTCTCAGTTTGGACTGTACCGCTGAAGAAAGGGACCCCAAGAGCTGAGTAACCAAGGACTTCGGTCTTATCTTCATTGTAGGAAGATGTTTGACAGCCTATCCTTGATGGAAGTCAAACATTTGAGCAGTTCCAACACTTTGTCAGTCTCATCCGGGTTAAAAGAGACCTATAGCTGGATGTCATTTGCATATTAGTGATAGCGGATATCTCCAAATTGGCTAATTATGTGTCTTAGGGGAAGCATATACAATGCAAATGAAATCGGACCTAACACAGAACCCTGAGGCACCCCACAGGAAAGGGCAGCAGTTTCTGAACAATAGGGACCAACTGACACAGAAAAACTTCTATCTGAAAGATAAGAGGTGAACCAATACAGGGCGCTCCCTGAGATACCAACCCAGTGCTTAAGTCTATCAAGCAACATGTTATGATCCACTGTATGAAAAGCTGTGCTTAGGTCCAGCAGCACCAAAACCGAGCATTCACCCATGTCAGAGGACATTAATAAATCATTGGACACTCTAAGAAGAACGGTTTCGGTTGAGTGTTTCTGACGGAAGCCAGATTGAAATTTGTCTAAAATGTTGTGTGTATTCAAGACAGCAGTGAGGCCGCCGAGCTGACTTTCCACTGGGTCCGTCGGCATTTTCCGCTACCAGTGGAGGGTGGCCTACGGGTTTGACAGGCGTTGTGGATGCGACCTGGTCCGGTCGTAAAGGAGGCGCAGGTGCCAACAAACAATAATGTAACCTGAAAACTGCTGTCCTGGTTAAAAGAACAATGCAACTGATCTCAGCTGGTATTCTGTCTGTAATGGAGTGGAATGGAAATTTCTAAGTGACCCCAAACTTTTGACCGGTAGTGTAAATAAACAATAATTTTAGCATCGTAAAATACACTTCATTCAAAGTCGACAGAAACAAAGTCGTCTTTTCACTTTTCCAACAATCACAACTCTGGTTTTAGTTGAAATAAACACATTGTTTACCAATTTACATGTGAAAATAAAAGTATTGTTTTTTTAAATTAAGTCTGGTGGGTTTAGCGCTAGCGACCTCAGAGCTGTTTCTGGTTAAACACAAAGGATTTAAAGAGATTTTTAAAAAGGTCTATCTCTATAGAGATCATTTCCATAATGAATTGAATGAATTAGAATAATAATCTTAGCCTTTCTGTGGCAAAAAACAGCACTTTTTGTGGACCAAATTTATGATGTACGTTTTCCCCATAGGGTTACATTGCAGCCCGGTCTGGGGTCCAGGATAAAAAAAAACTAAGTTACCCTTTAACAGCTGTGAGACAGCTCAGACTGACTACTTTCACAGTCCTTCCAGAAAAGTTTTTTTGTGATTGTTGTGGGCAAAAATCCTTGATTATGCGGCACATTTTCTTAAAAAATGCAATGAAATTGCGGGAACTTGCAAAAATTGCGGGAACTTGCAAAAACTGCGGTTTCATCATGGCTTCATCGTGGGGTTTGCAGCTTTTCGATGATGTTCACGTCGCGTAATTATGTCCCTTCATAACATTCCCATGGCAACGGGGGAAAATGGCTGCTCTTGTGTGAAGTAAACGCAACATTTTTCAACTTTCTGCTAAGATATATGTGACATTTTTGCAACGAAAATGCGGGGATTATGAAATCATGCAAGCCCCGCATATTTTGCGCGGAAATCGGCAATGTATGCGGTGAAAGTGCGGCGTATTTGAAAAAATGCGGACCCCGCATAAATATGCGGACTTTGGCTGATTATGCATTGAATTATGCGATCGCATAATCGCGTATTATCATTATTAATCTACATAATATTTTCTGCTCACTGCTTGGTGTACATATTCATTGTTAACATATATTTCCTTCCCTGTTTTAGATTGGTGTGTTTTTTCTGTTTACTCGCCAGTGAGCTTGATTTAAAAACATAAGTAAAGTTTAATTACCTTAAAGCTGAACGCTAGAATTGTTTCACAATGGCCTTGATGGTTCTCCTAAAAAAACATTTTTGTATTCTCATCCTAAATCTCTGACTTTTTTTCTGTGAGGTTAGGGTTACCCTAACTCTTAACTAAATAGCTTGTGTTGGCCTGAGCAGGGAGGTGCGCGTTTCTAGTATGTGATCAATGCGAGGCTTCTAAATAAAGCCACCTTGTTGCACTCTGTTTGTGTGAAAGTTCAATTCACAAAATGAAACCCAAGACTACAAAGAGTTTAACATTATGGACCTTCAAATCTCGCTGAGAACTACAGAGAGGTGCCCTGTCAAAATATGGAAATAAAACTCCTAAAATTGTACATAAAAACAACAAAAAAGAAACCCTTTTTGGGCCCTTTGCAAATTGGCAAGATGATGATGAACTGGTGAACAGAATATAAGTGATGCATTACGTTTATTTTTGCTTATTAGTTGCTTTTGATAACATAATTCAACTCAAATCCCTCAAAACAGTTCACTGATTTGACTGATTTCACTGATTAGATAGTAGTTACATCATGTATAAGTAGGAACTTAATACATTTAAGTAACGTTGTGAAATTGTCTTGTTTTAAAAGAAACTTCTGTAGCGTCAGTAACTGTTTTACTCCTGTCAGATCAAACATACAAATAGAAATGATTCCATCCTATGCAGCTGAAGATGGGAGAATATCCTGATTCCATTAGTTGATTAAACGCCACATCCTGCCACGTAGGAGCTCAGGTTGCGGTTCTTGCAGTGATTGCGCCAGGCCACCCTGAAACCAGACAGAGGGACATCACCCATCTCTCCACATGTGAAGGTCCGTGAACACCTAACAGCCACATCATCATCAGATCTTACCAGGCTCCGATGCCGTTGGGATCCCTAACGACGCGCTTGGCACAATTGATCGCCACTCCGACATTGTCGGTCAGAAGCTCT
Source organism: Sander lucioperca (assembly GCF_008315115.2). Taxonomy (NCBI): domain Eukaryota; kingdom Metazoa; phylum Chordata; class Actinopteri; order Perciformes; family Percidae; genus Sander; species Sander lucioperca. Next base: position 33,547,266 of record NC_050186.1, on the reverse strand, counting down.
GTGAAATTTAAAAAGTGGACATTAATGTGGAAGTACAGCATGTGCTACACAGTATGTGAACAATAGAGCCTCTCAAAAGCTCAGTAATATTAGCTTCACTTGGTAAGTGAACTTCATTTATAAAGTTCTTTTTACAATTATTTTTTGTGTGCACTTTACAATTTGCCTCTCATTCACCTATCGACACAAGTCCTTTCCTCGAAATAGACAACAACCTCCACTTAAATGATGGGGCAGCAGTGTAGTGAGAAGTGAAGTCTACATACAAGTGAAGTCCAGGATTGTTTTTTGTAAACTAACCATCGTAAAAAATTGGGTGGTGACATTAACATAAACATGGCAACTAATTAGAATAGGAGGAAAGTGTCCCTGTGTAGTTAAGGTTTTGGGTGTGGTTGTTCATCACTGACCACTGCAATTAATGTGGCATGCGTTCGATGTGCGGCCGCGGCCGTTGTTACACCACCAGCGGCTGTTGATCTGGAAGATGCCATAGTCAGTGGATCCGTCTGTGTTGTGGTTGATGGCTGCGGTGTTGTAACTCGACTCCCACTGGCTCAGACAAACCCCTGCAGAGGTAACAAACCAGACCCCCTTAAAGACCAACATTAGGCAGTGAAACACACAGACGTCCCCTGCCTGAAAGGTCAATGTTGGGCATCTCGTCCGCTACTAAAGATTATGAGATGTGGTTGAAACCTTATGATTATTATCTTAACTGATGTTGTGTATTGTCCCAAACAGGTCTCTCTTGAGAATGAGACCCTGTGTCTCAATGAGATTACCTTTATAAAAAAAGGTTAAATAAACTAAAATCTACCTACTCTATCTTATTCCAAACTCAAGTAAAACTTTTACACTCAATTAGCAGATTTGTTTTTGAATTAAAATCTGCAAACCAAACTACTAACTACAGACTAAGACTAAAGCTTGGGTCTGCCTGGGTAGCTCACCTGGTAGATCTTGCGCCCCATGTACAGAGGCTCAGTCCTTGCTGCAGCGGCTGCTGGATGAATTCCAACCTGCGGCCCTTTGTTGCATGTCATTCCCCCTCTCTCTCCCCTTTAATTTCTAAGCTTTCCTATAAAAAAAGGCATAAAAAAATGCCCCCAAAAAACTAAACTAAAGCTTGAGGTGTGTAATCCCTCACCATGACTATCAACTCAATTTTTGTCAACATTATTGTTGCATGGTGATGGGCGAGCGTTCGATGAAAGGATTGACACAACTCTTATTTTTGTACACTAAATATGAAGCTACTGGCAGCAGCTGGCTAACTTAGCTTAGCACAAGCTTTAACACGTATCATGTTTAATCCGTACAAAAAACAAGTAAGGACAACATGATAACATCTTATGAGATAACATCATGCAGCAAAAGTAACTTCTAATTGGATCTCTGATACTCTGATCGATTAAACAATTTAAGCAAGAGTCTGCTAATGGATTTCCTTACGGTATCAAAATGAATGGAAAGCAATGGCTTACTTTAAAGGTGAAAAAAATTCTTTGAACATTGAAATTTCTTTCAATGCATTATTCGGTATGGCAAGCTTTTTAAATTTATGGCATACATAGAAAACTATACATGACATTTAGTGAGTAGGATGAATAAATGTTATGTTGCAATATCATAATAAAGATGCATGTAATGAGAAATATACGAGGCTCATACTCATACAGACAGGCTCATACTCACACTCAGCCAGGCTTATGCCATGGTAGCCGTCCATCCCATAATTCTTCAGCACTCGGGCCCATTCACAGCGTGTGTAGACCCTGGCGTTGGCCAAAGCCACGAAGAGCAGAAACACAAGACACCTCATGATGGACTCTGCTGGAACGAATGGTTCCACAGCTGCTGCTAAATGTCCTTTTATAGTCTCTCAGCTCAGCTGACACTGTGGCTCCTTTACTCAAACACTTGTTCCTGGTTTTCTTTGAATTTCGTCCAATTCCAACAAAAGAGGTTGAAATCCCACCTTCCATTTAAACTTTGAGCAGCTGTTTGTTTTCAAGTGGAGTGTTATCAGTGTGATAAGAAAGACCGAAGTCAAGGACAAGGTGAAGCTCTTGCACAAATTCAACTGCAAAGGAAAATTAAACAGCCGGCGTTATAAAACGAAAACCATGTCTGTCCTCACCAGCGTTGTAGCACCATTTCAGAACAAATCTCCATCCATACTGACACGCCTGAAAAGGCATACCACAGACCAGAGCATGTAAGCGGAGTGGTGTGGTGAGAATTTCCGCTCCTTGCTCATAGAGCTGTTCTTCCTCTTTGCTCCCACGCTCAAAGCCTCAACATCGCATAGCGCTCAACTCAGATTAAAAAAAAGAAAAAGTGTGTTGAAAAATGAGACTGGCTCGCCTACTTCAAGGACCATCTGTTGGAGCTGAGCCACGTTCACCTGGAGCCATCGCTGGTATCCCTCCTCACAAACCCCAGATACCTCTGGAGTTAATACGTGGCAACAAGCGGAGGCGAATACGTGGAAAATGAGGAGAACAGACAGCCGACTTCCTCTACCTGCCATTACCCTGTCAAAGATCACTACGAAACCAGGCTGACAAGCTGTCCACACTCGTGAGGTTGGTCTCAGAAACAAGTCTCTTCAGTTTTACAGAGACATGGCTTTTTGAGGATGCAGATGGGTCCCATCGGTCATTTGGACCAGAAAGTAATTCTGTTGCTGCCAAAGTACAGTTCACAACTCAATAAGAGAATACCTGTTTAAAAATCCATTCAGGTTTGGAATGAAGATACTTCTGAAACAATTCAATTGTATTCATAGTATCAAATCATAACAAGATTTATCAAGCATTTAGTGGCACAGTGGCAAGGAAAAACTTCCTATTAGGCAGAAACCTTGAGTGGTGGCAAAATACTTCCTTTTAGACAGAAACCTCGGACAGACTCAGGCTCTTGGTGGGCAGCATCTGTTGCTCCCGGTTGGAACACAGAGACACTGATACAGATAGAGAGAAACATGATTCAGTTGGTATGATGAACAGTGGCAATTCTTGGAACAATAAAGATAATAGAACTATGACTAGAAATATGATTGCAATCATGATTAAGGTGCCACCCCAATCCAAGAAAACTGCGAGGCGAGAAAACTCAAGGACTCCAGACAATTAGCTCCCTGTAGCTAAATTAGTAACACGCATTACAGGGACATTAATGCACACAGATGGAAAGAGAGAGGTGAGAGGAGCTCAGTGTGTCGAAGGAAGTCCCCGCTAGTCTAGACCTATAACAGCATAAATAAGAGCTGGTCCAAGGCACACCTGAGCCAGCTCTATAAGGGTTGGTAGAATCCGACGACTATGAAGAGAAGCAGAAGCAGACAAGACATTGAGAGGATGTTTCATTGTGGGGACAGGTGGTTTTTCCTGAGGATTCTCAAGAAGTGGAGTTGCTGCTGGGCCTTCTTGACCATGTGGTGGGTATTGGTGGTCCAAGAGAGGTCCTCTCCGATGTGTGTGCCTAGGAACTTGAAGACAAGAACCCTTTCCACACATCCGTTAATGTGGAGTGGTTCCGTGTCTGCCCTTTTCCTACGGAAGTCAATGATTAATTCCTTTGTCTTGGATGTGTTTAAGATGAGGTTATTGTCCTTGCACCAATCAACCAGTCTGCAGACCTCCTCCCGATAGGCTGACTCATTTCCCCCTGAGATGAGACCAACCACAGTTGTGTCATCCGCATACTTAATGATAGTGTTGGTTTTCAAAGTCTTCTAGTGTATGGTAGGCATAAGTGGGGTCTTTACCAAACTCTTTCAGAGTCTCTGGATTCATGCTGTGTTCCTCATCAGTGGAAAGAATCCACCATCATCCCAATCCCAAAAAAGACACATGCCAAGGACCCGAAGGATTTTAGGCCAGTTGCCCTAACGTCAGTACTGTGCAAATGCTTGGAAAGAGTTGTAAGTGACAAACCTCTCCAGAATGGTGGCAGCAAGACTATACTCATCCAGTTGGCTTATAAGGCCAAAGGCTGAGGTTGTTTTATCCCCAGTTCTCTTCTCTTCCTACACAAACAAAATATCCTGCAGCAGAAAAGGAATGACTCTTTAAGTATGCAGACACCGGTGCACTACCATCAGACAGTGAACAACTTGGTCACAATTTTCTCCTTGGAAGGAGCTGTGCTGTCGGAGCAGGGAAACAAAGAGCTCACAGCAAATGTGAACCTGAACCCTCTCAACCAAAGGTCAGCAGGTTGAACAGGTTGAAGTTTTTAAATACCATGGGCCTGTCCTTCTCACAGCACACTGACTCTTTGTCCTGCTGAGGAAGCTTTGAGATTTTTGTGTCAGCAAGGATATTTTAACTGTGGTTTACCATCATTGAATCCATACTCACTTTCAATATCTCAGCCTGGTACAACGCTCTTACCATCAAACACAAAAAAACAAAATTTGCCCGGGTAATAAATCAGGCCGGCATGATAATCGACCCTCCCCAACATCCCCTAACAGAACTCTACACCCAATCAGTACTCAGTAAAGCCACTACAATCAAACAGGATCCTACCTACCACTGCAGTTACTGCCATCAGGTCGACGTTACAAAGTCCCGTTGGCACTTAAAAACATATACTAAACATTCTTCACCCCCACTGCCATCACCACAGTAAATAGTCACAGATGCAACATATCCCACTCCATTCTGTCCTCTTTTGTATTGTTGTATTGCTGTATTGTTATACAGTATGTAGCTTTATGTATTTTATGTCAATGGAGCCTGCCTTGTCAAAAACTGATTTCTGTCCCTAGTGGCAGACAATAGTTTTTTTCTTATCAATTTTATTAAATCATTTTCCATGTTGAATTAACTAGTGGTAATCAAGGTTGATGTTGATTTTTTTCTCTCCCGAAAAAGGGTAATGTGATAAGGCCTTGACGTATCAGGAACAGACACATTGTGACTGATAAGACCCAATCAGCGAGCCAACGTGGGTGTCTGCGTCCTTGTTGCCAATCTTTTAACAGGGTCAACCTCTCTGTTTTAGGGGCTCTGAAATGCCAGAGTAGTGTGGATAAGAGGTGTAAACATAGCATTTTGCGTTTTAAAACCAAAACGTACTAGTGTGGGTTTAGTCTCCAACCTGACGTAAAAAAAGGTGATGTAAAGGTTCTCTATGAAGTTTTCTTGGAAACAAGTTAATGTTTACTTTCAGTATTTCTTTCCAAAATCCTTAAATTTGTTCACATCAGTGCTTTACCAGCCAGCAGACTTTAGCCCTATTTGCACGAGATTAGTATTACCTGGTGACCTCCGAATACGGAGAATGTCAGCGTTCTTAATCCTGTGCAAATCGGCCATGTCTGTAATTTGTAAAAATTCTCCCACAGATGACCGATCATATTTTGCCAAACACAGAGTTCCTGTGATAATGTTAGTCCCGCGTGAGTCCTTTTTTCATCCCTCTCACGAAGACAGATATGGGATTGCGGGGGCTGCGGATGCAGCCTTAAAGCTACATTGTGTAAGAATTTCCCTAATCTAGCGGTGAAATTGTATATGACAACCAACTGAATATTACTTTCTAGCCCCTCCCATTCCGAGCGCGTTGTAACTCCTTCGGTGGCCGTATTATTCCAAGAAGTACGACTTCGTCCGTGAGTGTTTCTTCCAGTGTAATAATAGTTTTATGTTATTTTGGTACCATTTCATTGCTAACATCAGCTATTAGGTTCCCAAACATATGCAAGCTAATGTTAGTAAAGTATCAGTGCTATCGTTATTCTGTGTATTGTACGAGATTAATAGTGTAAGGCAATGTTTACAGCGTGAAGCAACGGAGGTTTGTATTTTTAATATTTCTCTGAGCAGTATGAACAATGTCAATGAAACCGAAATTAGCTCTTATTATCTCCATCATTTCCATGCAGCTGTTCTAGCTGTAGCTAGTCTGTGTTACAACTGCATATGACGTGAGTTGTCTGCCAGGGAAATCCTGACACACATAATTACGTTTATGTTACAAGGTAGACAATCCTTTTTCATCATTGATGCGAGGAAAAGTATCCTAGACGTCGTTCTAGCGTTATGCACAACCATGCTATAGTTAGCCAAGCAACTATAAAACTTTGAATTTACACAAATAGACAGAATTACCTTTTGAGAAGAAAGCAGGCAATTTCGGTGTTCCTTTTTAAAATCCTTGCTCCTTTTGATCTCTTTTCATCTTGGAAAAGCCACTCCAATATTAACTTTGGTCTTGTTGCTTTGCCTGTCACGTTGTCGTTTTAATTCTCTTTTTAACTTCCTTGGCGACTCTGTTATCTTCTCCCCCTCCCTTGCATTCGTCACGACGCCACTGAGTGTAAAAGCACGAAATGCGGAGGTATGTCACTCATTGGCTAATGTATTTTAAAGATGGAGACGCAACATGGCGGCCGTCATTCAAGCAACTTGCTCGTATGTATTCTGAATGATTTTAAATGGCAGATTCTACAAGTATGAGAATACTTTGATTAGTTGGTGGAAGTAATTACACATGAATGAGCACATATTTGTGAAAGAACAAAAGGTTTTTTGCTAAGAATCAACTCAAAAAATTATCCAAACAACACCCAATGTGTGGGAATTTCTCCCATCTAGCGTTGAGATCACATATCGCAATCAACTCTCTCGCGCCACGCAGTTCAAAGTACGTATTACAGCTACGGTAGCCTTCACGCTTTTTTCTGATGATGCCGGTCTCTTGCTCTTTTCAATATCCTTTTTCTTTTTCGGGGCGAAGGAGAAGACTCCTGTTCCTGAAATTTGGATTTTGAATACGTGTGGTCCTCCATGTTTCCTTCTTCAAACTTGCCGGGGCCAGGAAGCGACGATACCCATTAGCAGCATTAGCAGCACCTGTGAGTTTATCATGTGATAGCAAAAATGCGAAAGGCGGAGCAGTATATGCTGTATGTCCCTTACTGGCTAACGTATTTCAAGATGGAGCATGAATATAGAGCGTCTACCCCAGTTCATGCAAACGCAAATGTAAAATTTAAAGCCAATAGGAATACTTGTAATTGATGGTGGTGGTAAATATTCATGAAAAAGGACAAGTTTGAACGGGCAACATAGATTTTGATAACGAACAACTAAAAACGTTACACACTGGACCTTTAAATGACCAACCTAGTCTGGACCAGTGCCCGACCAGAGACCTTTGTCCCCGAGTCGACGCGCTCCCCGCGGCTTCATCCGAGGGCTGATGGTGATGCTGTGTGGGTGCTGCCGTGGCGGGGATAGGGGAATGCGCCTCTGCTAACCTCTACAGGGCCTGGCCCAAAAAGAAACGGAACCCCTCTGACCCAATTGGGGGGGGGGTTCCGTTTCTTTTTGGGCCAGGCCAGGCAACTTTTAATCAGTGAAATAACATGAAATTGTCAGGAATCTGTATCACGTTGCCAGTGTACTTGCATGTGTGTCCTTCTGCACTTGCACAATCCGTGCTGGGCAGTAACAAATAACTTATGTGATTCCAGTAATGAGTAGTGTAAGGAACTACTTAGTAGGTAGTAACTCCCAGTCCGTTACTTCAACAGTTTGGGGTTTGCTGTCTTACATGGACGTTTGGTTTCCCCCTTTGTGGACAGACTGGTCCATTACACGTTAGCTTGTTGCAGGGGCTGAAGGTGTGGGGAAGCATTAAGATTTGAAGAAATGCAAAGCCCAGTAACTTCTTATTTAAATGTTGTGTGTTCTTAGCTGGCTGATGATGATCATTTTGCAGAGCCAACAGAGCCTCTCAGACAGAGGTGGAGCAACGGTGGGCAGTATGAGCAAAATAAAGTGCTTTATGAACATTACAGCATGTAAACATGTTCTAGTAGAAACATGTGAACCTGAGAATTTTATATGATAGGTCTCCTTTAATAGCTGCCCTTGAAAGGTGAACCACATTGACTCAGACTGATACTGAGAGAAAAGTGAAAACGTTACTGTTTCGTAATGTTTGCTCAAACTGGCCGACAGTCAAAACAAACAGCATACTGAATCAATATGATTAAAAAAAATAGCATTTAACAGAAGCATTTCTTGTAAACTCTGTCTGCAGAGCAGGAACCTGATTCTGTTTTTAACTGAACGGTGCAGTTATCAGAAAGTCTCCTGATGTGTTTTTGATCAGTTCTCTGACATCGAGCCATGTCAGTCTAAGATTGCACAGATAGTAAATATTAGCAGATTTGTTGTAATAATGAAAATAATCAAATTTCTGCTTTAATGCTCCCTTAATGGAACACTTTAACTACAAATCTCCCCTCATTTAGTTAGATAGTGAAGACACTTTTTGTAAGTGATGACATTTTGTAAAGTGAGTTAGTTAAAAAAAAAAATACATATTTTTGGAAAGTGAGGACATTTTTTGGCACGATCACTTCCCACTGCCTCAAGATAGCAATGCGCCAAGAATGCACACTCTTCCCTGTAAGACCAGCACACCCATGGGCGCACAGATGGGTGCATTTGCTATTTAAACGACGTGGGCGCTGGACGGGAAAATTGACAACTGCGTTGGTCTTAAACTAGCAAAGACACTCGCGTCAGGCTTTGCGCAGTGCTGCGCCGGGTGCAAGATAGGGCCCTCAGTGTTAACTGCATCAAACTTGTCTTTTTCAAAATGAACTTTAGAATGAAGAGCAAATTGGTCATATTATTTGGGAGTTGCACTTCTTATTCTCCTCAGCGTCTAATGGCACCAACACTTCAGACAAAGTTAGAAAAGAAGAGGAGCTGCCTGTCACTGCCGGTTCCATTCTGAAACAGTTTATCATACGGAGCTGTAATCACACTGATAATGGAGTTCCTGAACTCCATTTACTGGCGTAACTTTCTCTATTGTCTCGCCGCGCTGTTTCCAGACTCCTTCATCAAAACGCCCTCGCTCTCTCTCCTCTCTCTCCATCTCATCTCAAACCTGTAACGCTGGCAGAGAGCGCAATTAATCAGCCATCCGTGCGAAGGCAGTCAGATCAATTAAGCTGCACGCTGAGGGGGGAGACGAGAATGGATCCATCTGAGAGAGAAGGAGAGGGAGCCTGAGGAGATGTTGAAAACAGTGTAAACAATGACAGAGCAGGATTGCAGGTTCCAGAAACAGCTGGGAATTACTAGACTGTTTCTACAACAATGAGAATGTAGGACCTGTTAGTAAAAAGGGACAATGTTTCATACCAACCTAGTTATACCTACCTGAAGAATATACTGCTGACGTTAAACCGTCAGAAGTATATTACACGTAGAAGAAAACCTATATTTACATTTCCTTTGTACATAGTCCATGTAAGAACTAAATATTTTTTTACATTTGTATATTGTTAAAAATAGCTGTTAGTAGTTTTTTCAGTGTACACATCACAGCATCGTTGTAGTAAGAGGTAGTAGAAGGAGAACACGGGCATTCTGGGTGGTAACGATGGTAATGCGTGGTGTTGAAATGTACGCTGTGCACGCTGCCTTTTTTTTTTTTTAAAGTTTTTTTTTTTGGGGCTTTTCCGCCTTTATTTGATAGGACAGCTAGGTGAGAAAGGGGAGAGAGAGAGAGAGGGGGAAGACATGCAGGAAATCGTCACAGGTCGGATTCAAACCCTGGACCTCTGCGTCGAGGCATAAACCTCCTAGTATATGTGCGCCTGCTCTACCCACTGATCCAACCCGGCCACGTGCTCGCTGCCTTTTTTCTGAGTCATGTGATAAATAAACCGAGTACACGAGTCTGTAGATGTGTAATAAAAACAACTTTACTGTTGAGCTGCTGTTAAATGATATTTCTCTCTAATCGCATCTTATTTAATTGGCTGTTCATATATAACAAGTCAGCTTTATTTCAATCAGGAGAGACTTAATTATGTCGGTCATGTCTATGGTACACACTACACATCATTGTATTTTATATGACAGGGTGTTCTTTTCTCCACAAGAGACATGATACTCACTGGTATTTCTTTATCTATAAGTTGTTGGAAAACTACCACATTACCTTACAGCACTTCTCTGTTACTCAGAGGGTCATTATAAGACTCACTCTGCTGACTGGCTTTTACTTCGTGTTCCACGAGCTTGGTCTGAACTTGGAAAAACTGCTTTTAACTTTAGTGCACCCGACTCCTGGAACAAATTGCAGCACTTCCTTAAAATCAACTCAATTGTGCCTTTTGGACCAGAGGTCTTTAACATTTTTTAAACCAAGGACCACTTTACTGAAAAAGAGACGGATCAGGGACACCCTACTACATTATACACTATATTGTATAAAATTAAGTTGCATATTATAAACTGGGCCTACAATAACATGTAGAGCGGCCTAAAGCTAGCCTGACAAGCCAGACCCACATCAAGATGTTGGGTCTGGGAACTCACCATTGGCAGGGCTCAATCCGAGGGGGGGATAAACGGTTGTCTTTCAAATTCCCTCTGCACTCATAGCCAACCAGAGCAACGCTAGTTGATAGAGTCAACTTTTGCCGTATCCGGTCGGCAAAACTCCAAACACATCTTCCTTTTTTAAGAATGACTTCAGTGCTTAACTCCAAGTCTTCCAGAGTCACGCCCAAAAACCGCTGTTTGCCAGCAGCAGCAGCCATCTTCTTTGTTTTCAAGTAGCAAGGAATTCACATGGAACCGTCGCTACTCTGCCATCCTTATGTTAAGCCCGCCCACCGACACGACGTGATTGGCCTGACCAGAATTAGTTTTTTCCAGCTCGCAAGCTAACGGAGAGTTGCTAGACTGACCCTGGCTGCAAATTACATTTGCTGCCGCTAGGGAGCGTCTAGATTTCTAGGCTAGCCTAAAGCCTTAATATACATACCTTTTTTGCATAGAATACTAAGCTAATAAAATAATAATTGTTGGCATGATTTTATAAATCATCTTTTAATGTTAAACATACATGTGGCACAATCAATCTTTAGGATGAACTGTATCTGTGGATAGCTACCTTAGTGACTACCTTAACCTATAGGCCAGTAAGCCTATAATCAGTGTGGACTTATATCTGCTAATAATATGTTGGATTCATGTTGGCAATTTTTGTAAACTTTCAAAAATTAACAATAATTTGGAGGCCCCCCTGCATTGACTCGGAGAACCCCTTGTTGATCTCTGTTTTGGACAATTTAGAAATCTGATTTTAAACCTGCAGACGTCTTTTCTGTGTTGTTTTGTTTTTGTCTTTGTAGTTTGACTCAGTGTCATTGTAACCCGGATTTTCCACTAAGCGCGTTTGCGCTGCATTCCAGTTTTGTTTCGTACTCCACCATGCGCCGTACCACACAGGGAGCGTCTCAGAAGCGAAGCGTCTTGATGCCCACCTTGCAGATTATATTGTCTCTACAAGTACTTGAAAGAACACTCCTGTGTTTATTAAGCTAGTATCTACCTTTCACTCTAAGCATTCCTGTAATTAATCTCCATGCCTTCTCTTTTCTGGCGTTTTCCTTATGAAAAAGATCTATGGTGTCTGTTGTGTTTTTCCACCTTCAAGATGAATCTCTCGTCGTCCATGGTGTTGTAGAGGAAACATATGATATTGGGGGGTGTCTTTTGGTAAATTGACTGGATGCTGTAGCTGTTTCACTTCCTGCCTGGCTCTTCGAACCCTAACCATAACCCGCAGCTTGCATTAAAATAGACCTGGCGCGTATCTTTAGCGCATGCTTTTGGGACGCGCCGTGACGCGAGCGGTGGAATATCAAGCATTGACTCGAATTTCTCGTGGGGCCCGTGGCACCTTCGGAATGCAGTACAGATGCGCATGGTGGTAAAATAGGGGTAAATGAGGGCTGTCCCTGAATGATTTCTCGAGTATAAATAAAGGTTGAATGAAAATTATTGTCAAATGATAACAGACTTTAGTCATGATAAAAATCCAGATTCCAAACCAAAACGGATCAGAAGTGTTTTCAGATGTCTCCGGTTTAGGGGCTCTGAAATGCCAGAGCAGTATGAATACGAGGTGTGAATGTAGCAAAAGACAGTCGTTTTCAAACCAAAACGTAGCAATGTAAATGTAGCCTATGAGAGATTGTGGTAATATCTGGTTGGACTACTTTCACTCTGAGAGGCAGAAAGAAATGAGAATGAATGAGTGAGTATAGGGAGTATAATCCCTTGAAGCACATGCAGACACAAATGGCTTTCTTGCAACTGGTTTTTTCAAAGCTTCTCTCCAAATCCACTGTGAAAACTAACTGTAAAGTTCTGGAATAAAACTCTGACACAGCAAAGTAGTTTTTAGACTCTTTAGTGAACTTATAAATGTCCGTTACAATCGTTTACATTTCTGTTAACACCGCCATCTTGATTTCTGAATACCTGCTGCTTCTGCAGTCTCAATACAACAATGAAACTAAAGCGCCCCCTTGTGGACTGAATAAAACAATGTCTGCTTACAACCTAAGACACATCACGTGGAAATACTATAACATCATAACATCACGTTATAAATCATAAACATTACACTAACTACGGTATAATGAGAAAATAAAGACCATATTAGCGTGATATAAACATAAACCATTGCATGCATAGCATGTAGAATGTCATTTACTAAAGTAAAATACAGACATACAAAACAACATACCACGTTGGCTGCATGCTATAAACAAAGGAAAACTCTTTAGGGGTCTCCTTAATTGCTGAAATCACATTAAAGTCCCTTATAACCATTGTGAAAATTTTACCAAAGCATTAAATTGTCAGTGGTTGCTGCTAACTTGTAGTTGTTGTGAATCTCTGCCATGTGCGCGCATCTTTAATTGAACCCTGTTGGCTGCATTCTCCGCAAGTGTAGCACAGCCCTTGCACAATAAGATATTGCACAACTAACAATGCACAACCGAAATAGCCTACATATTGCACAACTGACATATTGCACAACCCCAATAGCCTACGTATTGGGGAAGACAGTAACCTACAGAGACGCTCAGAGACAGCGACCAGAAAACCGAGACCAGAGCCGGAACTGTGTGCCCCAGAGACACCGAGACCAGAACTGAACCTGTCTGGCCCGAAACCTGCGATGGACCGACACTGGGCCGCAGTTTCTCCGCTGTTTGTAAAACTTTCCTCCTCTCTGTTAGCTAACGGCTAGCTAGTTGTCGTGCTAGCAGCTAGTTAGCCTGTCTGCTATCAGGGAGGTGACGCTGATCCCTCAGGATTTTTGCCTCCTTGGAATTCTATTTTATATTTTGGCAGCAGTGATGGACTATCCACAGCTTGCTAACACAAGCAGGAGCATCTGCGAGTGTTGACTTGTGAAGTGCAAGTGAAGAGGGATTGGTTTTTGGAGACTGCCTCCATCAACGTTGTTACTAGCTAACTAGCAAGCTACACGATGCCCCCCCCCCTCAGCCGTACACCTGGCTGTGACTCATGCCTCCTGTTCAGCCAGAAGATATTGGAACTTGAAGCCAGAATAGCGACTCTCCACCAGATCAAGGTGAATGAACAGTTCCTCGACACCATTATCATCGGAAGTACCCCTCACACACACACTAATGTTGGATGTCTTGATTCCACTCTGCCCTGCACTACTTTCACTCTACCACGCACTAATACAATCTCTGTCCCTGTTGCCTCCCCCCGGCCTCTGCCGAGAACCAAGCCCGCTCTGCTGACCAGCTCCACACCACACCAGCCTGAGCCATGGTGTAGAAGCAAGCATCACGGCAGGTGGTCAGGACAACACTCAGGCCCAGCCCAACCTCTACGACTGGAAAATCGCTACACCATTCTGATGGATGATGAGGAGTTCCCTCTGCTCTGTGGAAACCCTTCTCTGCCACGTCCCCATGCCGCTCATCCTAGTCCATCCACACAGTCGGCGCCCCCACACTCAGGGACGTCTACATTCCCCCTTCACCTAGCGGTCCCTCCAAGGTCTACTGCTTCCCTGGTGCCAAGGTCCGTGACATCCAGCACAAACTCCCAAGCATCCTCGCCTGCCACGCTAAGGTCGACAACATCGTCGTGCATGTGGGCACAAACGACATCAGAGAGAGACGGTCAGTAGCATTGCAGAAAAACTACAAAACTCTCATCACCACCCTGATGGGCACAGAAAACAGATCATCATCTCTGGGCCTCTCCCTACCTACAGAAAGGGTGCTGAGAGATGGTCCAGACTGTTCTGGCTCCACACCTGGCTGAAACGCCACTGTGCTTCCCTGGGCATTCCCTATGTCGACAACTTTGACTTGTTCTGGGAGAGGCCCAGCCTGCTGAAGCATGATGGTCTCCACCCAAACCGATATAGAGCCAGGCTGCTCTCTGACAACATAACGACCACACTGAGGCATTGACATTCTGTAGAAAATATCACAGATTCATGCCCCCCAGGTATTGATTCAAATGGCACTTTACATGTGGATGGATCTGAAAATGTTTTCTACAGGGTAACATGTAGTACTACTACTACCGTTACACACTCTCCCATAAGCTCTTCTTCCTCTACAAATAACTCTGCTAGCCCACTGACAAGCTCTATCATTTCAGTTATAATCAACAATAGACCATACAAAGTGGTGAATCCCCGAAGCAATTAACTGCAAACATAGTCAATTTAGCATCCATTCCCCGTCAGCCACAGCCTATCCCAAAAAATGAGACAGATAATTATTTTAATACACTAACAATAGCCCTACTGAACGTCAGGTCTTTGGCAGGTAAATCATTTTTAATCAATGATTTTATTATTGCTCATAATCCCATAACCACGGTGTCTGTCCCCCGAGACAGACCGGTTAAATCAAAGGTAAACAAAAGAGGTGCTATACTTAACAACCTAATTGGAATTAAAAACTAACACTGCAATGATAGAACAGAATAGGAACATTAGATGTGGACTATTAAATATCAGATCTCTGTCTTCTAAAGCATTACTAGTAAACAATTTGATATCAGATAATCAAATTGATCTATTCTGTCTTACCGAAACATGGCTGTGCCATGAAGAATAGGTTAGTCTAAATGAATCCACTCCTCCCAGTCATAATAATACTCAAAATGCTCGAGGCTCTGGCCGAGGAGGGGGAGTTGCAGCCATCTTTGATTCAAGCCTGTTAGTTAGTCCTAAACCTAAACTAATTATAACTCGTTTGTTCTTAATCTTCAACATCCAACATGGAAAACATTACAGCCAATTATATTTGTTGTTGTTTACCGAGCTCCAGGTCCATATTCTGAATTTTTTCTGAGCTTTTATCATGTGTAGTCCTTAAATCAGACAAAGTACTTATTGTAGGTGATTTTAATATCCATGTGGACATTGACAGCAATAGCCTTAGTATTGCTTTCAACTCACTACTAGATTCAATTGGTTTCAGTCAGAGTGTGCATAAGGCCACTCACTGTTTTAACCACACCCTCGATCTTGTGCTGGCATATGGCATTGAAATTGAAGATTTAATAGTATTTCCCCAGAATTCTTTATTATCAGACCATTTTTTAATAACTTTCGAATTCTTACTACCCGACTATACGAAATTAAATAAAGGCTTCTACACTAGATGCCTATCTGACAGTGCTATAGCTAAATGTAAGGAAGCTATTCCAACAGCATTTAACTCAATGCCCTGCTTTAATATAACAGAGGACCTTTATGTTAACCTAAGTCCCTCCCAAATTGAAAATTTTGTAGACGGTGCTACGGCCTCGCTACGGACTACTTTAGATTCTGTTGCTCCTATCAAAAAGAAGATGATGAAGCAAAGGAAACTAGCACCTTGGTATAACTCCCAAACTTGCAAATTAAAACATTAAAACTTGAAAGTAAATGGCGTTCCACCAAACTGGAAGAATGTCATTTAGATTGGCAAGACAATCTGAAGACCTATAGGAAGGCCTTCAGAAATGCCAGATCAGACTATTACTCATCATTAATAGAAGAAAAAAAGAACAACCCAAGGTTTCTTATCAGCACTGTAGCCAGGCTGACAGATAGTCACAACTCTATTGAGCCATCTATTCCTATAGCTCTGAGTAGTGACGACTTCATGAGCTTCTTCAATGATAAAATTATAATTAGAGATAAAATTCATCACCTTTTGCCCTCAACTTCTAACGGTTCACCTTTAAACGCAGGACTGCTAGAAAGAATGACAAGACCTGACATATACTTAGACTGCTTTTATCCTATAGACCTTCAACAACTAATGTTAAAGGTCTCTTCAGCTAAGCCATCTACCTGTCTCTTCGACCCCATCCCAATGAGGCTACTTACCCGTGGTTAACACTTCATTACTAGATATGATCAATATACAGTTGTGTTCAAAATTATTCAACCCCCACTGAAATGGATTGTTTTGGCCGGTTTGACATTGATTTTGATCATTCAGTCATCCTGCTTACAATTAAATCAAAGAGGCACGTGTAGGTCAGACAAATATAACATAACATTTATAATGAAATAACCACAAATGTCTTTTCTGTGCTCACATTATCAGTTTTATTCAACCCCCAAGTGACATTCAATCTTAGTACTTAGTACAACATCCTTTTACAGTTATAACAGCTTTTAAACGTGAAGCATAGCTTGACACAAGTGTCTTGCAGCGATCTACGGGTATCTTCGCCCATTCATCATGGGCAAAAGCCTCCAGTTCAGTCACATTCTTAGGCTTGCGCACTGCAACTGCTTTCTTTAAGTCCCACCAGAGGTTCTCAATCGGATTTAAGTCTGGTGACTGCGATGGCCACTTCAAAATGTTCCAGCCTTTAATCTGCAACCATGCTCTAGTGGACTTGGAGGTATGCTTGGGATCATTGTCCTGTTGAAAGGTCCAACGTCTCCCAAGCCTCAGGTTTGTGATGGACTGCATCACATTGTCATCCAATATCTCCTGGTACTGAAGAGAATTCATGGTACCTTGCACACGCTGAAGCTTCCCAGTACCTGCAGAAGCAAAACAGCCCCAAAGCATGATTGACCCCCCGCCATGCTTCACAGTAGGCAAGGTGTTCTTTTCTTCATAGGCCTTGTTCTTCCTCCTCCAAACATAGCGTTGATCCATGGGCCCAAACAGTTCTAATTTTGTTTCATCAGTCCACAGAACACTATCCCAAAACTTCTGTGGTTTGTCCACATGACTTTTGGCATACTGCAGTCGACTCTTCTTATTCTTTGGAGACAGCAAGGGGGTGCGCCTGGGAGTTCTGGCATGGAGGCCTTCATTACGCAGGGTGCGCCGTATTGTCTGAGCAGAAACTTCAGTACCTACATCTGACAAATCTTTTCTCAGTTCCTCAGCAGTCACACGGGGACTTTTCTCCACTCTACGCTTCAGGTAGCGCACAGCAGTCGAAGTCAGCATCTTCTTTCTGCCACGACCAGGTAGCGTTTCAACAGTGCCCTTTGCCTTGAATTTGCGAATGATGCTTCCTATGGTGTCTCTTGGTATGTTTACCATCTTTGCAATCTTCTTATAGCCATTGCCCTTCCTGTGAAGAGTAATCACCTCTTCTCTTGTCTTCCTGGACCATTCTCTTGACTTCACCATGTTTGTAACCACACCAGTAAATGTCTAGAAGGAGCTGAGTATCACAGTCATTTTAAAGCTGCCTAATTGGTGCTTACTAGGCTTTATTGCTGCTCCCTGACATCCACAGGTGTTTTCAATACCTGATTGAAAACACTTCAATGAACCTCTGTTCTTCAGAGTGGTAGTCTTTAAGGGGTTGAATAATTGTGTCAATGAAGAATTCACAAAAGAAACATTTACTACTGTATTACAAAACCAATTGATGTCATTTTAGTTGTATATGGTTCTTTAAGAAGTCCTTGTAGGATTTCATTCTGAATACAATTACAAATGTACACTAAATTCCCTAAAACCATTTACAGCATTGGGGGGGTTGAATAATTTTGAACACAACTGTATCTTTATTAACAGGTTATGTACCGCAGTCATTTAAAGTAGCTGTGATAAAACCTCTTCTGAAAAAAGCCACCCTCGATCCTGAGGTCTTAGCCAACTATAGACCTATATCTAATCTTCCCTTTCTCTCCAAGATCCTTGAGAAGGTAGTTGCTAATCAGTTATGTGATTTTCTACACAGCAATAGTCTATTTGAGGACTTTCAGTCAGGATTTAGAATGCATCATAGCACAGAGACGGCACTGGTGAAAATGACTAACGACCTAACTGCTTCAGACAAAGGACTTGTCTACGTACTTGTCTTATTAGATCTTAGTGCTGCATTCGACACTATTGACCATACCATCCTGTTACAGAGATTGGAACATTTGGTTGCCATTAAAGGAATTGTACTAAGCTGGTTTAAGTCCTATTTCTCTGATTGATCTTAATTTGTTAATGTTAACGATAAATCCTCCAGGTACGCTAAAGTTAGCCATGACGTTCCACAAGGCTCAGTGCTTGGACCGATTCTATTCTCCTTATATATGCTTCCTCTAGGCAATTATTATTAGGAAACACTCAGAAACACTAACTTACACTGTTATACGGATGACACCCAACTATACTTATCAATCAAGCTGGGCGAAACCAGTCAGTTAGCTAAACTTCAAGCATGCATTAAAGATATAAAATCGTTATTGTGCTGGGCCCTAAACACCTCCGAACCTCATTATCCAAAGATATAGCTACTCTGGATGGTATTGCCCTGGCCTCCAGCACTACTGTCAGACATTTAGGAGTTATGTTTTATCAGGATATATCCTTCAACGCCCACTTAAAACAAACCTCAAGAACATCCTTTTTTCATCTTCGTAACATTGCCAAAATTAGGCACAAAGTAGTCCATGCATTTGTTACTTCCAGGCTGGACTACTGTAATTCCTTACTATCAGGTTGCCCAAATAAGTCCCTTAGGACTCTCCAGCTGATCCAGAATGCTGCAGCGCGTGTTCTGACAAGAACTAAGAAAAGAGATCATATTTCTCCTGTATTAGCTTCTCTGCATTGGCTTTCTGTAAAATCCAGGATTGAATTTAAAATCCTTCTCCTGACCTACAAAGCTCTAAATGGTCAAGCACCATCATATCTTGAATAGCCCATAGTACCTTATTGTCCTACTAGAGCACTGTGCTCCCAGAATGCAGAGTTACTTGTGGTTCCTGTGATGGTTTTGTACTTTTCTGTTGCCTGTATTGTTCATTTGTGTATGTTCTGTTGTTGTATATTTTATTCTGTATACTTATTTTCTATTTCCCCTGTTTTGTAGGTTTCCGGTTTTTGTGTTTATTCTGAATTGTGTATGTTTTTCCTGTGTTCTCTGTCCTCCCTTGTTTAGTGTTGTGTCAAGTTTCTGTGTTTAGTTGGTCATGTTTTCTGTCTGCTTTTTCTGTTTCCTGTTTTATTTTGATAGTCTGTTTTCTGTCTTGTCTAGTTTTACTTTCTGTTTTCCCGCCTTGTCTGATTGTCCTGCCCCGCCCTGATGTGTTTCACCTGTTGTCTCACCTGTTCCTGGTTTGCTCGTTTCCTAGTGTATTTAGCCTCTGTGTTTCCCCTTGTCCTTTGTCAGAGTGTCTTGTATCCATTTGTGTCCTCGTGCCGTCAGCTTGTGCCGTTTGTTTTTTTACCCCGTGAGTTTGTATTCCTCGTTTTGCTAGTTTTTTCTCTGCCTGTTTGTTTCAGCCTAGTGCTTCTTTTTGTATTTTTGCTGTGGTTTTTCCAGCCCCCGTGCTGATGTTTTTCGTTCTGTCAATA